>NC_134545.1:61493501-61796531 GCF_050624435.1 Tenrec ecaudatus | reverse complement strand
CATTGGCTTTGGCTCACAGGGACCGCATGTGACCATGGATATGTCCTTGATGGGGTTTTCCTGGTTGTAATCTTTTTTTGTAGCACTAGTTTTCCTTTACCTGGTCAGAATCTTGACAGCAGCAGGTTTCCAGGTCTTTCTCCCATGGAACTGCTGGGTCGGTTCCACCTGCCAACTTTGGGGTTTGCAGAGAGTCAAGCACTTAACCATTAGGATGCCAGAGTTCTGCTTGGATGTATTGCACGTGAATTTCTTTAGTCCTTTCTCTCTGTCCCTCCTTCCCTTTCGTCCTTTCCTCTTCTATTTGAACAAGACCAGGGCAATGACGACAGCTGAATATAGAATATATAGTGACCTTTGCACTTGTGGGGTTTTGAAAGTGTTCATTAAGATGATAATGTCTTGCAATTATAAGTCAAATGTAACTGCCAACATGTCACCATTTGTGTGTGTGTCATTAGGGAAATAATATAACATATATACTCAAGCATAAACTGACCTGAATATCAGCCAAGGCACCTAATTTTAACATAAAACTGCATTAAAAGTGCTGAAAAACTCGGCTCATACATGAGAATATATAGTAAATCTATTTAAAAGAAAATTTCTGAATGGTCATGCATTCTATCACACTCAGAGAACATTTTTTTTGGGGGGGTGTCAATTTCTTTCCAGTATAAATTTATGTTTTTATGAACTTGCAACCAGCAAGTTTTGGGTGGTTGTGTAATATTTGTCTAAAACGGATACTGAAACTTACCTATTTACCAATTTCCATATTAGTTTCTACATTGTCCGTAAGGTGTCATTATTCCAAAAAATTAGCCTTTCAAATATTTAAAATTTGCGTGTGCATCAACTAAATATGATTGTGATAAAAATTTATTACAAGCAGAGGCTGGTTCCATCTTTTCAAAGTGTAGGCAAGTTTACAAAGTGTGAAGCTGTTGTTTCTTGACATCTCTTCCAGCGAGGTCGACACGCTTTCAAAAGCATTGTTCCAACTGCAACCCTTCCCGGAAAATTCTACGCTCGTTGATTTGCACCACATGAAAACAGCAGTTTTGATATCCTCTAAGGCAGTGGTTCTCAACCTTCCTAATGCCCCGACCCCTAATACAGTTCCTCACGTTGTGGTGACCTCCCAACCATACAATCATTTTCATCGCTACTTCATCATTGTCATTTTCCTACTGTCATGAATCGGGTGACCCCAGTGAAAGGGCCGTTGGACCCCAAGGGGGTCACGACCCACAGGTTGAGAAGCACTGCTCTAAGGACTGAAAACATGTTCCTTTTAAATGTTCTTTGAGTTTGGGGGACAGAAAGCTGTCTGAAGGGGGAAAATGAAGACTTTAGGGTAGATGGGGTAAATTTCTCTAATGAACATCTCACAGACAGTCCCTGGTGTCCTCAAAGCATGAGCAGGCACAATTTTTCTCATCGATTAAGTTTTTAATTTTCTTAAAACCTCTTCCTAATTTGCACACCCTCGATTGTCCTAGGTCCTTCCAGAAAACCTGTTGTGATTCCTTTGGGATTCCAAAAACAGTCACCACAACCTTCTGAGAAGACGGATCACTCTATTCTGAATTTAACTGGCTTGGCAGATCCCCTCAGAAGTCCCTGTTCTGCTTGAATGGAGGCAAAGACAAGTGTATAACCGAGAGGATGTGTCGGCAGCCATTCACTGATCACAGAGACGTGTTGAAACACATTTGGGGTGAATCATGCATGTGTGAGCTGAAACCCTGTAGCCATACATTTTCACTTACTCTCATGCATTCACACATACCCTATGGCAATTTTTATTTTACGATATTATCAGTAAATGACTATACCCCAAAATGAGGTTTTAGTTTAAATTATCTAAGAACATATATAGCAACATTTAGTTTTCTTTTCTTCCTGCTTTTTACTACAATAAATAAGTGGGTTAGATGCAATGTTTGGGGTTCACTTTAAACAGAGTTCCATTTCAAACCTTAACTACACGGTGGCTATTTTGAGAGGAGAAAGGCCCATCCAGTTTCTCAGAGGCTTGCCAGCTGGGCTTTATGAACTAACTGCCTTTTTAAAATGGGCTCCTGGAATTTATGAAATCATCAGTAGCTCTAACCCACTAAATATACTTGTCATAATTTATTAGCCACGGAATAACTGAATTAAACCTTCACGCACTGCAAAATACTGACGAGAAGAGAGTTGGCTGTAGCCGAGTGGGACGCTAATGGCCGCTGGATCGCAGTATTTTACCAGTTTGCCTCTACCGCCCTCTAGTGGAAGCACAGACACGCTCTCCCAACAGCACGCCTCCAGCTGCAGACCACCTAGAGGCGCTTAGAGACGTAGCTGCCCCCTCTCGCCTTCAGCTGGAGGGCACTGCATTCGCGCTGGCCTTCCGGCTTCCCTCTCTCCACACACCAAGCCTTTCTGAAATGTGCCATCAGATTCATCCGTTTTAAAGGGAAAATCTGGCACCACCCCCAACCCCTCCTGCTCAAACAAACAACAAGAACGCTTGCGTGGCTCTCCCCACCGCCCTGCTTTAAGTAGAACCGCAAACTACCCAGTGGTTTACAAACCTCTTCGCCATAGAAACCCAGCCCTTCCCCCTTCCATCCCTTCCCTCTCTCCACCTCCCCTCTCCTCCAGCCCAATCCCACTGCTGGATGTTGTCCCGGCCTGCCCATTATTTCCCTGTGTCAGCCTACCATGCCACCCACCGAGGCACCTCCACCCTCTGCCAGCCTCCTCCGTCCATACCTACTTGCCAACGTCGTGTTCACGTTTCCGGGATGATCTGAGTGCACTCCGGTCAGCTGCACCCCAGAGCCTCCTCTGTCACTCACAAACAAGCCCGGCACCCTCCTCACGCTCGCTTTCAGGGCACTTTGGGGCACGGGCTGTTCTTGGCCAGCTTCTGCCCATTCCCCTGATAGCGACCCTTCCAGCTAAATCCATCACAGAGCTCACTGCAGCATGAAGCCTCGCCTGTCGCGTTCAAACGTTTTTTCGCCCTATCTCCCGTGACCCTGAAACAATTTATTTTTTGTTCTGGTCCCCGCCACCACCAGAGCTATTTTTGTGAGCGATAAATAATCATCAGTGATATCAAGAAGATGAAGGATTGTATGTGAAGTCCTGGCTGTGAGCTAGGGGAGCATGGAGGCAAATAAATATTACCCGGATGAGCCCACTTTACACTCCAAACAGCCTAGCAGGGTACTCCTAGTATTTTCATCTTATCAGGGAGGACAACGAGGCACAGAGAAACTGAGTGACGTACCTCACAAATGAAATAAGGGTAGGGACTGGATTTAAAAGCATGCGAGGCCCTGGTCCTGAAACTTTGAACTCCAGAGACCATAATGGCCGTTCCTGAAGGGCTCTTTTCAGGCGAGGGCAGCTGGGATGGTTTCCCCTGATCTGTTTTGCTTCTACGCCTGAGAATTGGCAGTGCAAGGATTCGGATAGGATTCCGAGGGCAGGAAGCGGCTTTGTCTCGTCCTGTTTGATGAACTAGATCTGCTTTCCTCTTTGATCCGCCCTCCACTTGTCAGGCCTGGTCCTCCAGACTCGGAGCTCTGGAGGGTCTACATCAGAGGTTACATCAGAGGTTTTCAACCTTCCTAACAGCTCCTCATGTTGCGGTCACAGGGACGCCCAACCATCAAATTATTTTCGTTGCTACTTCATAACTGTAATTTTGCTATGGTTAGGAACCGTAATGTAAATATCTGATATGCAGGATGCATTTTCATTGTTACAAATTGAACATCATTAAAGCATAGTGATGAATCCCAAAACAATATGTAAATATATATTGTGAAATATTTATGTGTTTTCTGATGGTCTTAGGCGACCCTTATGAAAGGGTCGTTCGACCCCCAAAGGGGTCGCGACCCACACGTTGAGAATCACTGGTCTACACACATCTTGTTCTTGCTTGTGTACCTGCCATAGAAGCTATGGATGATGGTAAGTGCATTATCATGTTATTAAGTGCAACTGAAACAGCAGATAAAACCCTCGTTCTCCCCAGGAGAGAGCATCCTTGTACTTTTCTATCCCAGGTTCCAAATACCAAAAGAAGCGAGTCATTAGCATAAGAGCAGCTTACTAATTTTTGGTGTGTTTTCTTCTTTTTGTCTGCTCCTTCCAACTCACTGAGGACACTTCGTTTAATTCATCTTCTGTACCCTTGTGGATTTGTCGGCTCATAGTGCCAGGCAGGCAGGAGGCACGCCCACAGTTCATGTGTGGGACGGACACTGTGCTTTTCAGGCTCCTCTGGCTTTCCCGGCGCGGTGCATCACGCCAGCAGCCACCACTGGTAGGAAATGTTACAGCGCTGAGCGGGTGATTGATGTTCAGAAGGGGGCCCTCGGGTACTGCAAGACTCTGAAGGGCATTCGTAGTTTTGAGGAAAGAATAAATTATGCTCCACATAATTTGAACAGTAAGAGACTGTAACTGTAGTTTTGCTCTTGGAAATGTGTCAACTAGAGCAAATATTTTAAATGAACCAGGTTAGTTCACAGTCGGTCCCCAGTCCTGTACCATTCCAGAAAATCATGTATTGGTTTACATTAGAACTTCATGTATTCACCACCACTAGAAATGAGGTGTTTTTTTAAGTCATTTTATTGGGGATTCTTGCACCTCTTATAACATTCCATACATCAATTGTTTCAAGCATATTTGTACATATGCTGCCATCATCATTTTCTGAACATTTACTTTCTATTTGAGTTCTCGGGATCAGCTCCAGAAATGAAGTTTGTATGTTCCATTTTTAACTTGCTGATTAGAGACCTGGTGACAACTTCACTGCTCTGGTTCTCTGGGCTGACTTTACCAAGCCAAAGGCTTAAGGACTCACTTTTCCCTATAACATTTTTAGCTCTGAAAGAGAGCTGGTCTTTGGTATAAGTGGTTGGGACTGTGATAAACTTTAAGGAAGATCAGGAATCAAAGAAAAAATGAAAAATATCTTCGAGTTTCTGTGGCCAACTGTCTGCCACGGTAGTTTCTTCTGACTTGAAATATATACAATCTGCTCTGGCGGTTTCAGTGTAATCGCCCTGTTCACAACCATGAGAAAGAAAAGTGGTGGTAATGAAATGAAGGGTCACGATGCTGCTTTTGCACTGGTCTCCGCCTGGGCCCCCAAATTGTTGATTGGTGCCATCATTCCCTTAGCGTTGACTCTTAGGGACCCTTTGCATGGCAAAACACTGCCAGGTCCTGTGCCCGGTTTAAGCCCATTGTCACGGCCATCCTGAGAGTCTTTCTCTGTTGCACTGACTCTGTTCTTTACATGGGACAATGCCCTTCTCTAGGGATGGGTCTCTTTTAATAACATATCCAAAGTATATGAGATGAAAATTTTCCCATCCTCACTTCTCTTAAGAAGCATTAATTCTGGCTGTATTTGTGTATTCTTCCAGAAGTCCATGTTATATGCAATATTCTTTACCAACACTGTAATTCAAATGCCAACAATTCTTGGTCTTCCTTACTAATTGCCTAGTTCTTACATGCGCATGAGGTGATTGGAAATACTATGCACGGCTTGGGGCTGGCCTACCTTAGTCCTCAAAAGGACCTTTTTACTTCTTAACACCTTATAGAGACCTTTTGCAGCAGATTTTTCCAATTCAATAAGTCATTTCATTTCTTGACTGTGTCTTCCATGTGAATTGATTGTGGATCCAGGAGAAAATGAAATATATGACTACTTTCATATTTTTCTGGTTACCATGATGTTACTTATGTCGCTAATTGAAGGAATTTTTTAAATGTTTGAGTTATACTGAAGGCTGTAGTCTTTGATCTTGATCAGTAAGTGCTTCAAGTCCTTTTCACTGTCAGCAAGCTCGGTTATATTATCTACAGAGTGCAGGTTGTTAGTGAGTCTTTTTCCATTCTGATACTGTGCCCTACTTTATAGAGCACAGCTTCTATGATTATTTGTCCAGCATATAATCATAGAATGATGTATGATGACAAGATACAACCCTACCAAACAACTTTCCTGATTTTGAACGATGTAGCATCCCCCTGGTTCAGGTCAAACCTCTGCCTGTTTGTCTATATATCAGTTCTACCAGCAAAATAACACTCTCATCTGTCAGGACATTTCAAGGGTTCAGAACTTCTCTATGAAGCCCTGCAGGTGCAGTGGGTTAAGAGTTGGGCTGCTAATCCCAAGTCAAAAAGGCAGTTCAAACCGGCTAGCTCTACTTTTGGGAGAAAGAGGAGGCTTTCTTCTTATGTAAATATTTACAGCCTGGGAAACTAAAGGAGCAGTTTTGTTCTGTCCAATGGGGCCATGAGGTATAATCAATGTTATGGCAGTAGGCTTAGGTTTGGGTTTTGGAGAAATTACCTCCTAGGAGGCAACGGCAAATCGAAGACCTCTCTTATCCCTTATAACTTAACTGTCGGTTTGTCATCGTGCAGCGGCTTCTGCGTTGCTGTGATGCTGGGAGCCCTTTCACGGGCATTTGAAATATCGGCAGGGTTATCCCAAATGAGCATGTTTCGGCAAAGCTTGCGGCCTAAGCGCGCATGGCAAAGAAGGACTAGCCTGTCCACTTCCAAGGACTTGGTCACAGAAACGTTATGATAGGAGTTGGATATTTTCAGAAGCTGAAACTCGTATGAACAGCAGGGGAACAGTGTCAGAGACAATGCCAGAAGATGAGCCCCTGAGGTCGAAAAGGACTGAGGAAGAGGTGTGGCCTCAAGATAAAGCCGACTCTAATGATGTAGCTGGAGAAAGGTCATGTCTTGGGGAACTTCATTTGTTAATGAAGCTCCATGCAAAGTGTTCATTAAGAACCCCCTACAAGCATCTATTAATAATTGGAACTTGGAATGTACAAAGTATGAATCTGGAAAAGTTGGAAGTTGTCAAAAATGCAATGAAACACATTAAGATTGGTATCGTAGGAATTAGTGAGCTGAAATGGACAGAATCCAATATTCCACCAATTCCTGACACCTTGCTTTTGGCTACCGTGCAGCTTGGACTTCTTCCTCCACACCACTGATTCTTGTTAAAACATGTAAGACAAAGGGTATTAAACGTGATATCAAGCACTTAAGGACACTCTCCTTCAGGGAGCCGTTGTTGCTAGGTGCTGTTGTGTAGGATCCGAATCAAAATGACCCAAGCACAACAGAGCAAAGCCCCACCTGAGAAGCAATCCCATGGAGACAGCAATGACTGGTGGGTGGGGGTGGGGGTGGGAGGGCATGGGAAGGGGTAAGGTGGGGGAAGGTGAGTGTTGAACCAATAATGACAGGGACAGGGGGGCAGCAAGAGTTATAAAATTGATGGTAATGGGTGTACCACTCTTAGTTGTGTCTAACTGATCAAAAAGTGTCTGAGAGGAATGACTGAGAGGCGAATGATGGGTAAGCATGGAAAGAGAAAGAGGAAAGTAAAAATTATATATATAGGTATAAATATAGATATGAGTAAATATATAATTACATAAATATAGGCGTATTTGTCTATATGTGTACATATATGTAAATAAAACCAGGAAGAAGGTAGACTTTGGGTCTGTATTAAAATCTTATCTAAGCACAAGAATGCTTTGTTCTAAGAATATGATACTCACCTTCCCATCAGGATGGCTGAAGACAAAATAGATGCATGAGCAAATGTAGTGAAGAAAGCTGGTGGTGCCTGGCTACTAAAAGATGTAATGCCTGGGATCTTAAAGGCTTGTAGTTAAATAAGCATCCATCTAGCAGGGAAGCAACAAAGCCCACATGGAAGAAACACACCAGCCTATGTGATCATGAGGTATCAATGGAGAGATGTATCAGAAGTTCAAAAGCAAATAACCAAATCAATCAATATGAAGGGCGTGGATGCAATGGAGACCCATAATCCACCTGTAAGATAACTGGACAGTCCTTCTCAGAAGGGCCACACAAAAGGGATGATAAATCCAGGGTATGATAGAGCACTGATGAAACTCATAACTATGCTCTGGTGCTTTAATATTTCCTCCCTTCACTACTAAGGCTTATGTTTTACCTCATTAATATCGTTAGACCTATGTAGGTTCATTTGTATAATTAAGATCATTTGAGGCAGGAAGGCCAGAATGAATGACCCATCAGAAACACCAACAGGAGTAATGATGTCCGGAGGATATAGGAAGGGGAAAGGGAGGGGAAGCTGATAGCAAGGTTGACTGTATAACCCCACTCAAGCAGAACAAATAATAGAATTGCAGGCAAATGAATATATTGGATGGGGTAAGATAAGGGAATATATATAATATATTATATATATATTAACAATAGCAATAAAAGTTCTGGGGGAAGGGTGGGGGAGGAAGTGGATAAAGGGGAGCTGATAGCAAAAAGTTCAAGAAGAAAGAAAATGATTTTGAACTGATTGTAGTAGCAACTGTACAATTATGCTTGATCCATTTGAATTATGGAATGTTATGACACCAGTAAGAGCTCCCAATAAAATGATTTAGAAAAAAGAATGGAAAAGTAAAAAAACAAAAACACCTGGTCCTGGTACTCACCATTGTTGTACTGACTGGATTTCCTTGTATGTAGGTACATATTATCCTGTGGCAGACAGCATTGTACTTCAAGATCGATCTTCAAATGTCCCTTTTTGATAAATGCCATGCCATTCCTCATGAACCCATCATTTCTGGTATTGCAAACTGTATTAGTTGCTGATTCAAAATGGCCAATACCAGTTGATTTCAGCTCAACAACACCTAGGATATCGATCCTAGTGGTTAGGTGTTCCATTTCATTTTGACAACACCAATTTTCCTAGATGGACGCTCTAGGAACCCAATTATTAATAGATGTTTGCAGCGGTCTCTTCTCATTTTGTGTTGTGCTTCATCGGCAAATGGGGGTGTCCAAGGCTTTCTTCCCAAAGGCTTTCCTTGATCCCAGCATTATAGTCGGCTCTACTTAGAGGAGGCAGCTCTGCCTCAGTCTCGGATGTTGAGAGCCTTTCGGCCCGAGGCGCTCATCTTCTGGACTATCTCTGACAGTGTTCTGCCACTCAGGAGAGTTTCAGCGTCTGGCAGTATTTCGGAGCTAGCCATAAGGTTTTCGATGGCTAACTCATCAGATGGAGACAAGCCTTTCCTTCTTTGTCACCTGTGTTTCGTCTGGAACTTGTTCCGTTTGGGTCACCCTGCTGGTATGTGAAATACCTTTGGCATAGTTTCCAGCATCACAACAATACACAAGCCACCACCTTTGCTAAACTGACAGACCACAAGTTTGGTGATTCACCACTGCTAGTGGTTGCATGGGGGAAAGATAAGGTCGTCTGCTCTGTAAAGATTTACAGCCTCAGAATCCCTGTGTAAGTTTCTTATGAGTCAGAATCAACTGGATGGCACTGGGTTTTGTTTGTTTCTTTGTCTCTGGATCTGTTTCTTATTCTTTTTTTTTTTTTTTAATTTTAACAATTTATTGGGGCTCATACAATTCTTTTCACAGTTCATATATATACATACATCAATTGTATAAAGCACATCTGTACAGTCTTTGCCCTAATCATTTTTTTCTCTTTTCTTCTTTTACATTTTATTAGGGACTCATACAACTCTTACCACAATCCATACATATACATACATCAATTGTATAAAGCACATCCATACATTCCCTGCCCCAATCATTCTCAAGGCATTTGCTCTCCACTTAAGCCCCTTGCATCAGGTCCTCTTTTTTTTCCCCTCCTCCCTCCCCCTTCCCCCCTCCCTCATATGCCCTTGGTAATTTATACATCGTTGTTTTGTCATATCTTGCCCTATCCGGAGTCTCCCTTCCCCCCTTCTCTGCTGTCCCTCTCCCAGGGAAGAGGTCACATGTGGATCCTTGTAATCAGTTCCCCCTTTCCAACCCACTCACCCTCCACTCTCCCAGCATCGTCCCTCACACCCTTGGTCCTGAAGGTATCATCCACCCTGGATTCCCTGTACCTCCAACCCTCATATGCACCAGTGTACAGCCTCTGTCCTATCCAGCCCTGCAAGGTAGAATTCGGATCATGGTAGTTGGGGGAAGGAAGCATCCAGGATCCGGGGGAAAGCTGTGTTCTTCATCGATACTACCTCACACCCTAATTAACCCATCTCCTCTCCTAAACCCCTCTATGAGGGGATCTCCATTGGTCGACACTTGGGCCTTGGGTCTCCACTCTGCACTTCCCCCTTCATTTAATATGGTATATATATGCATATATACATATACATATATACATATACACACATACATACACACATATCTTTTTTTTTTTTTGCATGATGCCTTATACCTGGTCCCTTGGGCACCTCGTGATCGTACTGGCCGGTGTGCTTCTTCCATGTGGGCTTATTTGCTTCTGAGCTAGATGGCCGCTTGTTCACCTTCAAGCCTTTAAGACCCCAGACACTATCTCTTTTGATAGCCGGGCACCATCAGCTTTCTTCACCACATTTGCTTATGCACCCATTTGTCTTCAGCGAGCCTATCATGGAGGTGTGCAGTCAATGATATGATTTTTTGTTCTTTGATGCCTGGTAACTGATCCCTTTGGGACCACTCGCTCACTCAGGCTGGTGTGTTCTTCCATGTGGACTTTGTTGCTTCTGAGCTAGATGGCCGCTTGTTTATCTTCAAGCCTTTAAGACCCCAGTCACTATCTCTTTTGATAGCCGGGCACCATCAGCTTTCTTCACCACATTTACTTGTTCACACACTTTGGCTCCAGCCGTTGTGTCGGGAGAGTGAGCATCATAGAGTTCCAATTTAATAAAAGAAGGTATTCATGCATTGAGGGAGTGTTTGAGTAGAGGCCCAAGGTCCTTCCGCCACCTTAATACTTGACCTATAAATATAGACACGTCGATCTATTTCCCCATCCTCCTATATATATTTGCATGTACATGTCTTTGTCTAGACCTCCATGAATGCCCTTTGACTCCTAGCTCTTTCCTCCATCTCCCTTGACTTTCCTCCTGCCCTACTACCATGCTTCATCGCCACCTGGGCCTGTTTCTTATTCTTAATAAATGTCCCCACCGCCATGTTTAGTTTTGCATTCTTTCCCTTAAATTGAGTTTCCCTACACTGCCAGCTTCAGGTTCCTTGGGCATCTGTGGGCACGTGGCGGATCCATGGTGCTTTCCTTCCACAGCTGCCCCTGAGAGTCTCTTTGGAAAATTAGTGCTGTTGGCTCCTTAGCACACATCCATGAGTCACACGGGATGACAATTTTCTTCACCACATCCATTCCACAGCCAAGGCCCAACTGTTCTAGCTCCCAAAAAGATTTTTCTTAAGTTCTTAACATTTCTGCTCTCACAGAAATACCACAAATACCTGAACTAACAGAAATTCATTTTCTCAGAGTCTTGGAGGGCCAAGATCTGAATTCAGAGCACCATTTCTCAGGGAAGGTTCTCTCTGTCAGTTTTTTTTTGGGGGGGTGGGGTGGGGGCGGAGAATCCTCATTTCTGCTTCTCTGGTCCGGGTGCTCTTCCATTCCGTGGGCTCTCACATGGAATCTCTCTTGCTGATGTGGCTTTGCTTGTCTGCTTGACTTCTCATAGCATTTAGAATCTACACCCAACAAGTTAACATAGATTAGAAAACTCTTGTGTTAGTCTGGGTAGACTAGAGAAACAAATCCATGGACACACATACCTATATAAGAGAAAGTTTTATATAAGGGGCACTTGTACATTAAGAAAACATCCCAACCCAGTGCAGTCCAAGGTCATAAATCCAACATTAGCCCATATGTCCGACAACAATCTATAAAGTCCTTTTCAGATTCACAAAACACATGCAATGACGCCGAATGTAGAAGATCACAGGCCAGTGGGTAGAAAGTCTTTGGGTCCAGTGTCATTGGAAACATCTCAGCACTGGCAGGGGTCTCTCTGTGGTTTCTCCGGCTTCCGAGGTCTGATTGCATCTTGGCTTGTCTTCTGCAATGTCTCCCAGGAAGTAGCAGAGAGAGAGGGGGCTTCTGCTTTCAAGACGGAAGTACTAGATTTCCCAGAATTCTCAGGAGAAGACCATGCCCACAGAAGTCTCATTGGCTATCTCCAGATTGACAGCCTACACTCCACCCCTACACTCTTAATCCTTAAATTGACACCAGATTAGGTGACTACCTCAACTCTATTTCTAAATCAGACTGTGTCCACAGGCATAAACAAACAACCCCCAAACCTATTGTCATCCAATGGAGTCCCACTCATAGCAACCAGACCTGCCCCGTCATGGTTCCTAAGACTGCAATCATGACCAAGCCAGACGACCACACGTTCCCCAGAGCTGCTCAATGGACCAAAATACCAACCCCATGGTTATGCTGAGTGCTTTAGCTACTGCACTACCAAGGAACCACCTCCACAAATACAGGGGTTAGGATTTCATTACGCAGTTTCAGGGCTGGGGGCAGGAAAAAGTCATGATCATTTCCTGCTCTTCATATTGACCCCACTACCTCCAGCTCCTGTTGGGACTGTTGCCGGAACCCAAAACTGATCTCGTCGCTCCTTATCCAAACCCCAGGCCTCTCTTCGGTTTTTCCTTCTTACTTTCACATCGGACTAGGTCACTCCTTCACTCAAACCCCGCCGCCCCACCACCCCGCGCCCCGACTTTCACCCTCTAGTCCAAACGTTTAGCATGAATTTAAAAGGTCCTTCATGATGAGAGAATTGCCTGACTCCCTGGCCTCATCTCTGAAGCTGTCTCTCGCCTCCAGACCTGGTCTAAGCTCCAGCAACACTGCACTAACTTCAATCTGTGGAACCTGCATTGTGCTGTCTTGCCAAAGAACCAGGAAATTCTCCACACTCTGTTGTCTGTTCATTCCTTATGACTCAGTTCAGATGCCACAACTGTTAAGAAACCTTACCTGACAGCACATCCCGTCCCGTTCGAGAGAAAACACACGCGTACACTGCCATGAACCCTGGTAGCTGCTAGGCTCTGTACTGAGCTGCACTGAAAACATTTGCTTCGCAGTGAGGCAGGAAGATCCATGAGGAGAGTGCCCACATCCATTTATCCAGTATCATTGGACCTCGTGGGTCCCCAGGCTGCAAAATGCATCTGTTCCCCCTATCCTATTCCTACTTTCTGAAATCCCAATGTGAGATTTATGTGTTCTCTCATTTTAAACAAGGACATGATTCTGGATTGAGTTCTGTCCTCCTTATGTGAATTGAAACCCTAATCCCTGAGCCTCTGAGTGGGACCTTGTTTGGATTTAGTGTCTCTGAAGATATTAGCAGTGAGGTTCACATGAGATACTTGTGTTAGTCTAGGTAGACTAGAGAAACAAATTCATAGAGACACTGGTAAGTGTATTGGAAAGAGCTTTACATACAAGAGCAATGGAATATTGAGAAAACATCCCAGCCCAGTCCAGATCAAGTCCATAAATCCGATATTAGCCCATATGTCCAATATCAATCTATAAAGTCTTCTTCAGACCAAAGTCCTCTTCAGACTCATGAAACACATACAATGACACCAAATGCAGAGAGATCACAGGCCAGTGGGTAGGAAGTCTTGTGGATCCAGTGGTAGTAGAAGCATTTTAGCACTGGCAGGGGTCTCTATGAGGCTTCTCCAGCTCCGAGGCTCTGGCTGCCATCAGCCTGCCTCCATGTGGCTTGTCAACAAGAATGTCTCACAGAGACTGAGCATGTGTCCTGCCTCCAATGAGCTATATACCTCCTTAGGGCCTCCAAATGAGATCATCAAGCTGTGACCTGGTTGACAGGCCAGACTTCACCCCTTCTTTCTTAAGTCTCAAGTTGACAACAGATTACGTAACTACCACACTACTCCTGGAAAATGTGGGCCCTCATCCTACACAGTTGGCGCCTTTCAAAAAGAGAAGTGGCAAGGATATTGGGAGCGGGAGGTGGCCAGGTGGCGGAGGAAGCAGATGTGACTGCCAGCCAAAACACACAATGAGTGAAAGCAGCAAGAGACAGTTCTCTCCCAGACCCTACACAGCTGACCAATGTGGCTGATACCTTGCCTTGGCTTTTGGCTTCCCAAACGGAGACGGCAAGTTTCTCATCTTAAACTCACGCAGTTTGGGTTCCTTTTTCACAGCAGCCCTGGGAGACTCAAGCTCCCAGCGATCCCTGTCTGTCTTTCTGTCTGTCTCCTCTCTGTCAGGGGAGTGAGGGTGAGGGCAGAAGATGAACTTTCACGGTCTGCGTTGTACAACTGGTTTGGGAATTTACAATAACAACTATAGAAACCTTACTTGGGGGACTTTAAAAGTGTCGGAATTAGGAACAGCCATGGTAGTTCGATAGGTTCAGTCTTGATTAAAATATCTTGCAGCCGTGTCTTGCTTTCGCCACCACTTTAAGTTATGAATGAAGTCCGAGGGGCTCATCTTTGTCTGGGTGGCTGCCACAGCACATGGCCACAGTCTGGGCGACTTACAATAGAAATGATTTCTCTCACAGTTCAAAGGGGAGAAGTAAATACAGGTATCACAGAGCCACTCTCTCTCTGAAGGCTACGGTGTGAGTGTGTGTGTGTGTGTGTGTGTGTGTGTGTGTGTAGTGGGGGCCAGGATCCTTTCTTGCCTCACAGCTTCTGGTGGTCTCATTTGCTCCTTCGCTTCAGGCAGCACAACTCTAGTCTCTGCCTGACTCTATTCACCTGGCCTTCTCTGGGGTCTTTGTTCTCGCCTCAGTACATTAGTCAAGAGTCCAGAAAGACCCCAAAGGGTCATACTTGACTGCTCACAGGTTGGTTGTTTGAATCACTTGGTGACTTTAGGGGAATAGATGAATAATCTTCAGATCAAAAGGTTGATAATTCCACAAATAAGACAGCTAAAAAAACCTTCTGAAGCAGTTCTCTTATGAAACACATGTGATCTTCGTGAGTCAGAATCTACTCCACAGCCAAAAGTTAATAGGATTTACAGCCCACCTTACATCCAGGATCATTTCTTTATAAGGTTCTTAGTAAATTATACCTGCAACATCCTAGTTCCAAGCGAGGTCACCTTCTGAGGCTCTGAGTGGATATGCATTCTGAAGGGGATCCTTGCTTAAGCCACCAAGCTCTTCTCTTAGACAAGTGTATTCAAAAGTGTCTGAGTGGGAAATCCAGTAGCAAAAGAAGCCATAGCAAGTTTGATTGATTCATTCTTGGACTAGATAACACACTCACATGGATCAAAATTAAGCTATCAAAGTCTCCCTTCCCATCAGCTTTCCTCACAGAGACAATTGTCAGGGGAAGCCAGCCCCTAACACATCATTACGGGTCTGGTAGGCGCAATTGTACAGCAATAATAAGTAAAGATCATAGTAAAGTTATAGAGAGCATGAGAAATAGAAGTGAAGTATTGAAATAAATGGAGTCAGACACAATTCATAGTAGCATGCTCACCTCAGCCCCACTTGATGGTCCACGTGGAGGGAGCAAAAGAGAGAGATTTAATGTTATCCCAGGCCTTTTATATTCTCTGGGGATGTGCAAGCCCCCTAATTACAGGTGAGGACATACGTCACTGGAAGGGGCTGTCCTATAGGTAATACAGTAATGAGAGGGGGTAGTCTAGGGATATACACACAATAGGAAGGGGAGGGATTGGGGTTATACATGTGACAAGATGGGCAGATCCTAGGTTTAGGATGGCAGCTTAACTTTGACCTAGTCCCTACATCTCCATAGGAACCATTATCAGTAGGATGTAAACCCCACCTTCTGGAACCAAATATATGTCTGCAGGCATCCATTGTCTTTAACAGCAGGGAGTGGGGCCCACTGCAGTCTGGCAACTCACAGGCCCTCAGGGAGTATCCCTGTGAGCGTCTGGCCTCCTCCCACAGACAATGTCACCAGTTTCGTGTGTCTCCTTCCAGAATATTTCATAGGTGGACATGTAAATGTTTTTTTTTCTTTTCTGTGATTGAAAAAGTACATCTGAAACAACAACAACAACAACACAACTGTCAGTGCGCTGCCTACAGGTCTTTGCTGTCCCTCCTGTGGAGGAGCTGCCTGCATGATGGCTGTGACAGTGTGCTCCACACGCCTCTGGGAACAGCATCCAGCTCTGTTTTCAGATTCTGACGCCTACCAGGGAGAGTTCCTGGAAGCCCTCAGGCTGACTCGCTGGCCTCTATGCTTTACCCATGCAATTTTCCTTCTGCATGGAATGTACTTTTTTCTCTCTCTCAAGCATTTCTTCAAATGTCATTTCTCTTATCAGAATGAGTCATTTCTTCCTCTGTGTTCTTATGTCATCTTATGGCACATGTTATAACAGTAAATGATGGAAGAGAAGTGGAAATAATCATTGTGTTCCATGTGCCCCCCCATCCCAGGGTCGGAGCGCTATCTTACTCAGTTTGGAGTGGATAAAGTACAGTGTTACACTTGAGAGACATTGAATGCAAATTGGCAAAAAGTGCAGTCAATTCTATTCCTGTGTGGAAAAGATGATAGCATGCATTTACAATAACTTCTGAAATTTTAAAGAGAAAGATCCAAACCCAAATCAAACTCACTGCCATGGAGTCAATGCTGACTCAAAGTGACCTCCTGTGGGTTTCCCAGACTGTAACTGTAAGGGAGTAGAAAGCCCAGTCTTTCTTCTGTGGAGCTGCTGGTGGTTTCCAACTGCTGACCATGAGGATCACAGCCCAACACATAGCCACTATATCACCAGGACTCCAAGAGAGAAAGATAAACCTACCTACTTGATATCTGATCACTTGATTTCAGCTGATAGCAATCCTACAAGAGCAAAATTGGAGTCCTACAAGACAAAATAGTAGAACGCTGCCCCCCCTCCCCCATAGGCTATAAATCTGTACAGAAGCAGACTGTCTTTCTACAAAGCAATTGGTGTGCTTGAACCACTGACCTTAAAGTTAGCAACCCAGTGTTTAAACCACTGTGCTCAGAAAACCAATGCCTTCTAGTAGATTCCAACTTACTGCCCTATATAGGGTTTCCCAGACTGTAAACCATTATGGGAGCAGACAGCCCCCTTTCAAAGTAAAAGGGATTGAACCTCCTACCCTATGATTAGCCGTTCATCCGCCTAATCCACAGGCCAACCTCAACTCATTGCCATCAACTTGATGCCATTTCATACAGACCCTATAGGGCAGGATAGAATTTCCCCTGTGAGTTTCTGAGACTGTTTCTTGGAGAAGAAAACCCATCTTTCTCCTGTGGAGTAGCTGGTGGTTTTGAACCGCCAACCGGGTAGTTTGCAGCACAACAGTTTGCAGCCCAACAGGTAACCACAATGCCACGAAAGATAACTTAAGTTAAATAGATTAATTTAGACTCACAGCTGTGGAAGCTTGAGGTCTTCTTTATGATGACTGTACATGGAATATTATGGATAACTCGCTGCTTTAGATTATAAAATTGAATTTCTTATGCCTTTCAAAGAGAAAGTTACAATTATTCACTAAAATCAGCCCTGGGTGCTTCCGGGTAAACCCTGGACTGCTAAACCTAAAGGCTGACAGTTCAAATCCACCAGTTGGTCTGATGGAGTGTGTGGCAAGGTATTAAGCACAATGGTATTGTCCCGGTTCCATTCTTTATTATGGTCAAGCCTTCTAATACATATTTGTAATGCCAGGGTAGTCACTGTTTGCTCTATGTCTGCTTAGTATCAGCGCAAAGAAAAATCCTTACCGAAGGATTCCATCACCCCTAGTTTTACAGAGTTAGGCTTCCTAAAAAGCCTAAGAATGACGTGTAAGTGCAGAACTTTCTCCAAGGCTTGATGGAGGGCAGTGAGTTTGGGACACGAGATTATATAAAGTATCATTTAGATCTCTTTTATTTTTCTCCTCATGGAGTCCTGGTGTAGTGGTTACGTGTTGGGCTGCTACTGCAAGGTATGTAGTTTGAAACCACCAGCCGCTCCGCAGGAGAAAGATGAGGTTTTCTACTCTTTTGAAGGGTGACAGCCTCAGAAACCCACAAGGGCAGTTTTTACCCTGACCTATGGGGTGCCTATGAGTTGGAATCAACTCGATAGCAGTAAGGATTTTTTTTTTTAGTTCTTTGTTTCCCTGAGAGATCTGTTCATATTTGTGTTTTTCATGAGCCCTGTTGTAATAGTTATGCAGCAGGCCCGCGGGAGAAAGGAAACCCACAGGGATTTCTATGAGTCAACCTTGACTTGATAGCAGGGAGTTTGGATTTTGATTTAAAGTATATTTAAAATTCTTATATGAAAACGTTAAACCCTTTAAAAAAGCTTTTAACACAGTACAGTAATTTGTTTATCACATTGATAAAGTAATTTCTTTATCACGTCTAACACCAAAAGGTAATTTGTAACACAATAAGGTAATTTCTTTAGATCGATGAGACTCAATTTTCCATTATTTCCTTCTGATGGTAACTATTTTGGAGAAACAGGTTCAGTCTGCAAGCTTTTCACTTATAAAAACATAAGTATACACTAGCTTTAACTATTAGTATTAGAAGGAATTGAATCTTGAGGTATCATTTTTGTGGGAAGCAGTAATAATAATGGGAGAGAAGAAACTCCCAGCTAACAGTAGCTTCTTGATGACGAGAACCAATAGGATAACACTCCATAGAATGAAGGACCGCGCTTGCGTTGCAGACTCAATTGGCGCCCGCCCTCCTGCTTTTTCTCCAGCCGCTCTTTCCTCTCCCTTTCGCGCTCTAGTCTCCCAGGAACGCCGGCGTAAGCGTCACTGGCCTCTGATTGGCTCCTTTGAAAGTCTACGGGCGATATGATTGGTGGATCCGAGGCCCTTTAGCGCGGTGAGTTTGAAACTGCGTTCACTTAGTTTCCAACCTGGCTCGTGGAAATTGGGGAGAAAGCGACGGGGAGGTGGTAGCCACTGCCGCCGCCGCCGCCGCCCGTGCCGCCGCAGGGTAAGCTGGGTAGAGTCGCAGGGACAGGGCCGTGCCGATGGGGGTCCTTTCGGCCGGGGCTTGTTCCGGCTGCGGATGCGGGGCGCCATTGAGGAATGCGGTGGGGTTTGTGAAGCCCTGCCGGGCGTCCGGAGGGTGGCCGGGGCCTGAACCTACGGATCCCCGGACCCCGGGCCCGGACGAGTGTGTGGCGACCGGGCCCGACTTAGGGGGCTCCCGGCCGCGGTGACCCACTCGGCGGAGTGCCGGGGCCCCTCCGGCCTCGGCGTGGCGTGTCGGGGTCGGGGTCGCGGTCGCGGTCAGAGGCGGCTCCTTTTAGGGAGAGGCTACCGACTGAACGGAGGAGGCTTCCGGCCACCGTGCGGACAGGCGGACAGGGTGCAAGCGGAGTCCGCATTGTTCGAGGGCGCTGAGCGGTGGGGTGCTGGGCTGCGGCCTCGAACCCGCGCCTCAGGCCTGACTGCTGTTCACTGGGGTTTCCAGGTGGGCAGAGAGCCCTCCCCTGCCGGAGACCGATGCCAGACGGAGGAGCTGTGGAACACCTCCGCCCTTAGCCCCTGCGTGCCCTGAGCTCCAAGACAACGGAGCTCCCCGACTACCCACGCTTCAGAAACACAATGTTTGTAGTTATGTACCGTGGGATTGGCTTAACGTGCTGAGCTTCCGGGAGACAGAGACGTGTTCTTTTAACAGGAATGTCAAGGCCTTTTATCAAGCTTTGTCTCGTGTTCTAGTTCCTAGCCTGGGGTCTCTGCACAGGAAGACGGAGCTCCCCCAGTATGTCTTCAACAGGGAACACCTAATACTGAGCCTGAGTATATTTCAGACGCATTCTAACGCAGGTTTTGGGCCAAATGGGTGCAACCGGAGAGTGGAAACCAGCTTGGACATGGACTTTTTAAATATTTGTTCAGAGGGAGAAATAAGCCCTTTTATTGTGCGTTAGGCATGTGAAATGTAGTTTATCCAGGGAAAAAACAATTGGCCTAGGTTCTCCATGGCCGTTTTATAAAATTATAAATCCATGTCCAGTGTTGGGCAGCTTTGGTTCTATAAAATGATTTAATCACAGCTACTTTGTTTTGATTCTCCCTGCTCCCCTCCATGAGGGTAGCAGGCCAGGCGTAGTGGGTTATGAGTTGGATTTCAAGGCCAACTCATCAGCCACTCTGGGAATGAAAACTATGGGGTTCTCCTCCCATAAAGACTTACAATCCTAGAAACCCAAAGGGACAGATTGACTCCGGCCTTTTCGGGCCCTGTGAGTCAGCATTGACCTGATGGCAGTGGCTTTGGTTTTGTTTCTTTGGTACAAAGGTGGGTACTAAAAATAGGGCCCGCTAGTCTGTGGGTCCTTTAATGATTTTGTCACCAGTGGGCTATGGTTTTTTGCCAGGTAATTATTAATGGACTTTGAAGTTTCCTTCATTAGACAGCTGCAGAGAAAGTTCTGAGGGTCTGGTGTCAGCAAATCAGTGTATCTACCACATTTTAAAAATATTTTGTTAGATATATTCACAGCATAACATACACGAGTTTGACAGCTGTGCAAGTACAGCTCATTGACCCTGATTATGTTTTACTTGTGCAGCAATTTCCACCCCTTTTAGTTCCTCCATTGGACTCCCCTAAGGGCTTATGTGATTTTTTTGAGTTGCTGTTGGCAATTTTATTCCCTGTAGATGGTTCTTTGAAAGAGGCCAATGCTTCAGGCAGCCATTCTTTACTAGTTAAGCTAAACTATTGTTTGGTTTTAAGAAGGCTTGAGGGTGTTTTTGGTTTAAACTTTATCTCTGGAGACAGAGATAAAGTTATAGGAGTTGTTTTGTGGTGGTGCTGTTTTTTATTAACAGAAGTCTTTGTTTTGGAGGGGTGGGGGATGTTTTGCACACCACTTTTGACTTTGTTCTTGATACTGTGCTGGGCATGATTAGATGTTTATATGGGGGTTTGTACTTTTCCTCTTTTCTTTTTCGCATGCTCAGTGATAGTACCTAGGTTTGCCAGTTAGACCCTGAGAGGCGGGATAGTTAAGCACGCTTCATATATTTTTACTTGGCTAAAAATGAAAAAGCAAGCTTAAAACTGCCATATGAGTAACTCTACATAGTTTGGGTGTTTTAAGCACATTCTAATGGATGAGCAGTCTGAGCAGTTTTTCAGCTTCTTGCACATGTCATTTACAATTTTTTCTTTTTAATATCTTAAGAAAAGTCAGCATACATACAGTCAGCACTATTTGCTACTATATTGGTATGACCGACCTAGGCCCCCTGCTCACTTGCCTGTTTTTGGTTGTTGGGAGCAATGAACTTTTGTTGGTGTCTTGATTTGAAAGTTGATTTAAGGAGAAGCTCAATGCTAGTGTGCAATATTCAGTTTATAAGATTCAAAGAGGCTGGGACCATATTATTGCAAGTCTTATTTTTTGTTAATATCTCCCATGTGAATATTATGTATTTATTGTATGTATTTATTTAATACAATTATTGAACCTTCAGTATGCTGTCAGTATAAAATACATATTTTTTCCAACTGTGATTTAGCCATTTTTATTTTTTTAAACAATTTATTAGGGGCTCATACAACTCTTATCACAGTCCATACATATATATACATCAATTGTATAAAGCACATCCATACATTCCCTGCCCCAATCATTCTCAAAGCCTTTGCTCTCCACTTAAGCCCTTTGCATCAGGTCCTCTTTTTTTTTTCTCCCCTCCCTACCCTCTCCCCCCTCCCTCATGTGCCCTTGGTAATTTATACATCGTTATTTTGTCATATCTTGCCCTATCCGGAGTCTCCCTTCCCCCCCTTCTCTGCCGTCCCTCTCCCAGGGAAGAGGTCACATGTGGGTCCTTGTAATCAGTTCCCCCTTTCCAACCCATTCACCCTCCACTCTCCCAGCATCGCCCCTCACACCCTTGGTCCTGAAGGCATCATCCACCCTGGATTCCCTGTGCCTCCAGCCCTGCAGGGTAGAATTCGGATCATGGTAGTTGGGGGGAGGAAGCATCCAGGATCTGGGGGAAAGCTGTGTTCTTCATCGGTACTACCTCGCACCCTAATTAACCTATCTCCTCTCCTAAACCCCTCTATGAGGGGATCTCCATTGGCCGACACTTGGGCCTTGGGTCTCCACTCTGCACTTCCCCTTCATTCAATATGGTATATATATATATATACACATACATACACACATATATACGTATACACATATATACACACACATACAGACATATATATACACATACACACATATATCTTTTTTTTTTTTTTGCATGATGCCTTATACCTGGTCCCTTGGCACCTCGTGATCGCACTGGCCAGTGTGCTTCTTCCATGTGGGCTTTTTTGCTTCTGAGCTAGATGGCCGCTTGTTCACCTTCAAGCCTTTAAGACCCAAGACACTATCTCTTTTGATAGCCGGGCACCATCAGCTTTCTTCACCACATTTGCTTATGCACCCATTTGTCTTCAGCGATCCTATCATGGAGGTGTGCAGTCAATGATATGATTTTTTTGTTCTTTGATGCCTGGTAACTGATCCCTTTGGGACCACTCGATCACACAGGCTGCTGTGTTCTTCCATGTGGACTTTGTTGCTTCTGAGCTAGATGGCCGCTTGTTTATCTTCAAGCCTTTAAGACCCCAGACACTATCTCTTTTGCTAGCCGGGCACCATCAGCTTTCTTCACCACATTTACTTGTTCACCCACTTTGGCTCCAGCAGTTGTGTCGGGAGAGTGAGCATCATAGAGTTCCAATTTAATAAAAGAAAGTATTCATGCATTGAGGGAGTGTTTGAGTAGAGGCCCAAGGTCCTTCCGCTACCTTAATACTTAACCTATAAATATAGACACGTCGATCTATTTCCCCATCCTCCTATATATATTTGCATGTACATGTCTTTGTCTAGACCTCCATAAATGCCCTTTGACTCCTAGCTCTTTCCTCCATCTCCCTTGACTTTCCTCCTGCCCTACTACCATGCTTCATCGCCACCTGGGCTACAGCTATACCTCTTCTCTAAGCAACCTTACCCTTGATCATTTCCCACCAGGCCTGCCACTACCCCCTCTCTAGCATTTTGGGTCCCATGTTGTTCCCTTGTCCTTGTGTTTGTTACCCCACTTCCTTACCCACCCACCCCAAGTCCCCCCGGAATTGTCAGTCCCCTTGTTTTTCCTCCAGATAGTTCATCCAGCCTGTCCTATTCAGACAGACCTGTGGAGACACTAACATGCACGAAAACAAGACAGAGGAAAACAAAACAACAGTATACAACCAGACAACAAAACAACAAAAACAAACCACTGACAAAGAACAAAACAAAACACTTCACAAGAGAAAAGCTTGTAGTTAGTTCAGGGATTGTTTGCTGGCCCTTAGGAGCGTTTTCCAGTTCAGACTGTTGGGGCACCACGCCCTGGCCCCAAAGTCCACTTTCAGCATTCCCTGGGGACTTTGCCACTCCATTCCCTTGCTGTTCCGCTGCACTCCCCCAGTGCTTTGCCTCAGTGTGGTGGGATCAGTTCAGGTGCAATTCCCACACTGTGTCTCTGGTGCCGTCCCCTGTATTGTCCTTAGTCACTGAGGGGCATCATGTCTCACAGTAGGGCCAGCCATGTTCTCTCTGTGGACTGGCTGCTCTACTCTGGAACATCATCATCACGGCCTGGTGGGCCAGGCTCTGCTCCACTCTCTCCTCCTGCCCCTTCATCTGCTCCCGTGTGCTCTGATCAGATATGTTCATCTCCTGGAGCTGCAGAGTAAATGTCGTCCTTTGGAACAAATTCTTTTCAGGGGAGGGGGCAGGGATCCACTTAATTTATGGTGCTGGGGCCAGCCTCCCAGACCTCTCCACTGGTTCCCTACTCCACACCGGGATATTGCATTCACACTTGCGGCACTGGGTTGAAGTCTGGTCCCACTTTCCCTGTGGAGATATAAACAATACCCTCCCCTTGGGTGGATTAGTGCCCCAATAAAATACATATTAATATAATAATGTATGTAGAATACTTGGGACCTGTATTCACACAGTTAATATTTTGCTTATAGTTATTTTAAACCATCTGTTGAATTAGTGGTAGTGTGTTCTTTTCAGCAGCACATACACTAAAAATTGAGTTTTGTTTATCCCCTCATTTTAGGATCTGCAATTAAGTATTGAGTAACCATGGAAGATTATATCAAAATAGAGAAAATTGGGGAAGGTGAGTGGCTTAACATTTTTTTTTTGGCTTAACATTTTTAAACTTTAAAAATAGTAAATGTGTATAAAATTCAACCTCTAAGGTATCTCCTAGTACTAATATCTAAAAAATGTTTGTTATATAATGAATTAAATGTAGCAAATATTCATATTTCTGGAGAATTAAAATCATTGTAATATTTGTGACTCCTAATGACCCCTCTCACAAATTCTTACTTTCTCTAATAGTAAACTCACTTAATGGTGTTTTGAAACTAACGGTGATAGCTTGTGTGTGGTGGGATCCACTAGATGTTAATTTCCTATATTTTCACTTGTGTTAGATGCCCTGGCGGTGCTTTGGCTCGATTTTGGGCTGCTTCACAGTAGAAAGATGAACTGAATGCGTCCATAAGACAGTGTCTCAGGAACCTTTATAGGCTTGCTGAGAGTCAGAACCGGCAGGATGGCAAGTGACTTAGTTTGGTCCTTTGAAAAACAAACCCAGATATCCTTCAACTCATCCTAAGCTAATTTTGCTGCAGAATCGAAAGGTTACAGCAACAGGGGAGTGCTGCATCATCATTCAAAATTAGAAGACATGTGTAGTGGGTTGGATTCTTTCACCACATTCAGTTTTCATACTGAACAGAACAATCCATGTGTGTCTGAAAAACGTGGCCTCAGGATTGGGATTATGCTCATTGACAACCTGCATTATGCAGATGAAAGCTTCACTTGCCAAAAATGAAGTCCACTTGAAGCCCTCTAACTGATTTCCCTGTAGAAGACACTCGAGTGTGAAGATAGTCCTCCCTCACAGCTGAAGTGCTACACAACATGGTCAGTGGAGGAAAATCAGAACTGCCGATTATTTTGTTCGGCTTTGAAGTGACAATTGGTGTCCTTGAGGCAGTGGCTGAGAAATCAAACGATGCATTGCATTGGACAAAAGCCCTCTAGGGTTTCTGCTCAAAGATGTCTGATGACTAAGGTGGGCCAGCCTCGAGCTACTGGCTTCTTAGTCGCCCTGTTCCCATTTGGAAACTGGGCCACGAAAAGCGGAAACACTGCAGTGCTGGCGCAGAATCACCACCAGGCTGTTCCTGAGAAGTGTGGACAGTGAGGCTGCTTGCTTTGGACACGGCATCAGGGAGACAGGAGAGGGTAGAGTGTGCTTGTTGGCGGGTCCTGAGGATGAGCGCAGTGTTTCTTGGGTGGGTTGGCCTCAAACAGCCACCGTCGTGAAGACGGCAGGGAGTCGCCAGTGCCTCCTTCTGATAAACGGGGCTCTCCTCTCGAGTCACAGCCAACACAGCCGCCACTGACATCATCTGGCACAAGGAAGCCAGTATTTTAGGCAGCCATTTTATAACCCTATTATGTAGTTTTTCCATTTTCACAAGAACGTTAAATACAACAAAGCTTATAAAACATTATGAATGATCAAATAGTCTCTAATATTCTCAGCAAGCCAGTATATGATGGTCTGAGTTTTACTGGAGAAAAGCTGTGTGGCGTCTTCTGCGCTCTAACCACTTTGCACTGGATTCCAGAGAAACCCAGGGCTGGTCCTTCAGCAGCCCTGCATAGGGTTGATTAAGGAGCCCTTATCAGAGTGTCCCATGTCGCCCTTGCTACTGTTCTTTCTGTTCCTTGTGGTCACGCCACGCCCCTGCCACACGAGAGTTCTTATCTTGACCTTTCTGTTCAGGGTCTGAAGCCCTTACAATCAGGCCATTGAACTTCCTGCAGCATGCCCACTCTGTAGTAAATGATGTGAACTTTAGCTTCAGGCATTTCACAGAAAGTTTGGTCTGTAACCTTTCATTCTTCTCTGGAAAAGAGCTGATCTTGAGCTCCATCTAGAAGCTCTGCAAAGCCTAACACTCGGCTGGGGGTATCACAGTGGTAGTACTTTCTGGACTCCATCTTTACTTTGCATTTTGTCGGGTAAATAAGTAACTTGAACCTTTGTTAGAAATATTTTGTGGGTCTCACACAGCAGGCATCTTTCTCACAGGTACCTACGGAGTTGTGTACAAGGGCAGACACAAAATCACAGGTCAAATTGTAGCTATGAAGAAAATCCGACTGGAGAGCGAAGAAGAAGGAGTTCCAAGTACTGCAATTCGAGAAATTTCTCTGCTAAAAGAACTCCGTCATCCAAATATAGTAAGGTACGCCACAGTGTCTGAACGAAGACATTTTCTGTGTGCCATTTCAAGGGGAGGTTTCAGTGTGGAATTTTTACTATTTGCGTTGTTTATGGTGCGATTTGGATAATGGGAATAGAATCCACTTTTTAGCTGAGAATGGATAAAAGAGAGGAGGTAATAGAGTCATAGTCTCTTGGTCTGAAAGCTCCAGTCTCCTGAGCACTCCTTCCTACAGTTCTGAGACATGTGCGTAGTAAGTCCCTGCAGGGCTGTTTCTTAAGCTTAGGACTGCTAGGCACGTGGTTGATAGTTCAAACCCATCAGCTACTTCTCTTGAAGTGAAATGAAGCTATTAGCTCTGAGAAAGGTATAACTTCAGAAATCCACGATCAACTTGACGTGTGATATCTCAACACAGCGCAGTGCATTAAATATCAAAACCATACATTAAATAAAATGAACTTACTTTTATTGTGTTCTCTTTAAAGCCCACGGGTTTTTGGAATGGTCCGCTACCATGGGTTCACTTTGGCATTCCTGCAGAGCAGAGTGAGTCTCTCAGAGAGGCTTGGCAATGCTTTTTCCTTTTTAGTCATAAAGGTCCTCTGGGTCATTTATTTCCCCCAAAGTGCAATTTTGTCACAGTTGAACGCATTGGGGAGCAAAACCCTCAGTCTCCTTGAATTCAGCAAGTTTACCCACTAATTTATTGGCTTGATCTGTATTTGCCCTGCCCCTCCCCTGTGTTTGCCCGTTCTCTTGTTGGAGTTTTCAAACGAGCTGTGACTGGCTTTGAACATTTCGGGATGCTCAGCACTTGATCCTGCGATGTTTTTCATTAAGTCATTATGGAGACGGTTAGCCTTCTCGCATGTCACGTCTCCGATACTCTATCACCATTCTGTTTGGATCTACCCAAATTGACAGGAACTTTTCAACCTCTTCCACGGTCTGCATTTTGTTTAATGTTTTCAAACTTTTCATTACATTAGTTACTTTAATTATTCCCACCCCCTCCCACCAGCCAACGCTGACAATGTAGACTTGGCCATCATTCTGCTGGCAAATCAGACAAGCAACCCCTGACTCCAATTTCACAGCGCTTTAGCTGTGGGGTGCTTCTCACCATTTCCCCTTCAGCTCACTGCTGCTTTCCCGTACTCTGGAGCCCTGGTGACAGCATTTTACATAAAGCAGGAGGTTTAACACACGAGCACTGGTGCCAGGTGTTGTCTGAGGGACAGCAGGGCTTAGGCTGAAGCGCGGGATGTCCCGTGGGATGCAACTCAAATAGGATTTTCAGTTTGATTGTGGCGAAAAGTTGCAAACACCAGGCAGATTTTTTTGAACTTTGCTGTTTGAGTGGTGGAAAGTGCCAGCTTGAGCCGCCGGACAACCGAGACGACACTGTTTCTAGAGTTTATTGCAGGGGAAAGACAGGCTCTGAGCAGTAAGCAGACAGCTTCCGTGTGCTCTTCTGTAACGTGATTACGGGTGGATGCATGGCTCCCATATACTGAGGTTTCATTTCAAATTCATCCTTCTGGTTACTTCTAAGGTTTTATCTACGAAGTAAAGCCAAAAGGTTTTTTTGAAATAATGGAATTAAAGAAAATGGACTTTTTTAAATGATTCTTTTTTGAAGCCCCTTTGAATTAGGGAAAACTTTCCTAAAATGCTCTGTTAACATAGAAAGTTTCTTATGGATAGCCACAGTGAATTTAGAAAAGAATTCTAATTTGTAGACAAAGCATTAGTATGTGTTCACTAGATTTTTTTCCCTCCTAATTGTCTTATTTTTCAGTCTTCAAGATGTGCTTATGCAGGATTCCAGATTATATCTCATCTTTGAATTCCTTTCCATGGACCTCAAGAAATATTTGGACTCTATCCCTCCTGGTCAGTTCATGGAGTCTTCACTTGTCAAGGTAAAAACATTACCCCGTTTCATTAGTAATTTGTCCCTTTGTGAAGTTAAAGATACAACTGAATCAAATATATAACCTGTAATTTATGCGAATATATGTTAGGAGAATGCAGAGCAAAACAGTTCATGTTTCTCCCAAACAGACACTCAAGTGATAAGATTACTAGCAGTTACCCATTTTATTAAGGTTCCTGATGGTGCGTTGTTTAAAAACAGGGGTCCTCAAACTTTTTAAACAGGGGGCCAGTTCACTGTCCCTCAGGCCCGTTGGAGGGCCAGACGATAGTTTTTAAAATAAAACTATGGACAAATTCCTATGCACACTGCACATCTTATTTTGAAGTAAAAAAAATAAAACCAGGGAAAAAACACCCGGCGGGCCAGATAAATGTCCTCAGCGGGCCGCATGTGGCCGCATTCAGCTGCTTACCAGGCGGCTGGCCGTTGAAGGCCTCTAGGCGCTCTGTGGGAGAAAGCCGTGCCAGTGTGCCTCTGCCGTGACTGGTCTTAGAAACCGTACGGGGCTGTTATCAGCCCTATGGTCGCTAAGGCTTGCATTGACTCCATAACCGGCGGTGGTTTTGTGAGCCTGTTATCAGTGGAGAGTTTTTTGCTTACGTGCCAGGAAAAGTAGTGCCTCTTTGTAACATTTGTGTTGCTTTGATTCCTGCCCCCTCCCCAAATGACCAGTCAGTGCCAACTGGTTGGCTTTGAATCTTGATTATGCCAATACCGTTACTATGTCTGCTCAATGATGATCTTTACCTCCAATGTCACACACCTTGGTGACAAAGATTTGCCTCTGGTTTGTTAATAGTATTTTATGATGATTGTGTTCATTGTAATACCTGCATGCCATTTCTTTTGAAATCTGACCAGTGTTCCCAGAGAGAAAATTAATGTGTAAGTAAAGATGGAGATGGAAAGGATCAGCCTTCCCCAGATGAGAACCCCCGGGTAGCAGAGGCAGCGTGTAGCTGTCCTGACGGTTGGCTCTTCCAACCCACACAGCGGTGCCGTGTGAGGCGTGGCAGTCTACTGGGCATGACTGCAGCCAGGAAAACCGCGTAGAGCAGTTCTGGTCTAGCACCGTGATTACCGTGGTGCGAGAGCCACACCGTGGGTTAGAGTTTTGGTGGTGTTTTTTTTTTTTCTTGTTCAAGGTGGAAATGGGGTTGACGAATCTAGAAGGAAGTTCCCAGGAGCTTTCTATACAGAAAACTCCAGTGACTTAGAAAATAAAGAAAGAAAGAAGTTAGAGGAGGGAGCAGATAAGACTGCATGGATTCGTGTGACCACAGATCAGCTTGATGTCTTTGAGTGTACAAGTAGTGCTATGTCCAGGCAGTTGGACTTCACACCTCCTGATGCTTCCTTCCTATCCTCCTCCAAGGGCCTGAGAGCATTTTTGGAAAGTAAATGATTTCCTGTATTATGCTTACTAATGGCCTTAACGCGAGCTCGCAAAGATTATTTAGGAATCACGTGATTGTTATGTTTCTCGTTTCTATCTTGTGTTTTCCAGAGTTATTTGTACCAAATCCTACAAGGAATTGTGTTTTGTCACTCTAGAAGAGTCCTGCACCGAGACTTGAAACCACAAAACCTACTGATCGATGACAAAGGCACAATTAAACTGGCCGACTTTGGACTTGCCAGGGCATTCGGAATACCTATTAGAGTATACACACATGAAGTACGTAGAGGGGGGGTGTGAGTGTGTGCTTATTGTATCACTTTCTATGTTCTGTAAGTCAAGAACCTAATTATACAGACTCTCCTGCGGCTAGTGTTAATTTAGGAGCCTGGGGGCATGGTGGTAGTAACAGGTTGGGCTGTAACCGCAGGGGCAGGGTCAACAGTCTGAAACACCAGCCGCTCCATAGGAGAAAGACGAGGCTTTCTGCTCCCATCAGGACGTACAGCCTGGAAAACCCACGGGGCCAGTTCCTCCCTGCCCCACGGAGTCAGGGTCAATTTATTATCTCTCCATTGCATGTTATGAGAAGTTATGAACTAAGACCTTTAACTATTTTCATTTGTCAGCTTTGTAAGTATGTAGGTGTTGGAGAAACAACGCATGCAGAGCAAGCTTTTCTTTAAAAATTCTGCTTTTTAATGGTAGCTAACACCTCAAAATTTCAATCCTTGTTACATTTATTTATGTTAAGATTCTGTTTCTTAGTAATGTACAGTTTATTTCTTATTAGAACCTCACTGATAAAAGATAGGTTAAAAGGCATAGGTCATTGCTCGAAGCATACTGTTCAGGGATTCAGGTGATACATTCAGAAGCTACCAAGCATGCTATCTCAGTGATACGGATGACTTGACATTTCATTGGGTATCTTTAGGGGGAAGGGAATGTTAAATACACTCGTAAAAGATTATTGGGAAAATGTCTTCCAGAGACTGTTCCCTGATGAAAAACATAACAGCTCATCCGATTAGATATCTTTGCTTTTTCCTATCATCTCTTTTTATCTTCCTTTCCATTGCTCTCAATCAGTGTCTCCCAAAGCGTGTGGGGAAACCACCCCCGAGGGAGTCCTGGAATGCTCCAGGGGGCTGCAAAGGGAGGTACCTACCTACACTCTAAGCTAGATTATGGGGCTCGTACAAAGGTTTTTAATTGTAGTGGGGGGCGGACCTTTGCCCTAACTACTATTTGGTTTCCCATTGGTTAAAGCAAAAGAAACTTCTTGTTTAATGTTTGATGTGATGTTTTCAGCCACGGCGAAATACTTTATATACTAAATGATTAGTTCTGACCTAGTAGTCAACCGGTCCTGTTTCTGGGTATCCTTTAAGCTGGCAATCTATACCTCTACTTTGAATGATGTCAACACCAAATCCATAATCAAGGTTGTGTTTTTGATTTTTGTGTGTGAAAAGATGAGGCTCTTTCTCCCTGCTGTATCTCTTTTGCTGTCATGATTTGGTATGAGTTTACCAGCTCCCCCTAATACACTGCACTTGGTAAATGAAATATTTTTCTTTAGTATTTTGTGTGCAGTTAACTGCAGACCATCCGTGTGAATAGAATATGTAACTTATTTGATACACTACATGTCTTCTGTGTAAAGCTATGTTTTCTGGTTAGGTGGTGACTCTCTGGTACAGATCTCCGGAGGTCCTGTTGGGGTCAGCTCGCTATTCGACTCCCGTGGACATTTGGAGTATTGGCACCATATTCGCAGAACTAGCAACTAAGAAACCACTTTTTCACGGGGATTCAGAAATAGATCAACTCTTCAGGATTTTCAGGTATTTTTTATCTTATTTTTAATAATTTTAAGTTGAGAAATAATGGAAGTGTGTGTATGAGAGAGCTTATATTTACGCTGTAATAATTCTTTGTTTTTTGGTGGGTTTTAGAGCTTTGGGTACCCCCAATAATGAAGTGTGGCCTGAAGTGGAATCTTTACAAGACTATAAGAACACCTTTCCTAAATGGAAACCCGGAAGCCTGGCGACCCACGTCAAAAACCTGGATGAAAATGGCTTGGATTTGCTCTCGGTGAGGAAAAACCTGTATACAGACTAAGTTGCTGAGTTGTGCTACCATGTGCAGCTTTTTAATTTTTGTTGGTGCCATTTAGTCTCTTAACCACTAAACCCTGCATTTAATCTGACATAGCTTCTTTTCTATTGCTTGATCCATGTGAGTTTCTACAACCTTTTATTGCATGAGCTCCATGTCTCACTTAATGTTGAGTGTCCATATCAGAAAGAATAAAACTGATGCTTAAAATTCCTTTCCCTCTTTAAAAAGAAAGCGAAACATGATTGTCCGAGCCTTGCTGAGGGGATTTTGTTCTGCGTGATCAATGCTGATCTGATTGAAAGCCCCTTCCATCTTCTGCCCTGAGTCTGCCTCTAGGGACACTTTGGCTCCAGTTCGAAAGAAACTAAAGCAGTACTGCAAGTCAGTTTCTCAACCCGAGTCACGGCTGACTTTTGCTTGCTTAATTCTTTGATGCTGGCGCTGTTATGCAAATTATAGAATGTTTGGCCAATAGATACCTGTATCTATAATATCATCGGTGTCAGGCTCCATGTTGACTTGTTAGTAAAAGTACACGGGTGTTTCTAGTCTGCCAGTTAGACTTTTTAAATAAAGTAAGCTTTAGTGTTTTCTTAGATACGTAAATTAATTCACACTAGGTTTCTTAGCCGTAATTCATTTGGGCTGTGTTTATATCAGGTCTCCTCCTTTAAATGTGGAACTTGAAGGGAAAGCGAGATTAGAAACTACTAATGCCACTATTTCAAGAATGTTGTCAATCATTTAGGATGACTATCTAATTGTCACACAAATACAATTACTCGTTACCTTAAAATTAAACCTTGGTTTTCAGTGACCTCATTATATGTCTTAGCCATAATTGCTAACAGAACAGTAATTGAGAAGTAGGGTGCTAGAGCTCGAGGTGCTGGTGTGACTTCGTGTGGAGCTCATGGAAATGCCCATTCAGTAGATTTGCATTAAAGTGTAAGTGGCCTGCTTATTGGTAGATGAGGTAAATGGTTTAAAACTTTATTTCTTTTTCTCTTCATTTCCACAGAAAATGTTAGTCTATGACCCTGCCAAGCGCATTTCTGGGAAAGTGGCCCTGAATCACCCATATTTTAATGACCTGGACCAGCAGATTAAGAAGATGTAGTTTTCTGACAACAGCGAAGAAACTCAGGAGTTGTTTCAAGAGCAGACAGTCCTTCCTGCGTTCACTGTTCACTGTTTTGCCTTGTGCTTTCCTCCCTTGTCAAACTTCAGCTGTACTTCAGTTTCTGGTTTCTAAAGTGTGACTTAATGTAAATATTGTGCTATATGAATTTAAATCTATTCTGTCTGTGTGTGTGGCTCCCTCTATAAAAATTGTTACTGCAATAAAGTTAAAGATCCAGTATTGATGTCAGGAATCAGGCAACTTTGAGTTGGCTTAAGTCACCTCAACTCTTCAGTAATCCTGTTATCCTGGAGATTTTCAAGTTGGAATTAGTGTGTTCACAGTTTTATACTGCTCTGAAGTGTTTTTATTCCCTGAATGTTTAAATTTTTATGTCAGCTTCTTGTCATGTGATAATTATAAAAGTTTTCTACAGATGGATTTATTTCTACTGGCATTTCAATTTGACCATTGAGGTTTAAGATTTCAGAATGAGAAAAATGCTCAAATACGATGCTTAGCTTTTAGTGAGTTTTCAGTGAATTATAAAACTACCATTAAGGAATGCCAAAATTATGCTAAGTTGTATTGTCAAAGATCACGAGCTGTCCATATCGGGAAGAACAATTTTGAAAATTTATAAGCTGTCCTCCTTTTAGTTAGGTTGTGAAAGCTATTTGTCTAAGTGAATTCTCAACCCATGGTTAGAAGTGATAACGAGATGTAGGAGTTGTTTGTCCTGGATTTCAGAAATCTGACTTTAAAAAATTACTTATTTTTTGCATAGTGTTAAGAACCTCTTAAAGATTTCTGAGATTCAAATATTTAGCTAAAAATCACTAAATTGTTTTATATTGCTGCTGATTATTTCTTATCTCTAAGCAGCTTATTTTATAATATTGCATAAAGTCAAGAGAAATGCCTATAAAGGTAGTTTTTGTGTGTGTGCATTTGTCACTTTGACCAGCCAGTATCCCCTCCATTCTTCTGGTTACATGTGGTTAGAAGGGGTAGTCAGTCTTGTATTGCTGATCTTAGACCCAGTTTACTGGGTACCGTTAACCAAGCCCCTCGTCTTGGGCTTTGCACTCTAGGAGAGTGTAGTCTCTGGACCATGTGCAGCGTGGGCTGCTTTGCTCTTGGGCGTTGAATGGCAGTCAGAATGCAGCATCTGGACATTCAAGGGGTTAGATTGATGCCAGTTGCAAGATTTCTCTTAGGCATTGTAGTAAAGTTAATGCCTGCAGGCATGTTTTCACAATTCCAGTGACTTGTTGAAGATTGGATTTTAATGTTGTGGATTGTAATCTTCAGATTTTAGGATCAGCATTCACACACACAAAAACTGGAAAATAATCTTATTAGGAATCGTGTGTCTTGGCATCAAGATAATTTTTGTTTCACCATATTTGGATGTTACACATGTTTGCAGTCTTCTGAATATGGTCCAGAAGCAGTATTCAACCATATTGCTTGATGCATGAGATCGGAATTGTTTGGAAATAGGCAATGCATCAATTTGGGACAGACTTGGTTGTAATGTGAGTAACCAGCTTCAAACATTTGAGTTGTGTGAAATATTTCAACTCTGACTCAAAAAGATGAGTGACTTCAGAGGTTTCGTCTCATAGTTTGTTGTGGTGCTTCTGGTGAATATTTAAATGGTGCTGTCTTACCATCATGGTTCTTACCGCTTGTGCACTGGAGATGCCTGGGTGTTGACTCTTGCCTTAGCCTAATTAGCTCTGATACTGTACATCGAGAAAGCTACCCCAGGAATCCATTTTTTTAAAGATGGTAGTAGGTGATTCTGATATAACCAGTTACCATTAAGTTAGGTAGCTTTAAGGCATATGCCTAGTTTCAGTTTTCTGGAAACTTGTACTGTAGTCCCTTAGGTTGTCTGGCTTGGAGTGGAAATATAGTGGACTTACACTGCTTCAGTCTACATTTTGGTGGGGCAGAGGATCTATATTTCCTCCCCAATATAAAATTTTCATAAAATTGAATATGACCCTTTTCTCACGAGGGACTTTTAATGTCTCCAATCTCTGTAATACTAATAGGGTTTTTCCTTCATTTTGAAATTAAAATACAGAGGAAATGATACTGAAGTTATACGTAATGTGCAATAAAACTTTACCAGTTTCTATGTTGTTATTGCATGTGTAAAGACATTTGGAAAACCATTGCCATTGAGTCAGTAGGACAGTGTAGAGCTGACTGCTCCTTACAGTTTCTAAGACTCACTTTTTAGTTTTTCTCACCCTCACTTTGAAAGAATGGTCCTATTTTTAGAACGTAGTTTGTTTGGTTTTTCCTCTTAAGGCCACATATACTGCCCTAAAAGGTTTCAGTGATAGAGAACTGAAGGTGATTGTCGTGGGACACCCTTAAAGCTACTAAAAGTCACTCCCAGAAGTCAACCTTCAACTACAGTAGAACCCTGGTACTTGACTGCATCCATACTTGATATAATTGGATTTTGACCCGAAATGTCCTTAGATGGCGTTTTTAGTATTTAGCTATAATTTGCTTAGCTTTTGTAGCTTTTTTAGCGGTTTCTAGATAAAACATGGGTCCTAAGAAAGGTTTTTGAAAAGAATCATGATGAGTTAGTTAACCGTGTTATCGATATTGTCGATAATTTAGTAAACCCTTCTTAGAAAACAAGGAAATGCCAACCGCAGGCCACATTAGATTCTGTGTTAGAGAAAGCTAGCCAGGACCTAGTGAAAAAAGGCAAAGGAAAAAAACAAAAGCAGCTACCAGCTGATTTTTTTAAGGAAGAGGGAATTCCCTTCCAAATAATGACTCTCCACACCTCCCCATGTCCGTGTCCACAAATCCAGATCCTCATCAATCTCAAGGTATGGGCCATACTGTAATTTAAGACTTTGAAATTTATTTTTTATTAAAAAAAATTTAAATGAGTTTTTAATTTAAATTATATTTAACTGAACTTATTTTGAAATTTCTGTTTAATGTTTTATATAAAAAGGCAAAGTTAGGGTAAAAACTCGGTGGTCGAGAACAGATTAATCCGTTTTCAGTTATGGGAAACATTTATTTGTAACTCGACTGCATCACTTCTCGAGGCTGCTAGAGTGGATAAGCGTCGGTCCCGGTTCTGTAAACAGGTTGATGCATAATATCACTTGTGAGTACTGGACTCTTAAAATCATCCGTATGAGACCCACATAGCAAAATTGAGGAAGAGGGGCAGGAAACGAGATTAATGGACCCAACCAGGGAAGGAATAGTGTCAACACATGAAAAATGTAATCTCACCGAATCATGAACTGAGATTGTTATAGGAGAACCTGTTTGCTGTGGAAATTTACACCTAATAACAGTGAAATTCAAATTTAGACAAGATGTCTTGGGAGTTGAGAAATAATAGGTCAAAACTGGTTTAATTAGTCAGATGTTTTAAAATCAAGGACAAAGTGGGGACTTGAGTGGCATGGGCATGCGTGATGGCTCTGAGGAGAAAAGGTGTTAAGTGCCATTGAGACCTTTCCAACTTATGCAACAAAAAGCACCACTGACTGATCCTCACCATTGTTCTGAGCCTCCGCAGGCATCTCCCACTGCCCATCACATCAGTAAGCATATCTTTCGCCAGGGATTGGGCTCTCCTGCCATGTCCAAAGCCCTTGAGATAGTCTTGCCATCCTTGCCTCAGAAACATTCTGGTTGTATATGAAAGAGATTTGCTGATTCCATTGGCAGCCTATGAGATTTTCAATAATAGAAATGTATCTTATTCGTGGTTCATGAGGGGTTTATTCACATGCATATGAGACAATTGAAAATACCCTGGCTGGGGTGAGGGGAGAGTAGTTAGGACTTTGAACTGTTTCATTACATTTCAGTCCCCTGTTGGGAATTAGCATATCAGTTCCCAGCCCTGGTTTACACAGGGATAGGGCAGAATGGGTAAAGTGAACCAGGGAAGGAGTGGCAGTTGGGAGAGGAAGCAAGAGGAGGAATTTTCATTCCCATTCCACGTAAGTATGCTTTGAAGGGCCCTTTAAAGCTTCAGAGAAGTACCGATGTTGAGGAAAATAGTAATTTACATACTTTAGTGTTTCCCCTAATGACAGGTTTTTAAAGGAAACAAATAGGTGCATATGAAGAAACTTCAGGTAAACACACCGGTGGCAGTTTAGGTTTCAGGCTCCAGAGTCAAACATGAGTATTTGGTTCTCAGTTTGAACATTGCAGTCTAGATAAAGTCACTTAGCCTCTGAGTCGTGCCCTTGATTGGACAATGTTGGAAGATGCCATCATAGTGACTATATGTACAATAAGATCACACCCTACAGCATTCTCAATTATATTTGAGTCCATGTTTCCAAGGAGCATTCTTGCTGTACTTTCAAACTCAGACTGATCACTTTTGGCTCTGTGGTGTATTTGACTGTCTGACAATATCAGGGCAAAGGTATCGAGTCTTTGTTTCATTGTCTAGTTCTTACATGTGTGTAACGTAATAGAAATACCATCCTTTCGGTCAGGAACGCAGTCCATAAGGTGACATCTTTATTTTTTGGTTAACACTAGGAAGAAGTTTTGGAGCAGAATTACCCAATGCAATGATTTCTTGATGGTTGCTTCCAATGGTGTTGTTTCTCAACAATTGGGCAAAGGGGGTATCGTGCATACATATTTATGTTGTGAGTTTTGGGAGTAGAGTTGCAAGGGGGACGTGTTCTTTTTATTTTAAAAATAATTTTATGAGGGTGCATACAATTCATCACAATCCATTCATACATCAATTGTGTAAAGCACATTTGTACATTCATTGCCCTCATCATTCTCAAAACATTTGCTCTCCACCTAAGCCCCTGGCATCAACTCCTCATTTTTCCCTTCCCTCCCTGCTCCCCCTACTTCATGAACCCTTGACAATTTATAAATTATTATTTTGTCATATCTTTCCCTGTCCGACGTCTCCCTTCACCCACTTTTCTGTTGTCGATTCCCCAGGGAGGAGGACACATGTAGATCCTTGTTATCGGTTCCCCTTTTCCAACCCACCCTCCCTGGGCCCTCTCAGTATGGCCACTCTCACCACTGGTCCTGAAGGGATCATCCGCCCTGGATTCCCCCTTCTGTTTCCAGTTCCTATCTGTACCAGTGTCCATCCACTGGTCTAGCCAGATTTGTAAGGTAGAATTGGGATCATGATAGTGGTGGAGAGAGGAAGCATTTAGGAGCTAGAGGAAAGTTGTATGTTTCATTGTTGCGGGGGACATGTTCTGTTCTTAATGGTTTTATCATGTACCTTATATTTATTAGGACACCCCAAAAGCTCTGTTCAGCATTTCAATATGTTACATTAAGTGGTTAGAATCATTTTTATGCCCAGTAATTGGGGTATCAATTTTTTAAATCCTGATTGGGCAACACTGGTTTGAGTGAATAGTTTAGCATACATATAAGATTCCCATTGTTACTCTTAGGACTGACTCTCAACCTTGTTCAATGATCCCTAATTAACTATCTCCAGCCTTTCTTCACATCCCCTCTTGGAATGTTCAACCTTCCAGTTCAAATACTTGCAATACCTGGGAAAGATTCCCTAGAGATTGAAGTGATTTCTTTCTCTGAGTTTTTAAAGTTTTTTTCCCTACATTTTGTGAAGTAACATTTTTCTTTTTTTTAAAGATCATATTATTAGGGGCTCTTACAGCTCTTAAAACAATCCATACATCAGTTGTATCAAGCACATTTGTGTACATATTGCCATCATTATTTTCTAAACATTTCTATTGAGCCCTTGGTATCAGCTCCTCTTTTTCTCCCTCCCACCCTGTGACCCCTTGATAATCATAAATTATTAGTTTCATAACTTACACCGACTGCTCTCTCACCCCATGGTTTCTCCCCTGGATGGGAGAACGGTGGTGATGGTGTGTCGTGGCAGTCGGTTTTCCCTTCCTCCCCTCCACTCCCCACCGTTCCCCTACCCTCCCAGTATTGCTTCTCCTGTTTCTGGATTCCATGTGTCCTGAGTTCTTATCTGTATATGTGCACATACTCCAGTCTAGTCGGAAGTGAAAGAACCGGGGTGGTTGATAAGGGGTGGGAGGAGGTGAGGAAACTTCAAGGAACCAGAGGAATGTTGTATGTTTCTTTGGTGCTATACTGTGCCCTGTCTGACTCATCCCTTACTTGTGAGATGTCCCATGGCCTACAGATGAGTTTTGGGTCTCTGCTCTGACCCCCCCCACCTTGTTCTCAACATTATGGTTTGTTTGTTTTGGGTCTTCTGATGCCTGTTACCTTATCCTGTAGATACCTCATGATCACACAGGCTGATGTGCTTCTTCCATGTGTGCTTGTTGCTTCTCTGCTAGATGAACGCTTGTTTAACTTCAAGCCTTTAAGACCCCAGACACTATATCTTTTGACAGCCAGGCACCATCTGCTTTCCTCACCACATTTAGTTTTGCACCCACTTTGTCTTCAGGTTCGTTTTTGCACTGAGGAAGTGTTCTTGCATTGAGGAAGGACATGAACAGAGGCTGAAGTCCTTCCACTACCTCAGTGTATTGCCTTATAAATATATGTACATAAGCCAATACCTCTATTTTTAAAAATGATTGTATTTACATATGTATACACCTTGCTTGTACCTCTATCCATATAGCTTTGCTTCCTAGACATTGAGGAAAAACTTTATCAACATGTTCTTTAGAAATATTAACTTCAAAAAAAAAAAAGAAATATTTACTTTTCAATATAGCGTCTGCGGTCTTCAAGGCTTGCAGGTAAACAAGCGGCCATTGAGCTCAGAAGCAACGCCCACATGGAAGAAGCACACCAGCTTGAAGGGATCAGGTATCAAGTATCAGAACAAAAAATCATATCACTGTGAATAAGGGGGAGTGCGGAATGCAGACCCAAAGCCCATCTGTGGGCAATTGGACATCCCCTTACGGAAGGGTAGTGGGGAGGAGACAGCCAGTCAGGTTGCAGGGTAGCAAGGATGAAACAACTTTCCTCTAGTTCTTAAATGCTTCCTCCCCACCTACTATCATGATCCCAGTTTTACCTTACCAACCTGGCTAGATGAGAGGATGTACACTGGTGCAGATAGGAACTGGAAACAGAGAATCCAGGGCAGATGATCCCTTCAGGACCAGGGCTGAGTGTGGCGATGCCGGGAGAGTGGGTTGGAAAGGGGGAACCGATGATAAGGATCTACATATAGCCTCCTCTTGGGGGGGCGGACAGGTCAAGATATGACAAAATAATAATTTATAAATTATCAAGGGTTCATGAGGGAGGGAGAGAGGGAGGGGAAAAATGAGGACCTGATGCCAGGGGCTTAAGTGGAGAACAAATGTTTTGAGAATGATGAGGGTAAGGTATGTACAAATGTGCTTTACACAATTGATGTATGTATGGATTGTGATAAGAGTTGTGTGAGTCCCTAATGAAATGATTGAAAGAAAACAACGAAGTATTTGCTTTTCACAACCATCTTGAAGGGATAGCACCATTTTACAGACGGCGTTAGTGTTCACGGAGCTTAAGAAACCCGAGGAACGTGCACAGGTGGTAGATGTCTGCACAGATGCGGAGCTTTGATGTCAGGCTGCGCTTTTCTTTGGCATGTTGGTTCCCAAGCTAAATCCAAATCAAATGTTTAGGAAAGAATTTAAGAAGCCAGGGAAATACTAAAGTTGATGCAGCCCACAGGCCCAGTGACCCCACAATAACACCGAAGCTCCTGATACATCATCCGAAAGTACATCTGAAACCTTTATTTCAAGCTTAGTACAGTTTTGAAGCTAGCCCATTTTCTTGTCAACATCCCCTTTCATCTGAGAAACTCCAGTATTGTGTGTGTTCTTGGTGGGGCCCTGGCTCAGGCTGGGTAGGTCACAATATGCTCCCAGCAGAAGTAATTAGTCCAGTGGGTGAGAAAATGATCCATACTAGACCAGAGTCATTTTTGCTATGAAACCCTAGGCAAACCCAATCCATTACTGTGGAGTCAACTCTGACTCCTGGGGACCCTGCATGGCATAGAGCTGTGACCCAGGGTTTTCTTAGCCGTAATCTTAATAGAAGCAGATCACCAGAATTTTCTCCTGCCGTGCCCCTGGATGGGGTTGAACCCCTAAGCTGTAGGTTACTAGAAGGCATGCACCATTTGCATTCCATGCGATAATTAGATCTCAATATGGTAGAATTTCAACACTGGCATGACCTGATGGGGAGAATAGCAGGGAGCTTCTCCACTCCGGAAAGGGTAGAGACGAGAGGACTTAGTGGAGAGCCATATCCAGGAGTATGATGTCCAGAGGCCCTGGTTCCTGCCTGTTCTCACCGTCGTGTTGACTCCAACGCACAGAGCAGAACAGCTGCTTCGGGCTCCTGACCCTCTAGAGCTCCACAAAAGTGGACAGCTTCATCTCTCTCCTGAGGGGCAGTTGGTGGGTTTGAACTGCCGACTGAGGTTTGTAGCACATTGCCTAGCCCAAGGCTGCTTCTGGGTCCTACAGTACATAAAATTTGTGAATCATGTCGTATTGACCTTTTGTGTTTGTTTAAACTAACTTGAGTCGGGTTTCTAGTCATTTCGGCCTCTCGAGTTTCAACTAAGATTGTCGTCTTGGTAGATAAGCACCCTGTAGTCACACATCTTCCTGTAACGTATTCATGACTCCCTGCCCTGAAAGCGCTTTGTATTGCCCTTCATCAGTGTTCTCATTGCAGCTCTAGTGTTGACGGTGCAGAATGGTGCTAATATAGATCTGTCGTATTGAACACACGGTGCCTATCCACCTTAATGCTTTTGAGGAACGTTACCAGTGTGGTGCAAAGCTATAAAATACACTTGAGTTTACATTATGAAAGATGATTTCAAAACCATGTTACACTTATCTGTTAAGGAAATAATGCAGTAACAAAAGCAGGATGTGTTTGGAAAATTTATTCGTGCTAATAGTATTAGTGGCTCTTTATATTTACAAAGAGCTTTATCGTGATTAACCAACCAGCATGTGCTGTTTCAATAGGCAGATGCCTTAGACACTAGAAAAATCCTCTGAAGTATAAAATCCCAAGAATAATTATACTATAAAACATTCTTTATAATTCACAGAGAAAAGATCTATTTCCCAATGGAGCAGTCATTTATCTCAATGGTTCTGGTATCATGACAAACATATTTATGTGCAAGACAATATAAATGCATTCTTCATGAAGTGTGCTCACTGCTCCAGAATCCAATGGGAAAAAGTGCTTGCTCCATCTTAAATCATTTTGCAAGGCTCTGGACAGTTTCAGAAATGCTTTGACTCTTGCTTTAAATGCTTTTCATGCACAAGCACTACATGGAAAGAATGGCTTGGAACATATGCGCACAAATGAGTACAAAATGCTACATGTAAAAATATTAAGTCTTATATTACATTATAAAATTATATAATATAAAATGCATATTCTAGAAAATATAATATCGTATAAAATTATAATGATGTTCATTCACAATAGCAGATTAACACACATCTTAATAAAGCAAGGAGGGCATTAAAATATTAAGTATATGGTAGTCCCAGGCCACCATTCATTGGGCATTCCCAAGATAAGAGATCCAAACCAAAGTTCAAGACCACTAGTTCTACACCCTTGGGGTCACAGTCATCTTCTTCTTGAAGGGGTTGCAGCCTTAAGGCAAGAGCTACAGGTAAGTTTGAGGTTCACTTAGTGAAAGCCCAGTTTCACTGATTGGGATTTCTCCACTGAGTCTGCTGTGGTCTATGGAGGATGTCGTGTACCTCAAAAGAGCAGTCTAAAGTCCAGGTAGTCTAAAGCACATGCCCTGGGTCACCAGGGGCAGAGAAACTACATAAAAAATGTCCAATTAGAAATATATAGTACTAGGTTTATTCTCCCCCTGAATTCTACACACATATTGTTAAGTGTTTTTTCCCAAGAGAAGGTAAAACACTGCGTTTTTGCCCAGTCAAAATCCATCTTAGGGATTTTGTTAGATTCTTTAGAGAAGTAAAACCTGTGATTATATATGGATAGACAATTCCAGATATGACAGAAATTTATAGCAAGAAAGTGACTCTCACAGTAATGGAGGAAAGGAAGTCCGGTCTCATTCGAGTCCTTTGGGTCAGATCTTAAGTTTCAGGTTTTTTCTAGCTCATGTACCTGCTGGCACTGACGGACCAGGAGGCAGAAAGTAAGGAGGCTGATGTAAGCACAGGCGGATGAGTCCACCATCAGCAAGTCGAATGGCGGGCTCTGATGACTCCCAGAGTCAGCAGGCAATGTGGGAGGCCATAGCTTATGTCCAAAGAACTGAAGGTGAATAAGCCAGAAGCAGGCTTCGGATCAGCAAAAAGCTCTCCACAGCGTTTCCTTATATGGTAGGTTACACCCCCAAAGAAATGGCATTAGAAATGTAACCTGAGTAAGGGGTTGCATTTCACCGCAATCTTCCCACAACAGCATGGCTGCTTCTAGCAGATCCCACCAGGAAGTTAGGCCATGTCACGGGGAAGGCCAAACCTTCCAAACTACAAAGAATCCTGGCCCAGCCAACCTGACCAAAGAAAGATGGGGCCTCCTAACCCTTAAAGAGTTACAGTTCCAGAAACCCACAGGGGCAGTTCGACCCTGTTTTGTAGGGTCACTATGAGTCAGCAACTGCTCAATGGCAGTGAACTTGTTTTTTGTGTTGTTATTGTTTGCAATGAACTTGTTTGTCACTAAAGACTCCAAGTCCATTTCAGTTTCTTTTCCTTCTTTGTTCTTTAAGCCACACAGAACCCTGTTTTGGCTTCAGGACTGAGGATTTGGGAGGGTTTGTGTTTTGTATGCAGGTACCATCAACTAGATAACAAATGCAATGCTATTCATGTGCCAGAAAATTTTCATTCGCCCTGATGGTTCAGTGGGTTTAGCACTGGCTACTTACTGCAATATCAGAGGCTCGAACTCACCAGTTGCTCCTCCAAAAAAGATACAGCTCTCTGATGCAATAAAGTCTTTACAACCTTGGTAACCCTACACACAACCCCTACCCCTCAAACAAACAACCTCCATCTACCATCAAGTCGATGCTGACTCACAGTGAGCCCGTAGGAGAAGGTAGAAGTGCCCTCATTAGCTTCCAGACCATAGTCACTAGGGGAGTAGAATGCTCGGCTCCCCGGGACAGTTGGAGGTTGGGACCTGCTTACCGCCCTTTGCAGGTAGCAGCCCAACGCACACCACAGCTGCTCTCTGTTCTGTCGCGTCCCTATGACGCAGACTGGATGGCAATGGCAGTGGTTTGAGTCAGTAGAAGAACGTCAAAGCAGCCTGGTAACCCTAAGGAGCAAACATTTCACCCCTTCCCAAATTTTGTCATTCACTTCCTGTTGATCCATCCACTTGGTATTTCTTTAGGTTTTTTTCTTCTCTAATCCATCCAATCTTGGCAAATTTTACTTCCTAATTAATGAAATAAAATTTAGAATTGAATGAGACTTTGGACATCATTCAATTCAATCCTCTTTATTTTCCCAATGGTGAGCCTCTGGATTTCAGTGACAAAGAAAGAAAGAAAGAAAGAAAGAAAGAAAGAAAGAAAGAAAGGAAGGAAGAAAGAAACACCCCATATAAACAGTTGAAATGGAGTCAGTTCTGACTCGTAATCAGTCCTGAGTGTGTCAGAGTAGAACTGTCCTCCATAGAGGTTTCAATGGCTAATTCAGATTTTTGGCAAGGCTTCGTAGTTCCAAGGCACCTCTGGAAGGACTGAAACATCCAACCTACTTTTAGTTAGAAGTCTAACCCATTAACTGCACCATCCAGAGATTCCCAGTGGGGTTTTCTGATTTATAGTGTAAACACACTTTTACCCTATTTTCAACAAGTTCAGTATTGAAATTGAAACCAGTAGAGTCTTGGACAAAAATGTATTTTAAGGATGCAATGCTCCTTAAGTTTTAAGGCATGAGAGAACCCAACCCCAAATGATTAGTGGAGAGAAAATAGAAATCAGATCAGAGAAAGCTGTGTAGAAAGAATTTTCCATTCCCATGCAAGTAGCTATATAACTTGCACATTCTAAATTACAGTTATGGGGTGTGTTCTCTGTCCTACCCAGCCATGGGCACTGAGTAGATTCTGGCTCATGACAAACCTGTATATGTCTCAAATGCTACAGGCCTTAGTATATGCATATGTAGATACACACAGACACATATACATATACATATACACACGCCTAAAAGGATTTGCTAGATAGAAGCATATTGTTGAACTGCTACTATATACCCATGAAGTCTGGCACAGGATCCTCTGCCGTGTGTAGTAGTGGACAAAGACAAAATGCTCCTCCTCCTTCCTTTTGTCCTTTTTCAAGAGAATTCTCTCCTGGGTCAGCTTGTTGAATTATTTCCTAGGGTGGCCAAGAAAGCAAGAAATGAACACAACAATAATTCAATGGTGCCTAATGGCAAATAAAATCAGACAAAAAGGATTATTCGCAAGCTGAAAACTGGACTTTTGAGCAGATGTTTATTTAAATATAAACAGCAACTCCTACTTTTCCTGTTATCTCCAATTATGTGATGCAATATTTTTACCAGAAGAAGCCCTTTTTAAAAAACAGCCTTTCAGGGAGTGAATAAACAATACTATATTTGGTGAACAGCTGCTTTTGGAAAATGAGATGTCAGCAAAGCTGAATGCTGTTTAAAGAAAACTAATTATCCAGCTACCTCTGACTCGGAGCAGAGTAAATAAAGATCTTCCCTATTTGCGCTGGAATGTTTTGCCTAGGATTTAAGTATTAGGTATTTCATTTTATCTCTCATTTGCTATGTGGACAGAATGGATTTAGAGAAATATTTCTTGCCTTTGATTGTGCAGTCAAGGCCACTTCAGGTTATCTGCAACTGCCCCCAAGCTATTGCTTGTTTGCTTATTTACTATTGTTTGCTTATTCACTATTATTTATTGGGTTTTGTCTAAAGACATGTATTTATGCACACATAAAAACACAGGGAAGCCAGTGGCATGAAGTATGGTAGCCTTGTGTGCATTTAATTATGCTAGTGGCACAAAATATGAAATGGATGAAGACTGTCTCATATGTGGAATTTGAAATAATACAAATATCCCAGCTTTGGGAACCTCACTTCACAGTTCATGGTTGACAACCTGTGTGAGCTGTCAAGTGGCTTATGCTGTCGCCGCACGGCAAGGTGCCTGGTACACACATACCTGCAGCTCTGTTAGTGTCCTCTGACTCTGCACGAGGACTGAGGTATTGTTTACTCATTTACAGTTAGCAGTAGTTTTCTGCTCTGAAACAAGCTCACTGAGTGATGGTACTAGACTAGCAGCGACATTCAGCACATTCCACATTTTAGACTGAACTGTGTTCTGGTTAGCTGCCTTGCGTCGCAGGCTTAATGCGACAAACGTCACCTGGTTCTGAGCCTTCCCATTATCGGTTGCAGACGGAACCATTGCTGTTTGTAGCATATTTTTGGAGCTAGACACCAGGCCTTTGCCGCTAGTCTAGCATAGCCTGGCAGCTCTGCTGAAACTTGCTCAGCCTCAAGACGTGGTGCAGGAGACGGGGTCTGTGTGGTACAAGTTTCCAGTGACAGATTGCGCATGAGGAGGCTGCACCCAGGGTGCAATGACTGGGAATCAGACGGGTCCTCCTGCTCAGAAGGCAAGAAGCCTATTATTGAAGCGCCGATGCTTCATAAAACAGGTAGCAGTGGTGTTGCTAGATGCCGTTGAGTCGGTTCCCAAGCAAAGCGAGCCTGTGTACAGCAGAATGTTAGGGCTAGTGGTGCTTCAGCATCACAAAAAAAGGCCAAACCATGCCTGTGATCATAGGCTAGATCACCAGGCCTTTCCTGCTCGTCTATCGAAGCCTGGCAGCTCTGCTGAAACTTGCTCCGCCTCGTGAGCACTCATACTCTGGAAAATGTTAGTGCTACTCTTGAGAAAATAATACATTACAATAGTTAATAGATTTAAAAATCATTTTATTTGGGGCTCATACAACTCTTATCACAAGCCATCCATCCATTATGTCAAGCACATTTGTACGTTTGTTGCCATCATCATTTTCAATTTTTCTTTCTACTTCAGCCCTTGGTATCAGCTCCTCATTTTCCCCTTCCCTCCCCAACCCTCTCTCCCTCATGAAACCTTGATAATTTATAAATTATTATTTTTTCATGTCTTACCCTGATCAATGTCTCCCTTCACCCACTCTTCTGTTGGCCATCCCCCTGGGAGGGGGTTGTAGGTAGATCATTATGATGGGCTCCCCCCTTCTACCCCACTTTCCCCTTCCCCTCCTGGTATGGCTATGCTCCGTATTGGTCCCCAGGGGTTTGTCTGTCCTGGATTCCCTGTGTTTCCAGCTCAGTTAATAGATGTCAGGGAACCATCTCTTTGCCCTTTACCATCGACGTGATTCTGACTCCCGGTCTCCCTGTGGGACAGACTAGAACTGTCCCATGTGTCCCCTGCTGTAGATCTTCCCGAAGCGCACTACCACATCTTCCATAAATCTCTAGCCAATGAGAACTTACTGAACTTATTAAGATCCACGTATGTGAGGACTCTGTTGAACTAAACAGATGTGGATCTAGCCTTGATGGACTTTAATGCAGGGAAGGCATTATAAACAATAAGTAAATGTAATACGATGATAGGGGGAGACACTTCTCAGCTTAGTTTTGCCTAAGGTCAATAAGATAATTATCAAGAAATGTAATATTTGATAGACAGATGTACAAGAGAATGGCACTGAAACCCTGTTCCCTTCCGCCCGAATGCTGTTGTTAGGTGCTGTTGAGCTAGCTGGCAGCCCTACATGCGGCAGAACAAAGCGGGGTCCAGTCCTGCCCCAGCCTCGAAATTGTGCCTGGGTTTCAGCTCATTGTTGCAGCCACTGTGTCAGCCCAGCTCTTGGGTGATAGTCGTCTTTTTTGCTGATTACTTTCCAAGCCTGACGTCCTTTTCCAGGACCCAGTCTCTCCCGGCAGGAGAGAGATGAGGCTTTCTACTCCCGTCTCCACAGTGAGGAAACTCACTCGGGCAGTTCTACCCTGCTGTGGTAGTTATATAATCTCTTGTCAATTTGAGGATTAAGAGTGTAGGGGCGGAATCTAGCCTGTCAATCAGATCACAGTCAATGAGGCCTCTGTGTGGGCATGGTCTTCTCCTGAGGATTCTGGGAACTCCTAGATCTCCTCCTTGGAGGCAGGAGACTCTCTGACTTTCTCTCAGCTCACTCCCTTGAGACTCTTATACTGACAAGGCTCACTCCAGAAGCCACATGAAGCTACCCTGAGGCAGTCAGAGTTTTGGAGCTGAAGGAACTGCGTGGAGACTCCTGCCAGTGCTGAGATGCTTACAATGCCACTGGATCCACAAGACTTTCCACCAACTGGCCTCTGCTCTTCCTGCATTCAGCATCATTGCATGTGTTTCACGAGTCTGAAGAGGACTTTATAGATTGGTATTGGATGTATTGGCTAATATCGGACTTATGGATTTGATCTGGACTGGGCTGGGATGTTTTCTCAATATTCAATTGCTCTTGTATATCAAGCTTTTTTCCTGCACACATATCATTCTCCCTGGGTTTGTTTCTCTAATGTACCTGGACAACACACCTGCCCTATAGGGTGGTTATGCGGCATCATCAACTTGATGGCGGCAAATTTGGTGTCGGGTTTTAAAGTCTCTCCTCATTCGCAGTTATTTCCTTGCTTTTTGAGATGTGCCCCATCAGTAAATGAAGGTCCCGAAAGCTTTGCTCCATCCACCTCCTTAAGGTCGACTCTCCTTTGAGGAGCCCGCTCTTCCTCAGTGGTATTTTGAGTACCTTCCAACTTGAGGGAGTCATCTTCTGGCACGAGGTCGGACCATGCTCTGCTGCTAGTCATAAAGCTCACAGTGACGAATCCCTCAAAGATGGACAGGCTACTCCTTCTCCTCAGTCTCGACTTAGTCTGGGATGTCTACTGAAACCTGCTCACCATCGATGCCCCTTCTGATATTTGAAACACCATGGCAGAGCTTCCAGCAACATGGAAACGAAACCTTCCACACGACAGACTGACAGAAGTGTGGGGAGACCCTGAAGTGTGAGGAGACCCACAGGAAGAAGGGCCACATGAAAACGCAGGGCCTCTTGTTAGAAAATGAACGAAGAAAGCCCAGCCCACAGCAGAGCATCAAATGGTCTAAGGGCGAGGCCCTGTGCAAAGGCACCAGAATCGTGTACATGAAGTAGGTTCTGCGTAGATCCTTCAGCCAAAGAAAAGTAAGCATGTTGAGAAGGCTTAGTGGACAAGAGAGATTTTAGAGGTGATATCTTTGGAGAGTTGTTATCTCCTGAGAATGTTCCTATCCACCCCAAGCAATGGGGGAACAATTCAAGGAGACCCTTCGAAAGGATGTTCTTACCGTTTTGAGTCACAGAGCACCAGTGGCTGAATGAGGCCCGAGAACGCTACAGCAGATCAACAGGTGGGGAAGGGAGACAGGCTGGCAAGGCCTTCACAGGAAATCACAGGGCAGGGAGGGCCGGTTCAAGACTGAACTAAGAGACTAGGGTGGAAAGCAGAGCTGTGAGAGGGCTTGTTCCACTTCAACCCCCTGCTGGGCTTTTGCATTATCAAGCCAGGAACAGTGACACAAATTCACAGGTTATTCTTTCGTAGATTTTGATTCAGTATATCTGAGTTGAGCTGAAATAAAATGAACAAGTTCCAAGACTTGGTGGACACAGGCTGTGTTGGACAGGGTTCTCTAAAGAGACAAACCAGATTGCTAGTAATTATATATAAATATATTTATAAAGATAGATATTTAATACAAGAAATGAACTGTTAAATTATATACAGATAGATAATATAAGAAATTAACAGTTAAATTATAAAACAGTGAGACACTAGCAAGGTAGGTCCCCAACTGTTGGTCCCCAGCTCCAAAGATGAACATTCCAATTGTGTGGACTTAAAGGGACCTCAACTTACAGCGGCACAGTCCACAGGCTAGGCATCCCACAGGTAGTGTACCCCTTTACACTGAGGCACAGAACAAGCAAGGCGAGGCTCACTGAGCCATTTATCCCTCTTCCCTTCAGTTAATCTTACTTTACTTGTGTTTATCGGCCAGGCTGGCACAATAAACTATCGCAATCCACCCCTTGCCAACCTGGCACCTGTACACAATTCTTTACCCATACATACTTATATAATTTCCAGATATTAATGAAATTACACTTATACTTATCATCAATCATCTATCACACATATAAATGAAAACACAGAGTCCAATTGCATCTGATATATCATACTTGAACAAAGGAAATATATGCAATAATCACATACAAAGAAAATACATTGACAATTACAAGCCTCGCTTATTGAAGAAAATTTGGGCCAAAGCAGGAGGTATGTGCTCTTCCTGAAATGGAGATTAGATTTTTAAAACAACAGGTGATAACTGTGTCCTCCTTGTGTTTTCTTGTCGTTGAAAAGTGATTTCCACTTGGTTCTTCGTGCAGTCCTTGAGGTGTGCACGTCTGCATTCAATAGGGGTCATTGAGGGTTAGCATCTCTCCTAGCGCCCCCTGTGAGACCTTGTAGTAGCGCTTCAATTCTGAACACCTGGATAGCAATTAATGCAAAAAACCATCTGCAGAATCCAGCCCCACTGAATTCCTTCTGCCCATGAACCATGGATGTGAACAGAGTGCATTGGAAAGTAGACCAGCCATGGAGAGGCACTCTCCCTTAGGGGCTTGCCTCGGTATGACCTTGGTGGAGAATGCTATACTAGGGTTCATAGTCCTGAGGCATGCCCTGACTGACTGCCGTGGATGGAAAGCCCTAGACTAGAGGTTCTCAACCTGTGGCTTGCGACTCCTTTGGGGGTCACCATCAGAAAACAGGTTTCTGATGGTCTTAGGAACCGAGACACCACTCCTCTATCCATCTCCAGGCAGGTCCGCCCACATGCAGATATGTCCACATAGAGTACCTGGCATGAAGACTGCTACCCATGCTACACCATGCTTCAAGACAAAATTTTATTTTTTTTGTCATTAGTAATAAATATTTCATAATATATAATTACATGCTGTTTTGTGATGAATCACTATGCTTTAATTATGTTCAATTTGTAAGAATTAAAATATATCCCGCATATCAAATATTTACATGATGATTCATGTAGCAAAACGACAGCAGCAAAATGACAGTTAAGAAGTAGCAACAAAAATAATGTTATGGTTGGGGGTCCCCATCCCACGAGGAACCGTGTGCAAGGGTCGCGGCATGAAGAAGGTGGAGAACCACGGCCAGTGACCAGTTGTAAGCTTTTCTAACATAATGCACATGTCCCAGTCATGGTCCCATTCCTGCTTCTGTAGCCCCTCCTGTAACCATGATATATTGATCTATCATTATATTTTAATATATTTACATTCCTATATTTATACCTCTATAAATCTCTTTTGCCTCCCAGTTCTTTCCTTGATTTCCTCTTACTTTCTTCCTGTCCCACTATCATGTTCGACCTTCATTCAGCAATCAGTCATTCCTCTCAACTATACTACACTCGCTCAAACACCACCAAGAAGTCTACGCCCGCCAAGCCACTGCTTTTAGATCTCTTGTTCTTTCCCCCCACCTCCTCTTCTCCACTGTCCGCCTGGAACTGTCTGTCCCATTGTTTTCTCTTCAGGATTGCCTTTCTTGCCTATCTAGAGAGACATGGGGAAAAAAAGATTTAAAAAGGGAACTATAAATAGTTTCAGGTCTGTCTGTCAACCCTTATGTATGTTTCCCAATTGAGTCTGATGAGGTGCCAAGCTCTGCCCTCCAAATCTGGTCTACTCTTGGGATTTCTAGGGGACTTCCTTGCTTTGTTCTCCTTGCTGCTCTCTTATGCTCCCTTCCTGCCTCGCCCTGTTGGTGGGGGTCAGACTGGGCCGAATTCCTGCAGTGTATCTCCAGTGCTGTTCCCTGCAGTGCTGTGAGTCAGTGAGGGATGTTGTGTCTCAGGGTGTGGCCGGCCCTGTGGTCCTCTGTGCCTTGGCTGCTCTGAGCAGGAATGTTGTACTTGGGGCGTGGTGGGCCAGGGTGCGGTCTACTCTCTCTCTCTTCTTGTTGGTATGTTGCCCTCAAGGCTTGGCATACCAGATGAGGGCTGATCCCTCTCTCCCTTTCCTGTGGAGGCATAAACAATACCTTCCCTGTGGGTGGGTTAGTGCCCTGTTGCCCCACTATCCATGTCCTCTTTTTTCTTTTCCTCCTTTTTGGTTGGCTGCCATATGCATCCCTGGGTTGAGTCTGACCCCTGTCCGAGCGCCTTTATGTCTGGGTGGCTTCCTCTACACCCTTGTGCTTTTAAGCTCACCTCAGTGGACTCGCTGTACTTGTCCTTTTGTGCTTGGCTTACTTCTCGTGCAGCTTAGGTTTTTCTATTTCTTTTTTTCCCCTCAATTCTCTTGTTCCTACTTTAATGGAATCATCATTGATAACTTCGGCAAAGTGTAAGTTTTCACTAAAAGAAATAACAATCTATGACCATTTCAAACTGTCCTTAGAGAGGGCCGTGGGCTATGCTTTTTGCACTACAAAAAGACCTGTAGAGACAGATTCTATTTTTAACTTCTGAACATTTTATCCGACTGATGAAGGTTACCATTTTGTTCAATTGCTCCAGAACCCCGTCTGTAGCAGAGGAGAATGTTACCGGAAGCACCCGTTTCCTCCAGTCCAGACCATTACTGAAAAATCCTTGTTTGGAATGTTTGTGGTTCGAGATGGAAAACATCGCCTCTGAAGCAGAGAGGAATCAGAGAATCCTAGTAAATATCAAACTCTGATTTCAGGGCGGTCAGAACGCGGAGGCTATCCACTCCCACAAAGGCACTGCTGCCAAGGCAGGGAAGCAAAGTGATGTTGAGTGTATACCATTCTAGTGACCATTGCTTTGGGTCCCACACAAATGTGGGGTTCCTGTCATTGATTTCAAAGTGTAGTGACCTATGAATAATGTATAATTAATTAGATCTAAAAGGCTAAGAGACCCCTGCTTGGTATAAAGAGTTAACACTTTCCCTGTTGACTGGCTGGTTGGAGGTTCGCATCCACCAAGAGGTGCCATTAGAATAAAGGTCTAGCAATTGACTTCCTCAAACATCGATACATGAGAACCCTTTGGAGCAGTTTTTCTGTGACACACATGGAGTTGCCATGTGTCTGAATCAGATCAATAGCTGTGAGAAAGAGATCCTAAAATCTGTTTCTTTATATATCAAAACAACAAATGAGCATCATCTTGATCACTAATTTCATTTGACAAGCGTTTAGGGGGCGAGGTGTTGGGGAATGCCTGTTTTCCCACCTCTGGACCAGCACAATCTGCTCCGAGAGTTTGACCGGTGCCGATGTGCTAGGTTCAAACCGTCACTTCTCTCTGATTGTGAATTAACTCGACCATTTTCATAGGCTTAAGTCCCCCTTTTGGTTTGTTTTTTTTTCCTATTGCTTTCAATATTTGGCTGAAAGTGAGAGTTCAGAACCTTTGCTTATTGTCCTTGTTGATTTTAGAAATTCTTTATGTACCCTGGAAAATTAGTACTCTGTTGCCAATAACTTCTACAGTTTTCTCATTTGTTTTTTCACTTTGATTTTTCTGTGCTTTGTGCATAATAAATAAAATGATATTCTCCACTCTGGCATTGCAAAATAATCTTCTCAGAGTTTCTTACATTACTTTCAATACTATTCCACTATTTCTCCCTTATGTTTTTGGAACATTTGCAATATATCTTGGGATGAGACATAGGTATGGAACTAACTTTGTTTTCTCTTTAGACGATCATCCAGCGAGTGTGAACCCAATAGCTCTTGCTTTTGGTGTACATCTCGATGACCTAAAACTTTTTATTGAACAATCGATTTTTCCACTGATTTAAGATTCTACTCTAACACATCTTAATCGTTTGTCACAGACTCAGGTTCCGTATATCTTCGGATCTACTTCTGCACTTCCTATTTTTTTCTGTTAGTCTCTCTGTCTACTTAGCATCATACATTCAAAATCATTATCACGTTATAATGTGCTTCAATGTCTGCCTTGGACAAATTTGTGGGGGGTAACCCCCCAAAAACAGATTTGTGCTGGGTGGAGCTGAGCTTTCATAGTATGCACCCCCACCCCCCTGCTACGCAACACATTCTGAGCTAGTGCACCCACTGGTGCAGTAGGTAACCCAGCAGGTTACCTCTGGTCACACTGAATTTTTTCATGAAAGCAGTTTCACTCGACCTTGTTTTTTTTCTGATGGCCGATTCAAGAGAACAACGAGCAGCTGTGAAATTTTGTTTCCTGTGCGGGAAAAAGATCACAGACACTGTTGTGATGATGAACACAGCTTACAAGACAGTGTTATGGGAAACACTCAAGTGTACAAGAGGTTTTCTCATTTCAAAAAAGCTGAAATGGTGACTGATGACAAACCTTCTCCATCAATTTCCTGAAGGGACGAAAATGTCGACTTGTAGTTCGCATTTGGAGTTCATTCCACCAGGTCAGATTGTTTATCAAGCTTTCTATTTAGAGGTTCTGAAAAGATAATGTAACCGTGCAACAAAAGAGGCCTGATTGGTGGCAGGTGGGGCACTGGGTTTCCCACCATGTCAAAGCACCTGCTGATGCAGTCATCTCACGACACCAGTGTTTTGGCAAAAAACAGAATGCCTCTCTTGTCCCAGGCACCTCACTCACCTGACTTCACTCCATGAGACTTCTTTTTGTTTCCATGACTGCAAAGAGATGTGAAAGGACAGCGATTTGATGATGTGGAAAGGTGAAGAAAGAAAAGGAAAAAAGGAGGGCGGTGTTATCCGTCATCTAAACAGATGAGTTTGAAAAACGCTTCCAAGAAGGGAATCACAGATTTGACAAATGTGTTAAGTGTAATGGAGAGTACTTGAAGGTGACAAGGTTGTTTTGTAAAAAAAATGAAGTACATAGCTTTGAAAAAATTCTGTTTGTTTTGAGTACCCTCTCATATCTTGTTACAATAATTCTTTTTCCTCAATTAGTTATCTGTTGAAGTTTTTCTTCTTGCTTCATTTTTTAAATATAAATTTTGGAATCCAATAATTTAGCTAAAGGGGTAATATTTTATTACTTGCATTGGTTAGTTTAGAGCTGACAGCTTTAGGAATGGTACCTTTACAATGCAATTCTATGTTATGTGAACTGTATTTAGTGTGACCCAGGAGATGTCAGACTCTCACAAATTACCCATCAGCTACAACATTACTTATGTACCCAAGGGGGTTAGCAAGTAGCGAAAGCTACCAGAAGTGTTTTCCCAAGACCACTCTTTCCCATGGAAAACAGAAATCTCACCTTCCCAAGGAAACATGAGGAGCAGGTGAATATAATAGCTACTGTAATAGTAGAATTCAAGGACCCCTGAGAGATCTCTTTTTATGGATCTTAAAGGAACATGACTTTAGGATTCTACAAAGCTGGGACATTAAAAGATGTGTGTGGGTTATGCCAACAAAGGCAGTGAAAGGCAGGTTCAGTATAAAGGATATGAACTTTAGAGTCAGATGGAACTGAACTTAAATCCCAATTGTGTCATTGTTCTAGGGGGAAAAAAGACCTCAAATTCAATTTATTTTACAGAGGTCTCCTTATTAAATCTGCGACAGCTAGGTTTATTGGACCAACCTGGAGAGCAAAGAGATAAATGGCTCTGCAAGGTTGCCCACCTCTCTCTTCCTCTCTGGTGATCTGACCAGGTGCTGCTGCTTTAGCTGGTTCTCTCCCTCAGCTTGTGAGCTACACTACCTGTGGGAGAGCCAAACCATGGATCGTGTTGCTAGGGCTTGAGGTTCCTTTGAAACCTGATTTTCCATTCTGCTGGTGCATACACCGCTTGAGCTTGAGGCTGGTGGATCTTGTCATCTTGCATTGCCTGAGTTCAATATGCCATCCAGGTCTGCTTTCTAAGCTCCTGAGCTTAGAAAGACTGTTGCTGACCCGCCTTGCTGCTTGCTACTTATGGGCAGACTCTGCCTGCCTTGCCCAAGGGAGGACTCCACTGTCTGGTTCCTTCACCCTGAAACCGGCAGCCCACTTGAGTTGAAGGACTTCCTGTATATTAACTGTTCCATGGAAGTTAGTTGAACTGAGTTCTCTGTACTGCTGCATGGACTAATTAGATGTTGCATTCCTTCTTGCTGTATAAACCCATCCATATATACACATATGTGTCCTGGTTTTGCTTCTCTAGAGAGCCCTGCCTAACACAAAATCTTAAGAAGGAAAAAGATGAGGCAACCGCAAATTATCCAGATGAGGGAGGCCATCAAAATGAGGTCAAAGTGGTATCCAAAGGATTCATGGACAGAAAACTGTCACACAATCAAGATTGGTGGCAAATCATTTGATCACTGTTGAAGGTAGGAAGTTGTTGGGATATGCACACAGACACAGGTTAGAAAAGTGTCCAGGATTGTTTCTGAGGGCCTGCTACTCTATGGCTCTGTGATGGTCTGGGTATGCCTGATAGCCACGAGGCCCCACTTCCCTATTTCCGTTCAGGGTGAGCCTAGTCAAGTCCCTTGACTGCTAGACTGCCTCTCCCTTAGCTCAAACACCAAACCAAAAGAAAACAAACCCATTGCCATCAAGTCAATCCCAACACTGGGTTTTTGAGACTGTAAATCTTCATAGGAGCAGACAGCCTCGTCTTTCTCCTACAGAGTGATTTGTGGGTTTGAACCACCAACGTTGAAGTTAGCAACCTAAAGTTTAGCACAGTATTCCACCAGGGCTCCTCTCTGGAATAAGGAGTTTGTTATCTCCTCAGAAACACACCTTACCTATGGGTAAAGCATCTGCTACATCACTGGTTAATGGTCAGAAAGAGCTCAAATGGAAACGGAATGTATGTCAAGACTGTGAAATGGAATTAAGACTGTAAACCTCAGCCTTCAGCAAATCAAGTGATAGAATTTAAGCTCCCATACACCACCTACTAGTTGTGTAATTTGGGGGCACTTAAATTCTCCAGTTATCAGTTTTCTCACCTTTATAAATACACTGTAGACTTTAAAGGATGAGAATTAACATGTGTTAAGATTCGAGCATAACAGCTGGCATCCTAGAGATAATGAACAGTTAGATGCATATTTGGCACCAAAGACCAATGACTTATTTTACAATTTCCCTGAAGGCATTTGCAAACTTCTACAGAGGTGGCCCTATTCACTCCAGAGAGACCTATTCCCACTCCTAAGAGAAAGAATGGCCTTTATGGTGCTGGAATTTCAATCTTTTATAAATACCCTGGTGTTTGTCTGAGATTCCCTCAGGTTCTTGGATCTCTGTGCAATGTCACACTTCACATTTTTGTAGTGAATACTTTCACATTTCTGAGTCACCCTGAAGTAGAGATATTTAACGTATAAATAAATAGAATGTTGATCTTTAAAAAAAAACCCAACATGTAGTGTTTTCCTAATTACATATGTATTCATGTATAAGCCGAGTTTTTCAGCACATTTTTAATGCAGATTTTGTGGTAAAACTAGGTGTCTTGGCTGATATTTGGGTGGGCTTATACTTGAGTATATATGGTATGATTTTAACTTACACACATTTAAGAAAATAATGGGAAATAGAATAAAACAAAACTAAAGGTTAGTTATAGTAGCACAAAAGATAAAAGACTTATTAATATGAAGAAGCTTTAAAAACTTGTGGAAAATTGTCATTTTTTTCTTAGAATTTTTCCACACACTTTTGGAAGCCCCTTGTATTTCCTTCTGGGCTTATTTCCTTGCCCATATCCTCACCCCCATGGGCAGAGACCCTGATGTTAACATTATTCTTGCGTAGAAATAGATATGTCATTGTGTGTCATCAAGTCAATTCTGACTCAGCAACCCCATGTGACAGAAGAACTGCCCCCTTTCTTTGACTGTAATCTTTTTTATTTTTAACAGTTCTTTTGGCACTTCAACCACATATCATACAATTCAATAGTTCAAATAATCAAGAAGAGTTATACAATCTGTGGTAATTACATAATCTGGTGTCAACTTGCAAAGGGGTGGAGTCTAGCCTGTCAGTCAGGTCACAGCTTGATGACTTCATTTGGAGGTGCCAGAGATAAATAGTTCACTGGAGGCCAGAGACACACACACTCTCTGCTTTATATTCCTGGTGAGAAGACACATGGAGCTACACTAGAGCCCTGGAGCTGGAGGAGACATGTGGAGACATACGCCAGTCCTGATATGCTTACATGGCCACTGCATCCACAAGACTTTCCACCCACTGGCCAGTGATCTTCCCACATTCAGCGTCATTGCATGTTATGTGAGTCCGAGGAGGAATTTATACATTGCTATAATATCGGACTTATGGACTTGATCTGGCCTGGACTGGAATGTTTTCACAATATTCAATTGCTTTTGTATATAAAGCTCTTTCTTATACACATATGAGTGTCTATGAATTTGTTTCTTTAGTCTACCCAGACTGATACACAATTTTAGAACATTTTTTCTTCCTTGTACTCATTGCTATTTGTGTAATATTTTTTATTGTGGCAAAGCATTCTCCACCTCAACAACTTCTATATGTATAATTCAATGCAATTGATTATACTCTTTGTATTGTACAACCATTATTGATATCCTTTTGCAAATTATTCATCACCATTAATATAAACTCAGTGCCTCCCCTGAGCCAAAGCTCTTCCTCCTTCACCCATGGTAACCATAAGTTGTGTGGCTTCTTTCTTTCTTTTCTAAAAAATAGTTTTCTTGATATAAAATTCACATATTATACATTTCCATAATTAAATCGCTTTTAAAAAGAGTTGTAGATACATCATCACTATTAGTTTTAATGCTCCCTCCCCCCTTCTACATTCACTGTTTGCCCACCAATTTCCTGTCTTCTCCATCCCGTTCCCATAAAACATTACCTCAGTTATTGTCTCCTTGGAAGCAGATTGCCAGAGCCACTTGGTTGGTTTTGAATAGTCAATTCTTTGGATAGTGGGTGTACTTTTAACCACTGTGCCAATCATTGTGTGTAAGTATGAGGAAACATGTACACATACAAACACATATACATCTTGATATGTGTATAAGGGCACTCAGTATATATCACTTTTCCCCGACTTTTAAAACATAACATCATATCTTTCTGCTTTGTTAAGCAAGCATACACATACATCTAGATATGTATAGAGGAATATACACATAATTTTTGCTTTATAAACATTACATCCTATCTTGCATCTAGGTTGTGCAAGCTTTTTCTTAAGTGTAATTTTTATTCTTGCATCATAGTTTTGAACACTTTGAAAAGTCAAAAATTATGCAAATATACTTTGCTCTCCACTGACACTGGATTGGGAGAAGGGATGACAAGCACAATTTACCCATTTTCCTTGAAGTACTAAGTGAAGTAAGCAGTTCACTGACTCTTTCTGATAGGCCAGAACTAGAGCACTGAATGAGCGTACATGGAGGATCATTGTTTGCGCTCATGTTTAAGGGAAGAGGCTTGAATATTTTTTCAGGACTATGACTGAGCAACTTGCGAAATACTGTTTTTACAACGAGTTCAACAAAAAGTTATGTCTCCTTTTAATTTCAAAACACGTCTAGCCTTTGTATGGAGCCAAAGTCGAGCATTTCCCGCAAAGCAGGACAACCTGGAACCATAGAACAATTTGAGGTAAATGGTCAATAAAATCAAATACATCAAGAAACATTGTGGGAGAATGAACCTGGTCATTCCCAGCAGCGCACTTTTTGCTGTTTTGGTGGTTGGCCACAAGATGTCAGTATGGCATCTTTAATCCCAATAACCATGTAGCTGGGGGAAGGGAGGGAACACAGAAAGAAAGAAAAATCTTACAGTTTCATGCAAAACGGAATAGTAATTAAAAAAAAATTTTTCCTGGAAGCTAGCCAGGCTAATAAAAAAATTTTCTTAACCAACACTAGGAATTGAAAAGGCTTTCAAGAAACAGCTGCACAGTGAAACTATTAACTCCAAAGTAGTCCAACATCGTCTTTATACTGTATAAATTAAAACGGAAAGGAAAAATCCATTTGAACCAATGTAGAAAATTTCCAGAGCAAGGAAAAAACACCATGGAAGTCATTCTATTTCCACAATGAAGGCATTAAATATGGAGGCTCTCATAGCGGAAGGCAGAAGCCTGGTGACACAGTGGTGGGAGTTGAGCAGCTGCTCCACCGCAGAAAGGTGTGGCAGTCTGCGTCTGTGAAGAGTTACAGGCTCCGAAGCCCCGCAGGGCAGTTCTATTTTCTTATCGGGTCCTTGCTGCTTTGATCCAACTCAATTGCAGTGGGGTTTGTAATTGACTGAAGACAATGGGAATCTGGCACAGTGAAGTTTCCCCCCAAACAAATACCGCTACTTAACCAAATTTCCCTCATGAGTCAAATCTTAGAGAGAAACAAGCATTCACCCAAACAAAAATTTTCTTGTGTTAATCGACTTTCCAGAGATAGTCAGTGCTGTCAGCATATCCTCCATATATTGCATATACCAGCGGTACCCCCCAAACACCGATTTTTCCCCCAAAGCTATGTTTAATTTTTTTTTTTTTACAAATCAACCTTATCACCTTCAATGTACTCTCCATTACACTTAATACATTTGTCAAATCTGCAATTCTATTCTTGGAAACATTTTTCAAACTAATCCCTTTGGATGGCTGTGGTGGTTTCATAATCTGGTGTCAATTTGTGGAGGCATGGAATCTAGCCGGTCAATCAAGTCAAGGCTTGATGACTTCATTTGGAGACGCTAAGGAGATAAATAGCTCGCTGGAGGTGGGATACAAACACACTCCCTGGGAGACATTAATGATGACAATCCACATGAAGTTACACTGATGTGGCCAGAGCCCTGGAGCTGAAGGAGCCATGTGGAAACCCACGCCAGCACTGAGATGCTTAAATAACCACTGGATCCACAAGACTTTCCACCCACTGGCCTGTGATCTTCCACACTTGGTGTCACTGCATGTGTTTTGTGTCTGAAGAGTAATTTATAGATTGGTTTGGACCTGTGGGCTAATATCGGATTTACGGACTTGATCTGGACTGGGATGTCTCCACAATATTTAATTGTTCTTCTATATAAAGCTCTTTCTTTCTTTTTAAAATCATTTCATTGAGGGCTCGCACAACTCTTACCACAATACATACATACATACATATATTTTGTCAGGCACGCTTGTACATTGGCTGCCATCATCATTCTCAAAACATTTTCATTCTACTTGAGCGGTTGGTATCAGCTCCTCATTTTCCCCTCTCCCTCACGAACCTTTCATAATTTAGAAATTATTATTATTTTGTCCGGGTCTTACACTGTCTGACGTCTCCCTTCATCCACTTTTCTGTTGTCCATCCCCCAGGGTGGGGATTACATGCAGATCCTTGTGATCAGTTCCCCATAAAACTCTTTTTTATAAACATATGTGTGTCTGTGAATTTGCTTCTCTAGTCAACCCAGACTAGCATAATGGCTGACAGCACCTCCCTCCTTTTTTTCTTCAATTCTTCTACATCATCAAATCCCTATTCTTTCATGTCAATCTTCATTCATGGAAACAAAGAAGTCTCATGGGGTGAGGTCCAGGGAGTGGGTGAGTGGGGCAAGAGAGGGATGCTGCTTTTTGCCCAAAACTGGTACACTGAGATGACTGTGCATTGTTGTGGTGGAAAAGTCGGTCCCCTGTCTGCCACAAATCAGGCCTTTTGTTGTGCACACTGTTATCTTTTCAGAATCTCTAAAGAGAAAGCTTGAGAACAATCTGACCTGGTGGAACGAACTTCAAATGCACTACGAGATGAGATGACATTTTCGTCCTTTAGGGAAGTTGACGAATGTCCAGAACGACATTAATCGACATTTCACCTTTTTTTTTGAAATGAGAAAGCCACTCATACGCTTGATATTTTCCCATAGCACTGTCCTTGTAAGTTTCTGTGGCATTTCTCCTGAGCAGGAAACAACATTTCACAGGAGCAAGCGTGGCTTCATTTTAAGGTTTATACTTTGAAAAGGGAAGAAGGTATTGCACCTCTGTTGGTCTGTGACGTCTTGAGAGCTTGTTATGTCTCCTGAAATTGGCCATCACAAAAAGGGGTGACTGATCACAATGATCTCCATATGCCCCTTCCCAAGGGGAGGGACCACAGAAATGTGGGTGAATGGAGACAACAGTTTGTGTAAGACATGAAAACAATTTTTAGAAATTCTCAAGGGTTCATGAGAGAGGGAAGGTGGGGGAGGGGGAAATGAGCTGATATCAAGGGCTCAATTAAAAAAAATGTTTTGAAAATGATGGGAACATATGTACAAATGTGTTTGACATACTGGATGTACGTATGGATTGTGATAAGAGCTGTACAAGCCCTCAATAAAAAATTTTAAAAATCTCTACTGGAGCAGAAAAAAATAACAACAAAAAAACAAGGTTGAGTGAAACTGATTTCACCAAAACTATTCACTGTGACCAGAGATAACTTTCCTAGGGGACACCACTGGGTGTACTAACTCAGAGGGAATTTGTTTGATCTTTGCCTAGCAGGAAAAATGCATCCTACGAAAACTCAGCTCCATCCAGAGCAATTCTGTTTTGGGGGGCACCCCATTCATATGTCCAGGCCCTTGGAGGAAAATTGGTGTTCTGGATCAAGATTCGGAGGAACTGAAGGCTCCTGCATCATCAGAAACAACTATATTTCTTTATTTACATAGAAGGGAAAGACATGCTTTTAAGAAGCAGCCATATTTCCAAGGACCCATTAGATTTGAATAGGTGTCTATGGGAGAGTCTGTCCATTTCTCCAACTTTTGGGGAATATTTATAATGCATCTCTCCATCCTTGTGGTCAAAGGTGCACATGATAAATAACATCTACTGACTGACTTTACACATGGTAAGTAGCCAGACCTGAATTCTTTCTGAGGGGGTTGAATAGTGCCCTGCCCACAAATTCCTGGCCTCGTGGAAGCTCGGAATGTGAGTATATTTGTGAACAGGGCATTTTGCAGATATCATTAGCTAAGGATTTCAGGACAAAATCATTCTGGATTTAGAGTGACTTTGTAAGAATAAGAGACTACAGAGATAGGCAGCTAATAAGGACGTGTGAAGATGAGACAGGCAAAGACGGGCTCAGCTGCACAAATCAAGTAACATCTAGGGTCTCCAGAGGCTGGACGAGGAAAAGCGGGAATCTTCCCTAACGCCTTCAGAGGGATCACGCTCCTGCTGACAACTTGACTCCAGATTTCGACTCCTCAGACTCAAAAATAATACATTTCCATTGTTTATGACAGACAACACAAAAATCTTTTCAATGTGAATTAGGTGAGGGTTTGCATAACAGATGACCATTTTTTTGCATTAAAAAATTAAATAACTAATTAAACCTCCCACTAGCTTTCCTTGTTTCACCACTGACCCCAACCCTGTGCTTAAAGCCTCTTCCCCCACCCCCAGTCTTCCTCTTAGAGGTCTTTATCTTCCCCTTCACCCCAGTTCCACATAGCTAGTCTGTTACTTCTGCTTCCTCCATTTTCTCTTCAATGGTAACCAGCAATGTCAGTTTCCTTTGGTATGAAAACCTTTATCTCACACATGCACACACACACACACACACACACACTCACACACTCACATACACACACGCACACTCACACACACACAAATGGTCTCATATATTATGTATCCTTTTTTTGTGATTAACTAATAATGTCCTCCTCCAAATTAATCCATCTCATGAGATGCTTCAGCTTCTCCAGTGTCCCTCAGTGATGCATAAGATACCAATGCTCATCTCTCCACTTGGTACATGGTCACTTCAGATTGCTTCCATGTTCTTGCTGTTGAGAAGAGTGCTGTGGCGATGCTGCAGGTGTACATAGCTGGTTGTGTTATATGTTTCATCCTTTAGGGCATACAATAAGTTAGAAAAATTGATGGGTCATATGGCATTCCTGCTCCCAGCGCTTCAGGCAGTGTCATACTATTATCCACTGTGGTGATCCTGGTTCACAGTGCCACCAGCAGTGTATGAGGGGGTCTCTTTCCCCACAGCCTCATCAGCATTTGTTGTTTTCTGTTTTCATTTTAATCTGCATCTCTTGAATGGCTAGTGACTACGAGCATTTCTTCATATGTGTGTTGACCTCCTGGTGTCTTGTTTGGTGAGCTGTCTGATCATGTTCCCTGCCCATTTTTAAACTGGATTATCCATCTTTATCTCGTGGAAATGTTAAAGGTTACCATAGATTGTAGAGATCAGCAATTTGGTTGCTATATTATTTCCAATTTTTTTCCCAGTCTGTGCTTTCTGTTTTAGCTTTTGACAAAGTCTCTGTTTGTACATAGTTTCTTCTTTTTAGGAGGTCCCACTCATCTCTTTTGTCTTCTGCTGGAGTATGTGCATATTTTTATTATGTTTGATAATATGTTTATGCCATGTATTGGGTCCTTAAGTTTACCCTCATTTTCTTTGTTGATGATATGTACAGTTTCAGGGCTTATATTTAGGCCTTTACTCCAACAGAGTTTGTTTTTGTTTATGGAGGGAGGTGCGAGTCTTTTTCCATTAGTTTACAAATGGAGATCCAGTTTTGCCACCCACATTTGTTGTAGAGACTGTACCTTTCCCTTTTAATGCATCAAAATAAATTGTCTTCAGGCAGGTGGATTCACTTCTGGGTTTTTCTATTTTGCTCCAGTCATCTACAGATGTGTTGTACCAGGCTGGTGTGGCTATGGTGTCTACAAAGTAGGTTTTGAGATTGGGAAGTGAGAGTCCTCATACTTGATTCTTTTTCTTCAGTAGTGCTTTTGTTTATCTTAAGTCTCTTTCATTTTGATATAAAGTTGGTGATTATTTTTTTCATCTCTTTACAGAATAATGCTGAACTCCAGATTGCTGTGGGTAGGATTGATATTTTCACAAGATTACACCTTTTTTCTCCATGAACATGGTATATTCTTCCACTTATATAGATCTTTCTTGGTTTCTTGCACGAGTGTTTTGTAGTTTTCTTTGTTCAAGGATTTTGTTTTTCTGTTTAGTTTTATTTCTAAATATTTCATCTTTTGGATGGCTGGTATAAGTGGTTTTACTTTTTTGATTTCCTTTTCAGAGCTCTCTTCATTAGTATATAAAATTCTGCTTGAGTTTTGTATGTTAATCTTGTAATCTGCTGCATTGTTGAATCTTTCAATTATTTTTTTCTGGACTCTGGAGTTTTCTATGTATAGAATCATATGATTGGCCGTTGATTTCTTTATGTTGTCCAACAGCACTGACTATTATATCCAGCACAATATTGAATAAGAATGGTGATAATCGGAAACCTTGTCTAGTTTCCACTTACCAGGGGAATGCTCAACATTTCTTCCCATTGAGTGAGATGTTGGCTGCTGGTTTTGCATGTATGGCTTTTATTATGTTGAGCAAGTTCGCTTCTACTCCAGTTTTGTTGAGAGCTTCTATCAGGAATGGATACTGGATTTTGCTAAATGTATTTTCTGAACCAATTGATATAATAATGTAATTCTCCTTTGTTTTATTTTTATGGTGGATTACATTGATTATTTTTCTAATATTGAACTATGCTTATAAGCTGGGTATATATCCCATTTGATTCTGAGTATTAAAAAAATGTTTTGTTGAATTCTATTTATTGGCTAGAATTTTCTTGTGAAATATTACATTTATGAGGGGGAATGCCCAGAAAAAATATTATTCTCCCCCCAAAGCTATGTATGTACATTTTTATAAACAAAACAACCTTGTCACTTTCAAAGTACTCTCCATTACACTTAACACATTTGTCAAATCTGTTATTCCATTCTTAGAAACAGTTTTCAGACTCATCTGTTTGAATGGCTGATAGCACCTCCCTCAGTTTTTTCTTCACCTCTTCTACATCATCAAATTGCTGTCCTTTCATGTTCCCTGCATTCATGGAAACCAAAAGCTGTTACACAGAGTGAGGTCAGGGGAGTAAGGAGCATGGGGCAAGAGAGGCATGCTGTTTGTGTTAGTCCGGGTGGACTAGAGCAACAAATTCATAGACACATTCCTATGTGTATAAGAAAGAGCTTTATATACAAAAGCAATTGAATATTGTGAAAACATTCCAGCCCAGGCCAGATCAAGTCCATAAGTTCAATATTAGCCCATATGTCTAATACTAGTCCATAAATTCCTCTTTAGACTCATGCGGTGATGCAATGATGCCGAATGCAGGAAGATCGCAGGTCAGTGGGTGGATCGTCTTGTGGATTCAGTGACAGTGGAATCATGTCAGCAGTGGCATTGGTTTCCATGTGACTCCTCCAGGTGCAGGGCTCTCACTGCCATCAGCACAGATCTATGTGTTGTGTCAGTAGAGGCTCTCTCAGGGAGTGAGTGCATGGGCCACCTCCAGCAACTTATTTATCTCCTTAGTGCCTCCAAATGAGGTCATCAAGCTACGACCTGATTTACAGGCTAGACTCCACCCCTGCACTCTGAATTCTCTCAAATTGACACCAGATTCTGTAACTACCACATTGTTTTTTTGCCAAAAATTGGTGCACTGAGATGGCTGTGTGAGCAGCTGTATTGTCATGGTGGAAAAACTAGTCCCTCATCTGCCACAAATGAGGCCTTTTTGTTGTGCACTGTTATGCTATCTTTTCAGAACCTCTGCACAGAAAGCTTGATTAACAATCTGACCTGGTGGAATGAACTCCATGTGCACTACAAGTTGACATTTCCGTCCATTAGGGAAGTTGATGATTGTCCAGAATGAGGTTTGTCATCGATCGACATTTCACCTTTTTTGAAATGAGAAAACTACTTGTACACTCGAGTTTTTCCTATAACGTGGTCTTTGTAAGCTAAGTTCAACGTCACCACAGTTTCTGAGGCATTTTTCTCGAGTGGGAAACAAAATTTTACAGCTTCATGCTGTTCTCTTAAATCAGCTACCATAAAAAATGAGGTACGAGTGAAATTGCTGTCATGAAACAATGCACTGTGTTTAGCGAGAAGCTTCCCAGAGGACGCCACTGGGTGCACTTAGAGTGAGTTGCTTGATGTTTGCCTAGTGGGAAAAATATGTACTAGGAAAGTCAGCTAAAAAAAAGGAAGACTATCAAGGAGATGGATGGATGGGGTGAGTGTCATAATGGGCTCACGTGTAGCAACTGTGAAGATTGTGAGGATGGTGCAGGAGTGGGTAATAATGATTGGTTCTATTGTGCTTAGGGTCTCTATGAGTCATACCAACTTGAAAGCACTTAACAACAATTTTGAGACTCACAATTCATATCAGTATATGAAAGCCTATGACAAGTCTTTTAGTAAAGAAAGAAGATAAAATTTGTTTTGTCCAGGAGTTAGTGATCATTTTTTCCCTTTGAATTCACTCTATTGATAATATTTTAGAATGTTACTTAAAACTTTTGTTTAACTCTGTACTTTATAGCTCTGCTGAGTCTGCAGTGAGCTCACCCTGGACATTTGAACTCTTAAAAAGTCTCATCACCCACTCACCCATTTCTTATCCCTTAATTAGTCATGCAACTTGTCTGAAAGTCAAGGAATGGTTCAGTCGCCCCTAATGTGGGACAGTCACCATGTGACAGTCCCTATAATTTCCCCATCCCACAATCCTGAATTTTACATGTAGATGATTTTTTTAGTTTTTGTGTGCTATAGTCAGTTCAGAGTGACCCTAAGTGATATAGTTGATTTGCCCAGAGGTTTTTCTTGGGTGTAACCTTTAGGTAAACACAAGGCCCTTGTCCTGAATGAATTTGAATCTCTAACCTTTCAGTTAGCAGCTCCTACTAGGGCTCATTTTACCAAGAACTCTCAGATTTTTAACTTTTTATTGTGATTTGGGTAAAGACTTACAGAGCAGGTCATCAGTTTTACATTCAATGATTCACACACATTCTGTTTCACCTCATTCATTGCATTCCCCTTAATGTAATATCATCCATGCCACCTCTTCCTGTGTTTTCAGCCTCCATTCCTTCTTTGCTCAGGTGTGTGCACACCAATAGTTTTATTATTCTTCACGACTTAGATGTTAGACTGGTAACCATGAAGTCAACAGCTCAAACTTACCAGCCACTCTGCCGGAGGAAGGTGATGCTTTCTGATCAGTGGAATCCACAGGGGCATTCCGCTCTGTCCTAAAGGGTAGCTCTGAGCCAGAATCAACTCAATGGCAGTGAGTTTGGAGTTTATAGACCTGCCTGTTGCTTCAATGAAAACCGAGTCACAGGAGTTGGTTCAGCTTTAGACCCAATGAGTGACCAAGGAGCATAGTTTGGGGGTTACACCAAACTCTATCTGCATTGGGCTAAACTATCTAGAGAAGTAAAACCAGTCTCTCTCTCTGTCGCACACACAGATAGATAAATTTATACCAAGAAAATGGCACACACTATTGTAGAAGTGGCTAAGTCAGGTGGTGGGTCAGGTGTTAAGTGGGAGTCTCTATTGACTTGAGTAGCTTTGAGGGCTAGCAAACCCTGGATTAGCAGAAACACCACAGACTGCACAGGCAAATGAGTTGAAGATCAGCTGATGAGACCTGTGATTAGAGAGTGAACGAATCCAAGACTGGCGGGTCACATAGCAGGTCAGATGACAGGCTGCTGAAGACTCCTCACTTTTCTTTTTTTAAGAGTTTGAGTTTATGTTCCACATTTTTCTCCCATTCTATCAAAGAACCATGGTGGTGGAGTGGTTTAGGCTTTGGGCAGTTCTACCCTGTCTTACAGGAACCCTGTGAGTTGGCATTGACTGGATGGGTCTGAGCTTGGAGAGGTCATCAAACCCTTCTTGTGAGGCCCCTTGGAGTGGTCTGGAACCTCTGACCATTTGCTTAGCAGTCAGTTTTCAGAGGCAGAAAGCCTAGTTTTTCTCCTGTGGAGTGGCTGGTGGGTATGAAACCCTCACCCTGGGGTAACAACCCCCTAATATGTATGTAGACCACGACATCATCTTCTAGAAATCAGCCATTGAAAACCATCTGGAGTACAACTCTTTTCTGCTACATGGGGCACCACCAAGAGGCAAAAGGTACACAGTTACAACTAGTCTGGCTTTTGGGAAATTCATGTATTTGTTTTCCAGGTATCTGAGGAGGGACGCTGGACTGGGGCCAGCTTTGATTGTCCTTCTTGCCCTGCCTGAGCCCTTAATTTTCTCTGTGACCTTGGGAGATGTCCTTTACTTCTCTGGATTGTAACATCCTTCACCCAGTCTGGCCGAACTCATTTTAAGGTTCTTGCTCTTCAAACAGAAAAAAGCAATGCGCATAGTCCCAGGGAAGCCACCTTCAAGGACACAATGGCTTCTCTGGCAAAAGTGATCCTCCTCAGGACCACTAGAGGGAGGCTGGCGAGACTTCTTTTGCAGAGTGGTAATGCTAAGAAAAGACAAGGCATGCTGTTTTTAAAAAGCCCAGAGTCACTTGGTTACTCACATGGTCTGCTTCTAATTATACCCAAGACTAGACTCTTAAACCACACACATTTCCAGTCAGTCTTAGAAGGTCCAGAAGCCGTTTTGACTCTCCTGGCAGTGAGGCCACACGAGGCCGCAACCATGTACTCTTAAGACCAGAGTGATGGTGGGGTGGGGGTTCCCTGATACAGTGCTGGCTACTAAAAACCTACTCAAAGGGAGAAGCAGCTAAGTTCGCATTCCCTACAAACCACCTGACAGAGCTAAGAGTTGACTTAGCTTTGACTACTGCCCTCTCTCAAGTCTTCTAAGAGTAAAGAAAATAATGTGGAGGTCAGGGTTTCATGCAATGACAATTCACACTTGGGGAAGGCAAAAATGGGAGGAATTTTCCTCACAGAGGAGGAAAACGATCTCAAGGCGAGGCACACTTTAGAGGCAGTTTTCGTGCCTATTGCGGCAGGGATACAAGGCTGTAAGAATAATAACAACCACAGGTGACTTTTCTTGTCCTCTCCTTTGAGTCTTGTGACACTCTGGCCTAAGTTCAGAAGCTCGAGAATGTGGAGTATCTAGAAAAAGACTTATGTAGTGACGCCTTTTCCTTTTTAAGTCTCTTGACATAATTTCTAAGGGAAAAGTTAGAAATAATCTGAGGAGCTCCTGAGAACTCTTCTTCCAGATTTAACAAATGTTACCATATGACCACACTCGCTCCACTCTCTCTTTTCTCTCTCATATTGTTTTCTGAATGTTCTGAGTCTGCTGCAGACATGACACCCTCTCCTTCTGTTCAGTGTACACTTGCTACAAATAATCACATGCTATCACATGACTGCTGCTGTTGTTGGTAGGTACCACAGGGTCAGCTGTGACTCACAGGTACCCTCAAGTGGTTCTCAACCTTCCTCAGGATGCGCCCCTGTAATACAGTTCCTCATGGTGTGGTGACCCCCCAACCATAATATTATTTTCATTGCTACTTCATAACTACAATTTTGCTACTGTTATGGATCGGGTGACTCCTGTGAAAGGGCCGTTTGAGCCCCAAAGGGGTCGTGACCCACAGGTTGAGAACCGCTGAAGTGCAAACAATAGAAGGGCACACTGCCCAGGCCGACGCTTGGGTCCATTGTTGCAGGCACGTTGGCAACCTCTCTCACTGAGGACCTTCCTTTTTTTAAAAACTGAGTTAGTAAAATCAGCACATTAACATGATTATAAGAATTTTAAAAAAATCTACAGATCATATTCCGTTTCCCCCCCAATTGCGAGGAATTAATTTATGCAGCAAAGGCACTCTCAAATGCCATGATGTGCCACCCTACTGTCGTGTCTCTTCAGTTTCACTTAAACTGTTTCTCAGTTGCTTGGTCTTTCTTGACATGGACTTTGAAAAGCACGAGTAACATATTTGGAGCAATGCCCCAGTTCCCGTTTGTTTGATGTTTCTTCATGCTTAGATCCTGGTGAGGCATCTCTTTTCAGAGATGCTCTGTCTTTCTCTGTGCATCACATCCGGAGGCATGTGGTGCGGACAGCTGCCATCACTGATGAGGTCTGCTTGGTCACTTGGTTAAGGTGGTCGTAAACTGTTTTATTTTTATTATTTTGGTGAATTTATTTCTTTGTTCAATCCTCAAATTTCTTTTTTCCCTTTTCTTTTTTTTATTAGAGGCTTATACAACTCTTATCACAGTCCATAATACATCAATTGTGTAAAGCACATGTGTACGTTCATTGCCCTCATCATTCTCAAAACATTTGCTCCCCACTTAAGTCCCTGGCATCAGGTCCTCATTTCCCCCCTCCCTCCCCACTCCCCTCTCCCTCATGAACCCTTGATAATTTATAAATTATTATTTTGTCATATCTTGACCTGTCTGACGTCTCCCTTCACCCACTTTTCTGTTGCCTATCCCCCCCCCGGAAGGAGGTCACATGTAGATCCTTGTAATCAGTTTCCCCTTTCCAACCCACCCTCCTTGTACCCTCCCAGTATGGCCACCTACACCACTGGTCCTGAAGGGATCATTCGCCCTGGATTCCTTGTGTTTCAAGTTCCTATCTGTACCTGTGTACATCCTCTGGTCTAGCCAGACTTGCATGGGAGAATTCGGATCATGATGGTGGGGTGGGGTGGGGTGGGGGGCGAGGAAGCATTTAGAAACTAGAGGAAAGTTGTATTTTTCATCGTTGCTACATTGTATCCTGACTGGCTCATCTCCCCTAGACCCTTCTGTAAGGGGGTGTCCAGTGGCCTACAAATGGGCTTTGGGTCTCCACTCTGCACTTCCCCCTTCATTCCCTATGGTAAGATTTTTTGTTCTGATGATGCCTGATAACTGATCCCTTCGAAATCTCATGATTGCACAGGCTGGTGTGTTTCTTCCATGTGAGTTTTGTTGCTTCTGAGCTAGATGGCCACTTGTTTACCTTCAAGCCTTTAAGACCCCAGATGCTATCTCTTTTGATAGCCGGGCACCATCAGCTTTCTTCGCCACATTTGCTTATTCACCCACTTTGTCTTCAGCGGTTGTGTCGGGAAGGTGAGCATCATAGAATTTAATAGAAGAAAGTATTCCTACATTTGAGGCCCAATGTCCTTCTGCTACCTAAATACTGAACCTTTACATATATGTACCTAGATCTATTTCCCCATCCTAATATATAAATATATTTACATATATACATGTCTCTATCTAGACCTCTATACATTTCCTTTGCCTCCTACTTCTTTCCTCTATTTCCTTTGACTTTCCTCCTGTCCCACTATCATGCTCAGACCCCACCAGGGTTTCAGCAATTCCTCTTGGTTACATTACCCTCATTACCCTTGATCATGCCCAACCAGGCCTCCCATATCCTTCTCACCACCGATTTGGGTCACTTGTTGTTCCCTTGTCCCTGGGTTTGTTAACACCACTACCTTTCTCCCCACCTCCTCCTCTCCCATGTCCCCCGGAACTGTCGGTCTCGTTTTTTTCTCCTCCAGGTTCTTCATTCAGCCTATCTTATTTAGTCAGACCTGCAGAGATAATAACATTCACAAAAACAAGACAGAGCAACACCAAGCAACAATATACAACAAAACAACAACAAAAACAAACCAATGACAAAAAAATAAACAAAACGCAACAAGAAAGAAAAACTTGTAGTTAGTTCAAGGATTGTTTATTGGCCTTTAAGAGTGTTTTCCAGTCCAGTCTGTTGGGGCACCATGCCCTGGCCCCAACGTCCACCTTCAGCATTCACTAGGGACCTCGCTGCTCCATTCATTTGCTGTTCTGTTGCACCCCCTTAGTGTTTTGCCTCTGTGTGGTGGGATAAGATTGGGGGAAATTCCCACGCTGTGTCTCCGGTGTTGTCCCCTGTAGGAGTATGGGTCAGTGATGGGCGTCATGTCTCATAGTGGGGCAGGACACGTGGTCCTTTCTGTCGACTGGATGCTCTAATTGGGAACATCGTCCTCATGGCCTGGTGGGCCAGAATGTGCTCCTCTCTCTCCTCCTCCCCCTTCATCTGGTCCTGTGTGCTCCTATCAGATATGTCCCTCTCCCGGAGCTGCAGATTCAATGCCGTCCTTTGAAATAAATTCTTCTGGGGGGAGGGGCAGGTATCCACTTAGTGGTTGGGATTTGGGCTGCCCCCCCAGACATCTCCACTTGTTCCCTACTCCACGCTGGCATGCTGCATTCACACCTTGGAGCACTGGGTTGAAGTCTGGTCCCTCTTTCCCTGGGGAGACACAAACAATACCCTCCTCCTGGGTGGGTTAGTGCCCTGTGCCCCTGCTACCCATTTCTTTATTATTATTTTTTTATCATTTCCCACCTCCTTTTTAGTTGTCTACCATGTGTATCCCTGTATTTGGTCTGGTCCCTGCCATATTACCTGGTCCTCACCCCAGGAATGTTTATATACAGTAGCTTTTGCCCTATGCCCCCTTTGCATTATTTTTAAAAGCTTACCTCAGCGGACTCATGTTGTACTTATCCTTTTGTGCTTGGCTTACTTTGCTTAGCATGATTTCCTCCAGTTCTTCCCATGCAGCGATGTGCTTCATACGTTCCTCACTGCTTTTTAGTGATGCGTAGTACTCCATTCTAGGTATATACCACAGCTTTTTTTTTTTTCCCCAGTGCAAACAACATATCTATTTTTTTTTAATTTTAACAATTTATTGGGGCTCATACAATTCTTTTCACAGTTCATATATATACATACATCAATTGTATAAAGCACATCTGTACAGTCTTTGCCCTAATCATTTTTTTCTCTCTTTTCTTCTTTTACATTTTATAAGGGACTCATACAACTCTTACCACAATCTATACCACAGCTTTTTAATCCAATCGTCAGTTGATGGAAATTTGGGTTGTTTCCAACTCCTTGCAATTGTGAACTGTGCTGTAATGAACATTGGAACACAGATGTCTGTCCTTGGTTTGTTTCTTGCCTCTTCTGTGTATATTCCCAGTAGGGGGATTGCTGGGTGGTATGGAAACAAACTTTTCATCTGTTTTAGTTATTGCCAGATCAATTTCTGTAGTGGCTGTCCATACTTACAAGTCCACCAGCAGTGGATGAGAGTTCCTGTCCCACCACAGCCCCTCCAACACTTGTTGCTTTCTGGTTTTTTGAATTGGGCTACATTTAAGGTTGTTAGGTGGTATCTTATTGTTGTTTCAATTTGCATTTCTCTTATAGCTAAATATCAGGAATATTTTCTAATATGTTTATTGGCCATTTGGATTTCTGCCCCTGTAAAACTTCTGTTCAGGTCCTTTACCCACCTCCTCAGAAGGAAATTAGTTTTTTTCTTTTTGCAAGCTAGCAGAGTACTGTAGATTTTAGAATAAGGCCTTTGTCTGATGTGTCCTTACTAAAGATGTTTTCCTGGTCTGTGGATTCTCTTACTACTCTCTTGGTGAATTCTTTCGATGTACACAAGTGTTTTATCTTCAGTGTATCTCACTCATCAATTTGTGCCTCCTCTGTGTTTGTGTCCTTCCCTATTTCTGATAGCCTATGTATTTCCTGTGCCAAAGTTCTCAAGTTGGTCCCAATTCCCTCATTGATGGCCCTAATAGTTTGGGGTTTAACTTCAAGGTCTGAGTTTATTCTTGTGCATGGAGTGAGATAAACGTCTTGCTTCATTTTTCTGCAGGTAGATATTAATTTTTTCCAGCACCACTTGTTAAAGAGGGCATCTGCTTCCCATTGGATTTTTTTTTGGCCCCTATCAAAGATCAGTTGTCTGTATGCTGATGATTTTATTTCTGGGTTTTCAGTTATTTTCCATTGGTCTGAATATCTGTCACTTTACCAATACCATGTGGTTTTTGAGAACTGTGGCTGCATAGTATATGCCAAAGTCAGGTAAGCAAGCCCCCCCACTGTGTCCTTCTTCTTGAGGAGTTCTCTGCTAATTCTGGGCTTCTTCCCTCTCCATATGAAGTTGGTAATCAGTTTTTCCATTTCTTTGAAGAAAGATGAGGGTAATTGTATTGGGATTGCATTAAACTTATATAGTGCCTTTTGCAGAACTGACATCTTGACTATATTGAGTCTTCTAATCCAAGAGCATGGGATATTCTTCCATTTGTTGAGGTCACTCTTGGTTTCTTTTAATAGTGTTCTGTAGTTTTACCCATATAGATCTTTTGTTCTTTTAGTCAGGTATATCCCTGGATCTTTCAATTTGTGCTTGGCTATTGTGAAGTGTACCACCTTTTTGATCTCCTCTTCTGTGGTCTTATCTGATGTGTATAACAGTCCAATGGACTTCTGTTTTTTGATCTTGTATCCTGCCACTCTGCCAAACTCCTCCATTGCTTCCAATACTCCTCTTATGGAGCTTTTGGGATTTTTCATACATAAAATTATATCATCTGCAAATAACGATAGTTTCACCTCAACCTTCCCCAGACAAATAGCTTTGATGCATTTTCTTTGCCTTATTCTGTTAGCTAAAACCTCCAGAATGATGTTAAATAAGAGTGGGGACAAGAGACATCTTTGTCTGGTCCCCTTATTCAATGGGATTGTGTCAGTCTTTTCTCCACTGACTACCACGTTTGCTGTTTGTTTTTCATATATAGCTTGTATTGTCTTGAGGAATTTTCCTTCCATTCCTATCTTCTTAAGTGTCTTGAATGAATTGGTGCTGGATGTTGTCAAATGCTTTTTCTGCATCTATCGATATTATTATGTGGTTCTTCTGGTTTTTCATGTCAATGTGATGAATAATACTAATGGTCTTTCATATGTTGAACCATCCCTGCATCCCTGGTATGAATCCCACTTGGTCATAGTGAATTATTTGTTTTATATACTTTTGTATTCTGTTGGCTAGTATTTTGTTAAGGATTTTTGCATCAATGTTCATTAGGGATATTGGTCTGTAGTTCTTGATTCTTGTGGGATCCTTGCTCAGTTTGGGTATCAGGGTTATACTAGCTTCATAGAAGGAGTTCGGGCATTTGCCGTCTTTCTATGTTCTTGCAGAGTTTGTGTAGGATTAGTGTTAGTTCTTCACTAAATGCTTGGTAGAATTCTCCAGTAAAGCCATCTGGTCCTGGGGATTTTTTTTTGTTGGTAATCCCTTGATAACCTTGTCTATTTCTTCTATTGCTATGGGTCTGTTGAGATTCTTGATGTCCATCGAGGATAGTCTAGGGAGGGATAGTTTTTCCAAGAATTTGTCCATGTCTTCCTAATTTTTGAATTCTTTGGAGTACAACCCTTTGCAGTACTGTGTAATTCTCCTTTTGATTTCATTAGGGTCTGTTGTAATGTCCCCTCTTTCATCCATTATTCTTGCTATTGAAATTTGTTCCCTCCTTTCTTTGGTTAGGTTTGTCAGTGGCCTGTCAATTCTGTATATCTATTCAAAGAACCAACTTTTAGCAGCATTAATTTTCCCCATAGTTTTCTTATGTTCCCTCTCCTGAATCTCAGCCCTAATTTTTAAAATTTCTTTTCTTTTGCTATTAGTAGGCTTGTCCTGCTGACTCTGCTCTAGTTGTAAATTTTGTGCCAGCATATCAATTATGAGTCTCTCTTCCTTTCTCAGGTGTGCATGTATTGCTAGGAAACCTCCTCTGATAATTGTCTTTGCTGTGTCCCATAAGTTTTAGTACGTCATGTGCTCATTCTTGTTGGTTTCTAGAAGTTTCCTAATTTCATTTCTGACCTGTGCCAGTAGACACTCCTTTTGCAGTAGAGAGTTATTCAACCTCAAATTGCTTGCTCTTGGTTTCTTTGTCTTTCTTTTGTTGATTTCCAGCCTTAGGGCACAGTGCTCAGAGAGCTCTGCATGATATCAATGTTCTTAAATTTATGTAGATTTGCCTTATGCCCCAGCATGTGGTCTAGCTTAGAATATGTGCCATGTGAGCTTGAGAAGAATGAGAATTTTATTTGTATTCGGATGAAACGCTCTGTAAATATCTATCAGGTCAAACTGTCTAATTGTAGTGTTTAGATCTCTAGACTCCTTGTTGAGTTTCTTTTATTATGGTCTATCTTTCTCGGAGAGTGGTGTGTTGAAGTCACCCACTGTAATTGTTGAGGCTGTGATTTCTTTTTTCATCTTTTGGTGTTTTTGGTTGATGTATGCAGCGGGTATCTCATTCGGGGAATATATGTTTAGAATGCTTAGTTGTTCTTTGCTTATCATTCCCTTGAGCATTATATAGTGTCCCTCCTTATCTCTTTTTATGGTTTGCACTTTGAGGTCAATTTTATCTGAGATTAGGATTGCAACTCCTGCTTTTTTTGAATTGTTGTTTGCTTTATACACCTTTCTTCAGCCTTAGATTCTCAGTCTATTTTTGTCTGTAGCCTTGAGATGTGTCTCCTGTAGCTCGCAGATTGATGGGTTGTGCTTTCTAAACCAGTCTGCTAGTCTCAGTCTTTTAATGCCTGAGTTCAGGTCATTGATATTCAGGGTAATTATCTCCATCTGTGGACTCTGTGATGTCATCTTACACCTTTTGTGATGGGTGTTTTCCTACTTTCTTTTCTCATTATTGTGTTTTGTGTGTGTGTGTGTGTGTGTGTATTATTCTTGACTTCTTTCCATCCTTAAGCCAATGCCATCTTGGAATCTGTTTTCTTTTTGTTGCCCTCTGGGTGAGGTTGTTCTATGTGGCGGTCTCTTATTTATGCTTGGTGGGTGTTGTTCTTCTGCCCATACTGGGTCGGCAAGGATGTTTAGTAGGGCTTGGTTTCTTCTAATGTATTCTTTGAGTGTTTCCTTGTCTGGGAAGACTCTTAACTTCTCCATCTATCTTGATCGATAATTTGGCTGGGTAGAATAATCTTGGGGTTGCATTGTTTTCCTTCAATTTTTGGATAATATTACTCCACTCTCTCCTCTTCTTCATAGTTTCTGCTGATAGGTCTGAGCATATTATTATTTGGGAACCTTTGTATTTGATTGCTTGTTTTTCCCTAGCTGTGCTCATGATTTTCTCCTTTTCCTCAAAGTTGGACAATTTAACTATTATGTGCCTTGGTGACTTATTCTTGGGATTCAATCTAGGTGGTGTTCTTTCAGCCTCCTGAATGGCTGCCTGGTTTTCATTCATTAAGCTGGGGAAATTTTCCTGCACAGCTGATGGCTGTTTGCATTGTGTTATTTTAGAGGAGTCAGGTGCTATTTTCAAGGGAGTTGAAGAGTGCTGGCTCTCTCTGTGAGACTTGTAGGAATGTGTCTTTGAACTGCCTACAGCTAATTTCACTAAGGAATTAACCTACCCCTTTATCCTCCTGTAGCTTCCCTCTCAGGGAAGTGCCCGAGAAGGCTGGTGGGTTGCCTGTTTTGGTGTTACGGAGGTTGGGCAGAATTCCTGCAGCAGCTTGGACAAGTGTTGGCCAAGCTGCCTTAGGGCCCCAGGCATACAGGCAGGAATTCCCCAGTAAGAATTAGGGCACAGTATCCCCTGGTGGAGGTCAGCAGAGTTTTCCCCAGCCTCGGGCTATCTACATAGGGTGGAGCTCACCTAGCTGGGTGTGGCACAGGTGTAAATGCCCTAGGCTAAGGGAGGTTGTCTGGAGGTCAGCAGTGGAGTGTGAGAGAACAAGAAAGACAAAGAGGAGAAAATAAAATTAAAAAGTAAGCCTGCTGAGGCTGTGCAGGGATATAGTGAAGAGAGGGAAACAAAATCAACAATGTAGTTGAGTCCCAATACCCACCTATGGAGATGCAAGGGTTTAGTCTCTGCCTCAAGATGGCGGCGGCAAGCTGTGGCTGTGTTGAGAAAAAGCGTCCACACTGCTCTCCAAGACCATGGGGGGACAAAGAGAAGAGATGGAAACAAGAGCAGCAATGTAGCTGAATTTCAATCCCTGCCCATGGAGCTGCAAGGGTCTAGTACCAGCCTCGAAGCAGGCCGTGGCAAACTGTGGCTGTGCGGAGACCAAGCTCCTTCCCCCCCCCCCCCCCCCCCCCCCCCCCCCCCCGCCGCTACTCTAAATGTTCCTGGCTCCGGCAGAGACAGTGGCGGAGCCAAGGTCAAGCCCTAGCCGGCTTCCACTGTGGTAAGCCAAAATGCCTCAGCCCCTCAAAACCCCATGGTTCTGTGCCTACCTACCTTTATGATGCTCCTCCTGCGTTCCAGCAGCGTTAAATTTCCCTCTAAGCTATTCTCTTGTGCTGAATTCTGCGGAGTCCCTCTGGTATGTCCTCAAATTTTTCCAAATCCATGACCTTGGCTTGGCAGCCCTTGGCTTCTTAGTCCAAAGGAGCATTTCAATTCCTTCATTCCGCAATGGGCATGTTTAAGGTACAGTCAGTAAAACTGTTTTGATGCCATTCTAAACTAAGAAAGGTGTAACACTCTCAAAAATGGTTTGTCCCCAAGAACTTTTAGTTATGTAGGCTACACCTGTTAATATGTACTGTAATTGAAATTAAGCTGGAGAAATAAAAAAGAAATATTGATTTGTGTAAAAGCTGCAAGAATATCCAATAGTCATATCATGAACACCATGCTTTATGGAAAAATAGTTCTATTTTTCAAAGCAATAAAAAATTAGTTTCATTGGTTTAGATCTTTGTAAACCACTTACCCCCTAAATCGTTGGGTTCTCTTATCTTCTGGTACATTCAATTTGCTGTGACATTTGTTGTTGTTGCAGAATATAAGGAAAAACTAAGTATATGTAATTAGGAAAGGAAGAAGCATTTTAGTTGCCTTTTCAGATAATTGTATATAATCTTCCTTGATAATACACCAAAATTCAGCAAGCAGCAGTTTCTTAACAATTAGTTGCAATGTAGAATTTGAAACCATATCATTGAACTTTTTGCTCTCTAATAATGCTAAGATTCACTGCTCTTTCTTGTACTTTGAATAGGTCTTCCTTGATTTTGTAACATCATTCATAGTCTTTTGGAAAATATTAGTTACCGCAATTCTATATATGGAGCTCTGCTAGGGATTGCATGTTGGACTGCTAGCAGCAATTTGGTGGTTCAAAACCACCAGCCGCTCCACAGGAGTAGATGAGACTGCCTCTTCCTGGACAGATGGACAGCCTTGTAAATCCACAAGGGTAGTTCTACTCCATCCTATGGGTTCTTATGATGCATTATGAGTCAGAATCAAGTCAATGACAGTGGGTTTGGTTTTGGATTGGGGTTGAATATCCAAATCAAATGTCACAATACATTAATGAAACCAACAAATGGCCTTTCTCAGCATTACCAATGGGCTCATCAGAAAAGTCCTCAGGCATTGAGTATCTCTGAACATTTTAATGGTGGGTACAAACTTTCCACATTTGAGTGTTTACTTGAAGGTTCAAATTTTTATCATTGGTAATAAATATTGCCAGTTGTTTTCTTTGAAAAGGTCACCTTTGCTTTGTTTATTTTTTATAAAATCTCCACTAAATTCCAAGGTCTGAATAACCATTGTTTGTCCTACAGTTGTTCTTTCAGGTAAAAGCGGTATTACGTGACAAACGTCAGGAGCTCAGCTCACAAGCAAGTGCACACGTGTTTTTCCAGGACAACCACTGAGGATCACAGTGCATCTTGAATCCTTCTAGTTATCGCCCCAAATATGAAAATGACAAATGTCCAAGGGTTAAGGCATCATAAAATTAGTCCATTTTACTGCTTCATCACGGATTCTTTTTTCCCCCCTCTTTTTAAACCAATGGCGCATAGCTGCCATTGAGTCACTTCTGACTCAGAGCCAGCCAATAGTACAGAGTAAAACTGATCCTCAGTGTTTCTGGGTCAGTAATTCTTCGTGAGAACAGGCCGCACCATCTTTCTTCCTCAGGGTAGCGGGTGAGTTTGAAACGATGACTTCTTAGTTAGCAGTCTAATGCTTCACCCTTTACACCGCCAGGGCTCCTTCCTCATGGCATGTATCAAACCCAAACAATGCTCACTGCTCTCAAGCCAGTTCTTACTCAACGCTGACTCTGTGGAACAGAGGAGAACTGCCTCATGGGTTTCCAGGAGTCTTACGGGAGTAAAGAACGTCATCTTTTTTAAATGGAGTGACTGTTTACCTCAGCAGCCAGTGCAAAACCTCTGACACCACCAGGACTCCTCTAAAGTTGCCGTGTCAGGAATAGGATAGAACTGAACATTAGGACCACTCATATGTTTGATTCTACCGCCATGATTTGTGCTACTTCTGTCCATGATCTTTATCATACACCATTACTTTGACAACTTCTGGGAATGTGACATGACACATAATGCCCTAATATTATAATAAAAATAATTCTGCCTTAGGGGCTCAGAGATCTCCATGGGTCTGGTGATCATACTTGGAGAAGACAATGAGACACACACACACATCTCTAAGACACTTTCTCTGACTGCTGGGGGCTCTGAACCTAGTTTGAAGTGGCAGACACTGAACAAGTTATTGGTAATTTAGTTTTTGTTTGGGGGTGGTGAGTTCATGGGGTCGATTATATTATAAATCTGTGTTATCCAGTACAGTAGCCACAGGTTTCCCCTAGACCTAATTGAAGTATGCATTAAAGAGAAAGCACATAATCAATTTTGAAGACATACTATGGAATAAAGAACCTAAGTATCTCATTAGGAATTTTTATACTGATTACACATTGAAGTGATAGCATTTTATATTTGGGTCAAAATGTTATTGATGAGTCTATTTAATGAATATATCCTTGAATTAAATTTCACCTTTTGAATGAGGAGACTAAAAAGTGTAAAATTAACTATGTAGCTTGGATCATATTTTTATTGAACAGTGCTTTTATACGTTAAACAGATAAAATGCAATTATGCTTATAAAGTAGAACCAAGTCTGGACCAGGGATCACATACCAAGGGTTATTTTTCACCTATTCTGTGTGTCTGAGGTCAGGGGTGTAAAAAGAGTTTTATTTAAATAATGTAGCAAGGATTTTTGAAATAGTTTGACAAATACTTGAGTTGCTAAGGGACTAGAGAGGACAGTCAACAATCCTGTCTTGGGGAAGTCAAGGAAGGCTTCTTAGAGAAAGGCATGTCTTGGTTGAAACAGAAGGACAATTAGAAATTGTTCGGGTGAAAGAGGTATCAGCAGGATGGGGAGAAAGGAGCCTGAGTGGTGCAGTGTGTTAAGTGTTGGACCGCTAACACCTTGGTTGGAGGTTCAAACCCACCAGCTGCTCTGTAGGAAAAAAGATGAAAACTGTCTACTCCTGGAATTGTTTACAGCCTTGAGTACTGCTGTGGAGTAGTGCTCTCTGTCTTCTGGGATCTCCATGCGTTGCAATGGGCTCCACAGCAGTGAGTTGGGATAAGGGCTGGGGAAGAACTCAGAGGGCACTCCAGAGAAAGGATACAGCATTTGCAAAGAGGTTGCGAGCCTTTGCTCATGATCCACACGGACAACTCCAACACCCATAGAGGCTTGCTGTAAGAGCCGTACAGCATCACCTGTAGCTCTTTAAAGAAAATCCAGTTTTCCCTGAGGCACTTGGATATAAAAGAGAAGATCTATTTTACTTCCTGCATCCTGGAATGACGTATGGATTAAAAACTACATATTTATAATTTGGGAAGCAGCCTAGATTCATAATAAGAGATTCTTTGCAAATTCTATTTGGTTTTGTAGCCACTCACGGGTTTTTACTTATCCGCATCTTGCCAAAATGTGGCGTTTGTTTCCAGAGGAGTAAAAACCTGACTCCAGAGAACACAGCTTTTAGCAAGATGAAAGGAAGAGATAAAGGCCTATATAGGCATAAAATTGATGTAATGGTTAATTCTGGAATGACATCAGAATGATATTCTGGTTGGTTAAGGCTTAGTTGAGCCATGATCTCCCAGGGCCATGCTGGAGATGAGAGGACGCTGCTGGTCTTCTCACCTGATCACTACCATTCCCAATTGAGAGAACACACCCTTGTGAGCGATGCAGCCACAATGTAAATGGTGGCTGAGCTTTAAAGTGACTTGTGCTTTTCGGATAAAAAAAAAACCAAATAAAAACCTTTCTGAAGTCTTTAATTTTTCAAAATTGAGACTAGAAAAGAATCAGGCAGAAAATAGATCGAAAACCTAAGCCCACTACCCAAGCTTCTTTGCGACTGTTCTATGTGTATTTGTTTGGAGTCGTTTCACTTCCTTTGAACGTAAGTCAGGAGCCCTGGTGACGTACTGTCTATGAACTGGGCTGTGATTCAGCAAGGGCAGGAGTTCGAAACCAGCAGCCAAATCTATGGGAAAAAGACAAGGCTTTCTAATCCCATAGGAGTTACACTCTCGGAAACTCACAGTCATTTATGTCCTGTCCGAAAGGGTCGCTACTGGTCAGAATGGACTACATGGCTGTGAGAGAATGTAAGTAAGGTGGGGGCAGGAGTCGCATCTGTCTTGTTCGTGGCTGTATCCTTAGTGCCAGGAGCAATGTCTGGTACATAGTAGGTGCTGAAATAATTGTTGTTTTAATTATTTAATCGATCCAAACATCTTTCCTGGCTGGTAATTTACCCAGAGATTGATCTACCAGGCTCCCTTAACTCCGATAATAATGTTCCTGGGTGGTATAAATGGTCACAGATCTTGGCTGCAAAAGGTTGGAGGTGAGAATCTCACAAGGGCTGCATTGGAAGAAAGGCCGGATGAGCTACTTGAGAAGAATCAACCTTTAAGAACATACCGTGTCATAGACGGGGGCCAGCTATGAGTTGAAGTAAGTTGAACACAACAGAGTTTTAAGTTTGATAATTTCCTTTTCTCATCATAATGCCCATGAACTCGGGGTTTTCTCTGCGCTACCAAAAAACCCAAACTCAGTGCCGTGGAGCCAATGCTGATGCATAGTGACTCCTTGTGGATTCTGAGACTATAGCTGTTTATGGGAGTAAAAACCCAGTTTTCTTCCATGGAGCTGCCGGTAGTTTAAAACAGCTGACCCTGAGGATCCCAGCCCTACGTGTAATCACTACCCCATCAGGGTTCCTCTCTGTGCTAGGCACTTCATAAATTTTATTTCTAGCCCATACAATAACCCTACACAGTGGTTGTTATTTCATATTGCCATCACGTCTACTTTAACAAAGAGGAAATTGAGATTCAGAGGGCTGATGTTAGTATGAATGGGTTTAGCTGTGATTTGATCTTACCTTTGTGCTTATTCCAAAATCTGCTCTCTTATTCCATGAACTGTTCCTACCCCATCCACAGCTAATCTTGTCCCATGCCCTGGAATTAGGATAGTGTGAGGAAGAGAATCAGTATCTTTGGGTCACCTGGAAAAAAGTTAAAGTCAAGAGCATGTATGGGCTCTGACACTTCCTGAGCATTCACGTCAGGCCAGCAGCATGTCAGATACTTCACATGTACGCTGCAATTTCAGTGAATGTTATTTATATGGAGGGAGGCATCTGGGACTAGAGACATTATAGACTTTATGCCAGACCTTGCAGTAAGTGAAAAGACAGAGCCAGGGTTTAGCCTCACTCCAAATTCAAGGACCATATTTTTTACTGAAAGTAAAATTTTAAAAAAGCATAGGCATTGAAGTCATATGGTTCAAAAAAATCAAAAGGATATGGAAGGTACGTAATGAAATAGTTTGCTCTCACAGCTTGCAGACTCCCAAGCGCTTATTGCTCCCTTTAGCTAACCACGCTCATTCGCTTCATGGATCTCCCCAGTGCATCAACATGCCAACCAAGAAAACACACACCCTCTGCCTTTGAGTTGATTCTGACCCATAGTTACCTCATGTAGAGTTTCTAAGACTGTGAATCTTTATGGGGTTCCCAGCCTCATGCATCTCCAGTGGAGAAGCTGGTGGGTTTGAAGTGCTGATCTTGGGGTTAGCAGCTCAGCATGCAAAGAAGACCAAGTGCATACAGGTTCATATCCATTCTCTCAATTTTTTTCCCAACAGAATGTAGTGTATGAATCACTTTTAAAAAATGTGCACGAAATATAACATTCTTTAAAAAAATCATTTTATTGGGGGGTGCTTACAGCTCTTATGACAACCCATCCATTGTATTGAGAACTCTTATCTGTACCAGTATACATGCTCTGGTATAGCTGGATTTGTAAGGTAGAACTGGGGTCATGATGGTGGGGGAGTGGGGTGGGGAAGGAAGCATTAAAGAATTAGAGGAACGAAAAAAAATAAAAATGATAATAAAAAAAAGAACTAGAGGAATGTTGTATGTTTCATTGGTGCATATTAATCACTGAGGTAGTTAGTTTATTGTGCCAACCTGGCCAATTAAACACATGTGGGGTTAATTGAAGGGCGGAGGGATAAATGACTCAGTGAGCCTTGCCTTTCTAGTTCTCGGGTCTCTTGCTTTGTGGTGGTCGCAACAGGGTGCAGCTGCCTTAGCCAGTTCCCTGCTTCAGCTTGTAAGGCTGACTTCCTGAAAGACATCCCCCAAGGAGAAGCCACATGGACCTACCCTGATGCAGCCCTGAGTGCTGGAGCAGCCATGTGGAGACCCCTGCCAGTGCTTAGATGTTTACACGTTCACTGATTCGGCTTCCCCCCTGCAGTTGGCATCATTGCATGTGTTTTGTGAAATGGAGGAGGACTTTGTGGATTGGTGTCAGACATATGAGCTAATGTTGAACTTGTGGGATTGGGCAGTACTGGGTTAGGATGTTTTCTTGATGTGCACTTACCCTTTATATAAAACTCTCTCTTATCCATGAGTTTCTGTGGATTTGTTTCTCTAAAGTACCCAGACTAACACAATACTTTAAAGCTTTTTTTATTTCACTTAATAATATATAATAACAGCTAACGCTTATATGAGATGTCACTATTCTTGTCAATCTTCTCAGACAAGTACTCTTATTATCCCCACCTTATCGGTGGTTGCACCGAGACACAGATTGAATGACTTGTCCAAGGTTACATAGCTTGTAAGTGGTGGAGGCACATTCCACATTGGGGTCTTTTTTGATCCAGAGATATTCTTGACGTCATCCTTTTTTGGGGTTTTATTATTTTAACCTTAATTTTAATGTGAATTGGGTTAAGGTTTACAGAGCAGATCACTAGTTTTAAAGCCAACAGTGGATACACATTGGTTCTCTCTAACCCACTGCTACCCCTCAGTTTAACATTGGTTTCCCCACTTTCTCCCTGTGTTTCCGGTTCCCATTCCTCCTTTCCAAACTCATATGAAAACTGTGAAAAAGGAAAAGAACATTGTCCCTGGAAGAATCTCTCATTTTGATCTCTCCTGGTTTATTAATTTAAGGCGTGTGTGCCTCCTAGTGATGCTGTTCTCTGAGATACATTCCTTGCATGTTGTATATGAAGAAAACGCACTATAAATGCGTACTATATACCACATAGTATAAGGAAGAGTCACTGGGTGGTAAACAGATAAATGCACATAGCTGCTAACTGAAAGTGCTGGGCGGTGTCGGAAGAAAGAACCGATGACCTATTTTTGAGACACTTCACCGAAAACCTTCTGGAGCACAGTTCTACTCTGACACACATGGAGCTGTAATACGCTCACTCAACAGCAACTTGAATTCCCCAGGTTTGTCTCCTCCAAAGACATGCCAAACATTAGGGGCTTTTTGCCAGCATGTGGGGGGAGGGCAGATGCTTAGAGACCTCCTCCCTGAAGGCATTCAGTTGCCAAACAGGTAGGCCCTACTCCTTGCTGTTAAGGACAATGGGCTACTGCCTAAAGGCGAAACCATTAGCTTGGTTACTGTAGGTAATAGTTTCTATGGAGATCCAGAGAACAGATCAAACCAGGCTCAGTGATAACCAAGGTTAGGCTACCATCCTGAATCTAGATCCGTCCATCTTGTCCTATGTATACTCCCAATCCTTCTTCTTCCTATTGTGTGTATGTCCCTAGATTGTCCCCTCTCATTGCTGTATAACCTATAGTGCAACCCCTTCCTGTGACATATGTCTTCACCTGTAATTAGTGGGCTTGTACTCCCCGCCACAGATATCTAGGCCTGGGTTAGCAATAAAGAGCTCTCTCTTTCAGCTCCTCCCTTGACCTCTTTTCGGCTCCCCCTCTCTTCTCCCGTCCTCGCCCCCCTGTTCCCTTTCCCGTTGTCCTCTTTCCCTTCCCTCTCTCTCCACGTGGATGACCAAGTGGGCCTGAGGTGAGCATGCGACTATGAAATGTGTCTGACTCCATTATTTCAAGCTCTCCTGTATGTCTCATGCTCTCAATGACTTTAATATAATATTTATATATCTCAACTGTACAATTGTGCCTATCAAACCCACGATTAGTGGTGGGGGCTGGCACCCCTTCCCATCACACTTGAAAAAAATGATAAATGAAGATCCTTCTTTTAATTCCATGAATTATAGTCTTTGCTCTATTGTGCTATGTGTCTGCCACATCATTTTGTCAAATATCTGGATAGCATTCCACTGTGTGCTCACATCATAAATTTTTTAGATAGTTTCCTACTGCTAGGCATTTTGTTGTTTCCAAATATTTTGTGCTCATGAAGTGCTGCAATAAATTCCATATACATGTTCATTTCCTATGTGGGTATGTCCACCCCAGAAGTGGAATTACTGAAGCAAATGATACATATAAGGAAAAAGTTATTGATATTGGAGTTCCAATTCATACATGCACAGGTTCATTGCAGACAAATCATGTTTAAGCAGGTCTCTGTGATCAGTAGCTGGCTTCAGACAAATTCTTTCAGTAATCTAGTCTTTTTAGGGTGCCTTTAGAAAAAAGGATAAAAAAAACCAACAAAACATTGTGCCAAGATCAGCTAGCTTTCTGCCAAGATCAGCTAGTTTAAAGCTGATCTTTTTATTTTTTTTAGGACTCCGCTCCCCCCCGCTCCCACGACCTGGGCATCTATGGTGGTGCACCTAAAGCTGATCTTTCCGCCAGTTTGTTGAGCAAGCGCAAAGAGACTGAAGACAATTTTGTGGGGGTGAATTTTAACCAGGGACAAATCTTGGTCTCACCAATATGATCCAGACAGCAAAGTCCAATAAAAAAGCAGTTTCCCATGGTACTTTGCTGGGCCACTTAAGTTCAAGATCAGAAGATCATGGCAACTGTTTCTCCTTTGGGATCCTAAGGGCATAATCTTGATAGATTTTTTCAAAGGACGCATGATGATCACGAGATCTTATAAGAAAATGAAATGTGTGGTGAGAAAATGGACAGGAAAGTTGCACTGAGGAATACTTTTCTTGCTTTTTTTTCTTTTAGTAAATAGTTTTATTGGCGGCTCTTACTGCTCTTATAACAATCCATACATCAATTGCATCAAGCACATTTGTACATATGTTGCCATCATTAGTTTCAAAACGTTTTCTTTCTTGAGCCCTTGGTATCAGCTCCTCTTTCCCCCTTCCCCCACCCTCCCATCCCCATGAATACTTGATACATTATAAATTATTGTTTTCCTATCTTACACTGTCTGCTGCCTCCCTTCAATTAGTCATCTCCCTGGCAGGGTGTGTTTGTGTATTATATGTCAATCACTTCGTCCCTCATCTTTCCCCTACCCTGGTAGTATCACTACTCCCATGATTGTTCCTGAGGGGTCTGTCTGTCTTGGAATCCGTGTGTTGACAGCTCTTATCTATACCAGTGTATATGCTCCAGTCTAGCTGGATTTTTAAGGTAGAACTGGGGTCATGATAGTGGGGGTGGGGGTCGGGGAAGCATGAAAGAACTAGAGGAATGTTGTGTGTTTCATGGGTGCTGTACTGCATCCTGGCTGGTTTGTCCTTTCCTTGTGACCCCTCTGTGAGGGGATGTCTAATTGTCCACAGACAGGCTTTGGTTCGCCACTCTGACTCCCCTTGTTTGCATCAATATGATTGTTTGTTTTGGGTTTTCTGATGCCTGATACCTGACCTGTTGACACCTTGTGATCACATAGGCTGGTAAGCTTCTTCTATGTGGGCTTTGTTGTATCCCTGCTAGATGGCTGCTTGTTTAGTTCCAAGCCTTTAGACCCCAGGCACTGTTGCTTTTGATAGCTAGCACCATCAACTTTCTTCACCACATTTGCTTATACACCCATTTTGTTTTCAGTGATTGTGTCAGGAAGGTGGGTATCACAGAGTGGTAGGTTATTAGAACAAAGTGTTCTTGTATTGAGGGGGGACTTGAGTAGAGACCTAAGGTCTGTCTGCTAACTTGATACTTAACATATAAATATATGTGCATAGACTTATATCCCTATTGTTAAATATTAATGTATTTACATATATATGTTTCTATATTTATACCTCTATAGATGTCTTTTGCCTCCTACTTTTTTCATCTATTTCCTTTTACTTTACACCTGTCCCACTGTCATGTTCGACCTTTGTTTGGCTTTCAGTAATCCCTCTTGGCTACATTGCACATGATTAAACCCCACCAGACATTCTACCATTGACTTTAGATCTCTTGTTGTTCCTTTGTCCCTGGGTTTGTTGGCTCCCCACTGCACAACCCCCTCCCACCCCCTGAACTGTTTCCATTGTTTTCTCCTTGGGATTGTTTATTGTGCCTATCTTATATAGATAGATGTGAGAAGAAGAAGAAGAAGAAGAAGAAGAAGAAGAAGAAAGAAAGAAAGAAAGAAAGGGGCCGATCAATAGTTTCAGGTCTGTCTGCTGACCCTTAAGTATGTTTTCCAAACAGTCTGATGAGTTGCTAAGCCCTCCCCTGTGAGACTGAAGTCTGTAGTCGGGATTCCTCTGGGTTTTAGTTGCTTTGCTCCCACTGCTGCTCTGTTGTGCTTCCTTCGTGTTTCAGTGTGTGTGTGGGGGTGGGGTCAGACCTGGCATAATTCCTGAACTATGTCTCCAGTCCTTTCCCCTGCAGTGCTGTGGGTCAGTGAGGGGACGTTGTGGCTCATGGTGGGACCGGCCCTGTGGTCTTCTCCATGCATCAGCTGCTCCAAGGAGGACTATTGTCATTGGGGCATGGTGGACCAGGATGTAGTCCTCTCTCTCTCTCTCTCTCTCTGGAGTGTGTTAGGCAGGGTTTTCTAGAGAAACAAAACCAGAATGCTAATAATTATATATGTATTATATATAAAATACATATATATATAAGAAATAAACAATCAATGAAGCAGTACAAATGGCTCAGTCCAACTCACTCCTGTGAGACAGTTGTGAGACACTGGCAGTCCTTCAAGTCTTGTGGCTCGCCGGGTAGTCCTCTGTAGAGAAATTCATACCATTCAGGAACAGGCTGCAAACAGCAAGGCAAACATGTGTCCTACTTACCTGTCAGTGTATCATGCTGCGGTGGCTTGTGTGTTGCTGTGAAGATAGAAGCTATGCCACTGGGGTTTAAATGCCACGAGTTACCCAACGTGAACAAGTTTCAGTGGGGTGTCCAGACTAAGAATAGACAGCCAAGAAAGACTTGGCTGCTCTGTGTGGGTCAAAGCTGAGGAGGATTAAAATAAGTCCACCAGAACCAAGACACAACCTGCGTTTATTCCTCCTGAATTTCAAGAACATCCAAAGAACATATTGAGACACCTCGAACGTTCATGTCAGAAGACCTGATGATCTGTGGGTGGACATCAAGAACATCACACATGAAGAAAGCAAAAGGTCATTAAAAACAGCAAAAAATGAAAAGATCAAAGTGGATGTCAGAAGAGACCCTGAAACTTGCTCCTAATCGTAGTGTCACCAGAACAAATAGAAGAAACGGTAGAGTAAAATAACCGAGGAGAAATTTTCAAAGAGCAGCTTGAGAAGAGAAAGTCAAATATTACAATGAACTGTGCAAAGAACTTGCGTTAGAAGACCAAAAAGGGAAGAGCATGCTCAGCGTATCTTAAGCTGAAAGTACTAACAAAGTTCAAGCCTCGCGTAGCAAGATTGAAAGAATCTCTGGGAAAAATATTGAATGATGTAGGAAGCATCGAAAGAACATGGAAAGAATACACAGACTCACTGTACAGAAGAAGATGGAAAAAATACACAGATAGCACATGAGCAAGAACCAACGGTGCTGAGGAGGAAGTTCAACTTGCACTGAATGCATTAGCCAACAAAAAGTTTCCAGGAATTGATGGGCTACCAATCAAAGCATTTCAGTAAGCTGATGAAGCACTGGATGCATGCACTGGTCTATGTCAAGAAATTAGAAAGACAGCTATTGGGGCATATGACAGGAAAAGGTCCATATTTGTACCCATTTCAAAGAATGGTCAACAGAATGTTCAAACTATTGACCAATATCAATGATATCACATGCAAGTAAAATTTTGCTGAAGCTCATCCAACAATGGTTTCAATGGTACATTGACAAGGAGCTGTCAGAAGTTCAGGTTGGATTCAGAAGAGGTTGTGAAACAAGGGATATCACTGAAGTCAGATGGATCTTGGCTGAAAGCAGAGAATACCAGAAAGATGTTTACTTGTGTTTTATTGACTATACTAAGCTATTCAACTGTAGGTATCATAACAAAACAAACATTGGATAATTTTGATAAAGATGGGAATTCCAGAACACTTGATTTTGCTCTTGCAGAACTCATACACGGACCAAGAGGCAGTTCTACAAGCAGAATAAGGGAACACTGCCTGGTTTGAAGTCAAGAAAGGTGTATGATGGGGCTGTATCCTCTCATCATACTTATTGAATCTGTGTGCTGGGCAAATCACCAGAGAAGCTGAATTATATGAAGAAGAATGTGGAATCAGGATTGGAAGAAAGCTGAGATAGTTAACAGTTATTGTGCCAACATGGCAAATGAACACATTAATTCAATTAATTAATTGAAGGGCGGAGAGATAAATGGCTCAGTGAGCTCGCCTTTCTTGTCTCTTGCTCTTTGATCATCTGACCAGTGTGCAGCTGCCTTGCTTGTTCTGAGCCTCAATTTGCAAGCTACACTACCTGTGGGACACCTAACCCGTGGAGTGTGTCTCTGTAACTTGAGGTTCTTTTAAGACCTGCTTCACCACACCATTGGAGTTTACATCTCTTTAGCGGGGGACTGTTGGACCCTGTCATCTGGCTGACTGTTGCTGACCTGCCTTGCTGTTTGCTACCTGTGGGCAGATAGCCTGAGTTGCTCTACAGAGGACTACCCAGCGGCCCTCAAGACTTGAAGGACTGCCAGTGTCTCACAACTGTCTCACGGGAGTGAGTTTTACTGAGCCATTTGTACTGCTTTATAGATTAAGTAACTTTATTTCTTATGTTATCTAGCTATCTATAAAGAGATATATCTATAAACTTATATATAAAATTATCAGCATTCTTGTTTCTCTAGAGAACCCTGTCTAACATAAAGGTTTATTAATAATCTGCAAGATGCAGATGCCATAACCTTGGTTGTTGAAAGTGAGGAGGACTTGAAGCACTTGCTGCTGAAGATCAAGGATTGTAGCTTTCAGTATGCATTAAGACACAATGTGAAGAAGACACATTTCCTTGCAACTGAACAAATAGGTAGCATTATGATAATTGGAGAACAGTTTGAAGTTGTCAAAGATTTTTGTCTTACCTGAATCCACAATCAATGTTTCGTGGAAGCAGCGGTCAAGAGGTCAAAGGCCATTGCAGTAAGTAATCTCCTGCACAGACCTCCTTAGAGGATTGAAAAGCAAGGGCGTTACGTTGAGGAATAAGGCGCACCTGACCCACGCCATGACATCTTCCATTGCCTCCTATGCATGTGAAAGTTGGACACTGAATAAGGACGGTTGAAGACAAATTGATGCATTTGAAATGTGACGCTAGAGAAGAGCAGTCAAAGAATCACCTATGGCCCCAACAACAGCAACAACAGCAACATTCCACAGTTGCACTCAGATCACTGCACATAGGGGTGCTGTAGCAAAGTGTGGTGAAGCAAGCAGATGGTGCCTGGCTCTCAGGAAGCATAGTGTCTAAGGTCTTAAAGACTTATCTTAAAACAAGAAGCTATCTACAGAAGGTGAGAGCTAAGATCACACCGAAGAAGCACACCAGTCTGCGTGATGCAATAATTGTAAATAATGAAGACCAGAGAAGGGAACTATATGAGAACTTTAATTTGAGTACCTAGCTTGAAGAAGGCGATGGACGACAGTAAACATCCAAAATCTCTTTGCTGGGTCTCTACCTTAAGTAAGCTTCCAAGGACTCCCCTCTGACCATTGGCCAGGGGTGTGAATGGCTTTGCTATCGGAGAGCACACTAGAAAATCGGTGAGTGAAGATGTGGTTGGGTCCAAGTTGAACACCTTATCATGTGTTCTCCCTTTTGACCCATTTTACATTTGTTCTACTTTTGATAATTTGCTTTTATCTTTTCAATTGGGGTTTTTCTATTGTTATTGTAGGGGTTTTCAAACTTTTTTGTTTTTGTATGTTTTTCTTATATGAACTCCAGGATAAATTTCCCTTCAGACAGTAACTAGATGATTACTTTCTTGGGGTTGTGGCGGGGGGCGGGGGGGGGGGGTTCAGAGGAAATAGGGGGTAATAATAATGAGAACAAGCTAAAGGAAAATGTTCTAAGCTTTATTTTGGTGTCATTGTTCAACTCTTCTTAATGTGTTTAAACTATTAAATTGTATGTTATGTGAATTATATGCCAGTAAAACTGTTAAAATTTTAATAAAAGGTCAGATTCAAATGTTTGGGTGGTGATCTACAAAAGCAAAACAGAAGGTGCTTGATTTGTACGCTCAAGAAAACAGAATAAAGACATTTATTCCAATAATTGAGTTCTCACCCTGGGGGGCCTGGGTGTCTACACTGTCCCTTTCCTCTGTTCAGAGAGGAAATTAGTTGAATTCCAGGAAATACCACTGAATGTCAAACACAGACAGGAAGTGAGCTATCATCTAAGCAAACGCTGGGGGAGCACTGCTGGGTGGGCTGCTGAAAAGCTTCTAAGCTTCCATGGGACACAATGGCCTTTTCTGCTTTCAATTCTAGTAGTGTAGGGGAGTAGAAACGTGTGAGAGTTCATCAAAGGCAGGCAGGCAGGCAGCACCTAGGCTCCTCCTGGTGGCTGCTGAGTCTATAGGTGTGCCTGCTGAGGGCATGGCCCCTGCAGAGTCTCCCCAGTAAATAACATGATCCGCATGAGTCAATCCTGCGATGGTTGTTGTTTTCTTTATACTTTTAGAGATAATGTTTTTCAGATTTTCAAGGAAAAGCCTACATTCTTCTTACAATCACGAAAAATATACAAAAATCATTACAACTCTAACAGGCTAGCAGTCCCCTAAGTTGATGAGGCTCCAGGGACCCAACCATATCCTTCACCTCAAGGCCTTCCATTGACCTTGAAGCTCCTGGAAAGATTACAGATGCAAATGTTCTCTAGGAGCTCAGCTTGGTTACCGGGAACTGCTTAACCACTTGTGCCACCAGGCCTGCTCCTTACCAAGTATGGCTCTCAGTCCTGTAGCATGTAGGTGCAGGAGGGATTCCTGCACTGCATGCACTATGTGCCATAAAAGAAAAAGGGACACGGAGAAGCGTAGGAGAGGTGGTTACATACACGGGGCAGTCGGAGTGGTGCAGCACCGGGGATATCTGCTTTAGTTTCCTCGACAATTGTATCAAAATACCACAAAATAAGTGGTTTTCAAGAATGGAAATGTATTGTCTCACTCTTCTGGAGTCTAGGAGGCTGAATTTATGTTCACCTACAAGGTTTTATACAGGAGAGCCCTGGGCGGTGTGGTGGTGATGCATTGGGCTGCTATCCCTAAGGTCAGCAGTTAGAAACCACAAGTTGCTTTGTGGGAGAAAAGCTTTCTACGCTGGTCAAGCGTCACAGTCTTGTAAGCTCACAGGGAGAGCGCTACCTGTCCTAGAGAATTACTATGAGTCAGGATCAACTTGATGGCTTGGTTTTGAGTTCGGTGGCGGGTTCTATGCTCCCTGCAGTTTCAAGGGTAAGGTCCTTTCTTGACTTCGCTTCTGGCAGCCTCAGGCCTTTCTTGTCGTTCCTTGTTTTACAATGGCAGATGCATCTTCCCACCAAGCCTATCTTCTCTGTGTGACTCTGTGTCTGATCTCCCTCTTCTAGGAGTGCTCTCGGACTGGATTAGAACCCACTGTCCTGCAGTACAGCTTTGATTGGACAGAACACCTTCAAAGAGAAACTAATTCCAAACAAGGACACACGAATAAGCGCAGGAGTTAGAACTTTAGCATGCCCTTTTAGGGGACACTGTGCAATCCACAGCAATAAACTGCTGGCTTCTCCACAAGAAAGTTCTTAATTAAGACTGGATTGGCTAAACTCCCTGTGTCTTCACTTTTTCTGGGACAGAAAAAATTCTATCCATCCTGGATGCAGCTTGGTAAGACAAGTGGAGATTCTAGTATTAGAATTCTAACCTGGAGATGTACCCTAAGGACATACCTTGAAACACGGAAAACGTTGCTTCCTGAAAGAGTAAAGAAAATCAAAGATAATGAATGTCCAATAATGGGGAAATAGCTACATAAATTAGAGTTATTGTGTGTCATTGAATTGACTCCACTTCCTCAGCATTTCCAAGGCTATAATCTTTAAGAAAACAAATTATTAAGACAAGCTACATCTTTCTTTGGTTTTTTAAATATTGCTCCTGCCTTTATTTATTTTACTAAATCATTTTATTGGGGCCTCTTACATATATTATAACAAACCATATGTCCGTAGCCTCAAGCAGATATATACAATAATTAGCATCAACACTTTCTAAACATTATCTTTCCTCCACCCTGCAACCTCTGTTGAACCATTAATCTATTATGCATTATCTATTATTATTTTTACAATCTTACACCACCCAGTCTAGCTCTTCACCTACTATTCTGGTATTCTTCCCCTGAGGGGATTATTCTGCCTGAATTGCTATCTGTTCCCCATTCTTACCCCCCTTCCTCCTCCTTCCCTTCCCTTCCCTTCCCTTTCTTATCCTCCTGGAATCATTACTCCCATTACTGTTCCCGAGGGGGGTGATCTTTCCTGAATTCCGTCTATTGAAAGCTCTCATCTGCGTCACTGTCTGTACACGGGACTAGCGGGGATTTCGATATTGGACTGAAGGATTGAAGAACCAGAAGAGTGTTGTATGTATTTTGTTGGTGTTAAACACCCCCTGGATGCATTGTTTCCTCTGCACAGTCCCTCTGTACGGGGATGTCCGATTATCTGTGGATGGGCTCTGGGTCTCTGACCTCATCACCTCAGTGAGGTTGTTTATTTTGGAATTCTGATTACACAGGCTGGCATGCTTCTTCCAGGTGGCTTTGTCGCTTCCCTGCTAGATGGCCACTTGTTTGGCTTCAAGCTTTTTTTTGGTTTTGTTTTTTTAACATTTTATTAGGGGCTCATACAACTCCTATCACAATCCATACATATACATACATCAATTGTATAAAGCACATCCGCACATTCCCTGCCCCAATCATTCTCAAAGCATTTGCTCTCCACTTAAGCCCTTTGCATCAGGTCCTCTTCCCCCCCACTCCCTCCACACTCCCCCCTCCCTCATGTGCCCTTGGTAATTTATACATTGTTATTTTGTCATATCTTGCCCTATCCGGAGTCTCCCTTCCTCCCTTCTCTGCCGTCCATCTCCCAGACTTCAAGCTTTTTAGACTCCAGACTCTATGGCTTTTAATAGCCAGGCACCATCTGAAGAAAAGCCACGTCTTTCTCCTTTGCAGTAGTAGGTTGGCTTGAACCACCCACCTTTCTGTTAGTAGCCCAGCAGTTTATCAACAAGCAGCCAGAATTCCTTAAATTAGAGTTCATACATCAATGTAATATGTAGCTATTAATAAATTTAAGCTGTAATTTTAAAGAAGGCAATATACAGAATGATTTACTTCATGATTAAAATTATGCAAAAATATGCATAGGAAAAAGACTAAAGATACAAAAATACTAAATGTTTATCTTTGGGTAGTTGAGACTGTGAGGCATTTTTTTTTCTCTTCTAATTTTCTATAATGAACATATATCTTTTTAATTAAAAAAATAAATTTAACTAAAAACTATCAGTAGATCAAGGATTTGGCTAACATGTATGTACTGTCAAGACACATGATTAAAATAGCTCTGTGGGTATAATTTTAATTGTGAACCATCAGTGAATTAGTAAAAAATGTTGAACTTAAGTGTTAAGAAAATAACCAGTCATTTCTTTCCAGAAAAATTTCTTTCACTGAAGTCTGTACCTTTGGCAATAAAATGCTTCAACCTGTCTTACTGGCTCTATTTGAAGTAATTGAGGACTCGTGGAAATCAATATAATTTGCACATAAGCCATAAATTAATTCAGTGAAACTTATAAATTGCTATCCCCTCCTCCCTTGCTAAGCAGGTTCAACTGACGCTGTACGTTTTATGGACACCATTCCTGCGCTAAAAGAGCTCTCGTGGCAGCGTAGTGGTGTACTGGACGGCGATTGGTTCAAGGCCACCGGCTACTCTAAAGAAGAAAGGGGTTTTCTGATTACAGCTTCAGAAACCCACAGGGCCAGTTCTACTCTGTCCTCCAGGGTCGCTGTGGGTCAGAATCCACTCACTGGCAGTGAGTGCTTATTGATTTATTGAATATTATTTTGCTTTGTAAAATCTACCCTGATAGATAACTCATATGTTAGTTTCACATGAGATCAGAGTGGTTTCGATTACATAATAATAAATAATAAAAAGCCCAGATTAGCAAACTTTTATCATCATATACATACACTTTATTTAAAGCTAACTAAGCTTAAATCTAATTTGGGAGTCCAACTCTAGAATCTGCCCATCGTGAGCAGCATTTTGTTAGTTCTGCTTGGTACCCTTTGCTAATGGTTTTGTGAGTAAGGAAGAAGAGCTTGCATCCCTTGATTTCCCTGGAAGAGTAGGTTTGCTGGATACTTGTGGAAGTGATTTGACCAGGGCCCAGTGCAACACTATGGTCTGGGAATTTATGAAGTAGTGAAAAGAAAAAAATGAGCCAGGAACATGCCCCCGAACACAACTCACGTATAATGCTTGTGGGATAGCAGTTCAAGGTTATTTATTGTGTCCATTCTATTTATCAGGCGCTTTTCAGGTGTTAGGCATGCAAATATGAATAAGACATGGTTCTTACCCAGGGGCAGTGGCTGGGCGCCCACTCTGTCTGGTAACAAGGTCTCCCCCATCTCTAGTCTGAAGTCAGAGGGGATTCACCAGGGGTTAACCTTCATGGGGACCTGGAAAATGGGCTTTGGGCTCTCACTGTCATCTGCAGCCTTCTGAAAACCGGATGTTCAGAATTTAATCTCTAACACCATCCCTCCTCCAAGTTTGGTTGTTACTATTTACAGTACTTGGATCACACATGCTGATGTGCTTCTTCCAAACCTTCTTTGACTTTGTTCAATAACACCAATGAAAGTTTTGCCCTATTTCCAACCTTCACTGTAAGTGTCAATAGTGTCCAGTCACCTAGATTGCTTATCTGTAAAAATTAAGAATCCATGTATTTAAGCCCAAAAATCTGTCCATTACATGTATACTAGGAATCTCAGTTTTATCAACTGAGAATTTCTCACAGTGTTTAAAATTCTCTGCCACTGACTAAAGAAATGGCTTTACCAATTTGCCCCATGAGGATATTTAAAATGAACTATCATTTGCCCCATGAGGATATTTAAGATGTCCTTCAGCAAAATAATAATAATGATATTTTTTAAGTGAACCAGGGACATATATAAACCATAGATTCACCAATATATTTTGAATCATAGTCTTAATCTAAGGACAGTTAGTTCTTATGACATGGCCCTGCCTAATACTTTCTACCCTCATGAAATAACCCCTGAAGATATGGGTGCTATAGCAAAGCATCGTGAAGAAAGCAAGTTATCAGAAAGAATAAAAAGACTGGTCTTAAACTTAATTTTTTTATGTGGTGTGGATATTTTACAATTTGTTTAGTGATGTATCAGTTGAGGGGTGGGTTGGTGGTCTTGACGTTTTTAGATATAGTGAATAATGCTGCGATGAACATTCCTATACAAGATTTGTGTGGACACACGCTTGAATTCCGTTTAAGGACGTATCTATAGGAGTAGAATTGTTGGGCTGGCTTTCTTTAGAATGGCAAATAGGAGTTTGTAGACTGAAGCCCTGGAACGCTAACTGAAAGGTTGGGAGTTCAAACCCAACTGGAGCATATCAGACGGCCAAGCTCTTTGCTTCCAAAATGTGACAGCCTTGGAAACCCTTTGGAGACGCCCTGCACTGCTCACTTGGGGTTCCCATGAGTTCAAATCAACCCAAAGGCAATTTCCAAAAATAAAGATGAAGAGGTGCAGAGAAGCTGAAGAGAAAGAATGTTTAACTATTGGGAGGGTCAGTCAGAATTGACTCGCTGGCAGTGAGATCTCCCCCGACCTATATTTGCAAATCCAGGAGGTATAAATGGAAAAAGGTACAGACAGGAAGCATGAAGCAATTCTGTTTGGAGAAATTGGTGAGAAATAAAGCTAACGAAGAAAGAGAGAAGCGTTCAGGCCACAGACGAGCTTGTGGCCTAATGTGGATTCAGAAGGCATTTTAGAGAGTCGCTATCTCCAGCTTACTGCACGGCGGGAGCAGAGCACTCCAGAGACCACGTGGAGGGTGGATTTAGTTTCCCAAGTAGGATGCTATCCTGGAAGGCTACGTGCAGAGAATTTTGCTCTTCAAGGCTAGCCTCATGAAATATGTGGATGGTTCCCAACTCCCCCCCCCCCCATCAAAATAGTGTCATATGGATTTGGTGATATGTTTTTATAATATGGCTAAGGGAATTTTAAGAACACATTATTCTATTTTCTTAAGAGACATCGCAAAACTTGGCAAGGCTTATTTATGTTGATACCAAGAAGTGTTTGGAGCAAATTCTTGGAGGTGAGTGTGCCAATGCCCTGGATTGTTTTTCAACAGAAATGTTCATTTTATATGGATTAAAAAACATACCAGAATAATGGTTGGATCGGAGCAGATGACTCATGATTTGAAATGGAACCTTCTGAAATTAGGATTCCCACTGCATTGGTACCTCCCTCAAAGGAGCATTCAGAAGGTGCTCTTTGGTTCTTGCAGATTGAAGGGTAAGAACCGAGTATGAGATGCGGCACGCGGAAGTCACAGGTTATCGTGTCCCTGCCCTGTAGGGAGCATTACATGTTATTCGGAATGCTCCTGTGTATTTCCTCTTTCAAAGCTGCGAACACCAGCCCACAATTCTCTCCTGAGTTTTATTTAATGTGTTTTTCAGTTCTTTCTGGTTAGGGACCCTCAACAATAATATTTCTCTGTGCAGATAACAGACTGAATAGCCTACTTATGAAAATAGCTTTAGTTGCTTTTTAATTTTCTGATGCACTTGGTAAGGAGCCAATGTGGAGCGATATCAAAGGGCTGGGAAAGTTTTACAAAAGCCTTCTCCTTCAACAAATGTACCAATGTGCTTGACACAATGGATGGATGTGTGGATTGCGATAAGAGTCGTATGAGCCCCCAATTAAATGATTTTTTAAAAACAGTCTTTTCCTTTCGTTTCTGGCATTTAACTTATTGCAGCTGTTTCTGTCATGTTGAAATTTAATATGAGTTGGGAATTTGAAATTCCATCCATGTGCCTCCGGCCTACAAATGTTTATGAAATCCCTACTATGTGTCAGTTATTCTGTGAAGTGTGGGGAGTAAGATGACTAAGATAAAGGTCCCCTTGAAGGGCTCTATCGCAGTACTGGGGGAGTGAGAAACAGAGAGAACGCTTTTCGTGAGAAAGACGGAATTGGACCTTGGAGCGGCTCAATTCCATTGCAGCAGCAACAGTGGTGTGAGTGCAGCCAGTGGTGCCACGACAGGAAGGCCTGATGATCTGCTGCTGCGCAGATTGCCGTTCCGGACAGTCCGAAGGAGCAGTTCTACTCTGAAACCCGTGGGGTCGACATGAGGCAAGTGTGTCTGCCTTTGACTCCTGAATCTTCCACAAACGCAATGCGTGACTTCCATCACCTGCAGCATCAGCCCCTCGGGTCGAATGAGCAAGGAAATGAGCATCAGCCGGTTTGCAGTGGTTTGGCTGAATCGATGCCTGTTTGGCGAATTAGGCACACCGGTTGTTAAGACGGCACTGATTATCAGGGTTCGCTCAGGTGGGCGGTAGGGAGCAGCCCAATGTGGAAACCACTGATTTAAATGCCGTAGTTTTTTAAAACGTTCATCTGCACAACAGCGTATTCTGTAATATTAAGTCCATCCATAGGTATAGAAAATTAGATAAACTACACTTGTAATATTTATTCATTCACTTCACAAAACCCATTATATTTTGATGAAATGCCACACTGTTATCCCCTGGAGTAAATAAGCATATATGTAAAAAGAAAAAGCGACAGCCAACCAGAGGGTGGCACGCTGTTACTTGTCTCTGCTTTGGGTTACTCCCCAAATTCCCAGACATATTCTGAGTGAATTGTGCGATTCCTGAAAGTGTTCGAAGAGCTGAAAATATTGTCAGAACCACTAACTTGAGCAGAAGTGGAAAGGGTTTTTTTTTTTTTTTAATAGATGAACCTAATACGTTCAGGCTTCTAGTATAGCAGACCCAATGCTGTCAGCTAATTGGCCTACCTTTGAAGGAGTGGGCTTCTACTCTATGGTGAAACGATGGGTGAGGATCAATCACACAGTCTGTGATGCTCAGATAAAAGAGAGGAATTTTGCAAATGAGGACCTCCATCAAAAGGCAATCTGGAAATATCTTAAATAAGTTTTATTTTTTTGAAACTGGCATTTAAAATATTTTTTTGATTAATATTTTAAAACTCTTATAACATAACCTAGTTCCATGTACCTCTTTTATTGTTCTTATTTAAGTAATAACAGAATGAAACGATAAATTACCTTTGGGTATGTCAGTTTTTCTTATACTTGAAACGATCATTAGGGCAGCGAACTGATTGTTAAATTTTAAATCCTGCCCCTGGAAGTAAGGCACGAGGCTCACTGAGGTACAAAGTAATATCTCAACAATTGTTTCTTAATGCGTGACTCCTCAGAGCCCCAGATGGCAGCACATAGTGTGAACAAAGAGAGAAATCGCACAGTTTCTCCTAAGCCTGTGTTTAAGTTGCTCATATTGTTCAAGGGACAGATTCTGAAAACCTTGGCCTGGGTCTTGCCAAACAGAAGTGATTTGGTTAATAATAACAGGGTAAGGATATTTTAGGCAGAAAAGAGAAAAAGGAACCCCCCCAAATATTCCTATAAATAAGAGCAGCAAAAATCTTTTGTCGTAGATTCCCCCTCGCCCCTGTTTGCAGAGGAAAAGAGACCTCCTGGATAGAAAGGGTAAACGCCGAAATGACTGCAGAGACCAGCTCCGGTTCCTGCCCGAGGAATCCATTCCACCTTCTTCCGGCAACAGCTTCACGTTTGTCCTTGCCTCGAGGGGCCACTGGAGGTGGAGATGCTGCGAAGCTAATGAAATGTTGACCTTGGAAGTTCTCATGTTCACAGATTCCTTTCCAGGCCCGAGGAGAGGCTCTAGCAATGCTGGGAGCTGAGGGCTCCTGAGCTGATGAGGGGGAGCCAGGCACAGCAATGGCAAGTACGTTATCCACGGGACGGTAGGATGTTTGCAATGCAGGGGACAGGGTGAGGTAATGTGGTCGTCTTCCTTTTCCACAGCATGTCAAGGCATACATCACACCGATCTCTGTATATTGGCACCAGGTGAGGAATGAGTACAGTCGCTAAAATATACAGGAAATTACTAAAATTCAAGTGTGACACTGAAAGAATGTTTTGAAGCTAACAGTAATTTAAAACAAATTTGGATCAACCATAGTGGAGGAAGGACTCAACTTTCTTTTTATTATCGTTAAAAAATATTGTGAGATAGTTCATATGAGTAAGTGATTGAAGTTTCGTTACCAAAGAAAAAGTGTGTGAAAATGTATTATGCAAAGAAATGTCAGAGAGGAGTGATGATTGTGTCATTTCTTAATATTTTTGGATTTGTAATTTATTGTTAGTTATTTTCTCCTTTGAAATATTTACTGTTAATACCTAATTTAAAAATAGCTTTATTGGCATATGATTCACATATCACACAATTCAATATCTCAATCTTATTAAGAAGAATTATACAATCATCACCACAATCAATTTTAGAACGCTTCTTTCTTGTACTCATTGTTATTCGCTTCCCACTTCCCAGCCTCCTCTGCCACACCCCAAGACACCAGAATCCAGTTACTGTCTCTTTAGTTACATAATCTGCTGTCAATTTGGGACGAGAGGATAAGAGTGAAGGGGTGGAGTCTAGTCTGTCAGTCGGATCACAGCCAGTGAGGCCTTTGTGGGCATGGCCTTTCCTGAGGAGTATGGAGAAAATCGGTATTTCCTCCCTGGAGGCAGGAGACACCTTTCTCTCCCTGCTCACTCCCTTGGAGACACTCTACTGACAAGACTCATGGCTGACTCTCTGTAAGCCATCCCTGAGGAGAAGCCATATGGACTTATCCTGATTCAGCCAGACCCATGGACCTGGAGAAGCCCTGCCAGCACTGAGATGCTCACAACGCCACTGGACTCAGAAGACTTCCTATCCACTGGCCTGTGGTCATCCTGCACTCGGTGTCATTGCATGTGTTTCGTGAGTCTGAAGAGGGCTTTACAGATTGGTATCAGACATCTGGGCTAATATTGGACTTATGGGCTTGATCTACATTGGGTTGGGATGCTTTCTTAATGTACAATTGCCCTTCATATAAAACTCTCTTTTATACACACACGAGTTTCTAAGGATTTGTTTCTCTAGTCTACCCGGACTAACACACTTATCTTGGATGTCAAATATAGAATAACATACAAAATTGTGTAATTTATAGTTGTTTTTTTAAAAGGGAGCCCCTTAAAATTAAAAAAAAGCCCCATTTAGATCCCCTCACAAAACTACCTGTGGGAACGACTCTTCTCACATTGACGTTACAAGGTTCAGAAGGAGTTGATTCCATCGCAGGTTGACCAGGATGCCCAAAGACATTGCTGTATTGGTGGTGTTAGGCGCTGTTGCGTCAGTGCAGAACTTGCCTGGTCCTTTGCTATCTTCACAGTCATTGTTATATTTGAGCTCATTGTTGCAGTCACTGTACTAACCCATCTGTATTTTTTGCTGATTTTCTACTTTATCAAGCATGATGCTCTTTTCTAGGAACTGGTCTGCCCTGTCCAAAATAGATGAGATGAAGTCTAGCCATCCTTGCTTCAAAGGAGTATTCTAGGAGGGTGAGCATGATAGTAGAATAGGAGAAAGGAGACAAAAGCTATTTATAGAGGTATAGTGCTATATATATGTATATAGAGGTATAGTGCTATATATATTATATATATATTTATAGTGAAAGGATAGAGGCCAATGTACATATATTTATAATTAAGTATTATGCTAGCAGATGGGCTTTGGGCTTCTACTCAAGGCCTCCCTTAACACAAGATCACTTTGTTCTAATAACCTGGCACTCTTTGATACTCACCTTCCTGACATGATCACTGAAGAAAAAATGGGTGCATGAGCAAATATAGTGAAGAAAGTGGATGATGCTCAGCTATCAAAAGATGTAGCCTCTGGGGTCTTAAAGGCTTTAAGACAAAGAAGCAGCCATCTAGCAGGGAAGCAAATAAGCCCACATAGAAAAGCACACCAGCATGTGTGATCATGAGGTGTCTATGGGGTCAGGTATCAGGTATCAAAAGATTCCAAACAATTATATTGATGTGAAAGAGGGGGTTTGGAGTGGAGATCCAAATCCCAACTGTAGACAATTGGACATTATCCCACAGAGGGGTTACAACGAAGCGACAGTTCAACCAGGGTGCAGTATAGCACCAATGAAGCACACATCATTCTAATTTCTGAATGCTTCCTTCCCCCACAGCCATGACTCAGTTCTACCTTACAAATACGGCTAGACAGGGCTACACACATTGGTACAGATAAGAGCTCTTGACACATGGAATTCAGGACAGATAAAACTCAGAACAGTAGTGGGAGTAGTGATATCATGAAGGTAGAAGGATGGTGGGGGTGAGGGGTGGGGAGGAAAGTGGGTGAAAGGGGAGAAAGGGGGTACCCATCATAAGGATGGATATATACCCCCCCAACCCCAGGGGAATGAAAAACAGAAAGTTGGGTGAAGTGAGACCAAGGACAGTGTGAGGCACAAAATAACAATAATAATATATAATTGATCAAGGATTCACAAGGGTGGGAGGGTGGGGGAGGAAGGGGGAAAAAGAGCTAATACCAAGGGCTCAAGTAGAAATTGTTTTGGAAATGTTGATGGCAACATGTGTACAAGTGTGCTTAATACTATTGAATGACGGATTGTTATAAGATTTGTAAGAGCCCCCTTCAATAATATGATTAACTTGAAAAAAGCAGTATTCTCATTGTACGTTTTCCAAGACCAATTTTGTGTTATTCTCTCAGTCCATGTACTTATTGTTAGATCAAGTCCAGAGACAGAGTAAACTTTCCGTTTACTGCTTTCTTTTAACTTTTTATTGTGCATTGGATGGTTTGCCCAGATAATCGGTTTTCCATTTAACAATTCATACATATTTTGTTACATGCCATCTTGCCAGCATGGAGAAGGGAATCATACACGGTGCGTGTGCGGGGGTCCATGTATGATCCCGTGGCCTTCCTCTGGCCACGCAGTAGGGGTCAGCCACGCCTCCATGTTCCATCCTGCTTTACTAGGACACCCACAGTGCCTCCCAGGGGCCTCCACTGCGGGGCCGGGTCGGGCCATTCAGTGCAACGGCCATGTAGAACTCACAGGCAACACTCACAATTAGGGGGATTACTTAGGGCACCAGTCGGGATCAGTAAACAGCCTGCCTGTCGCTCTGCCTCACAGTCCTAGAGTCTTGGGCCAGATGAGGAGAAGGTGCTTCATGATCTCGGCACTGCTCCTCTGGGTCTTCGTGCCACGTCTTTGGTGCCTGTGGTCTTGACCTCATCAGACAGAGATCCAGCACATGCTCCTCTGTTTGTCCTGGGCTTTTATTCTTTGTCTGAGATACCTTTGACGGAGGACGGGCCTTGATGGAGGTGTGGCTTTTGTCTATTAGCTGACTATAACCCCTAGGAAAACAGAGGAGTATCTTAAGTGACACCTTTTAGTAGAATCTAAAGATGCCTCCAAGGAAATAATGGGTGTGACTTAGTTGGCACCCACTGCTAAGGCCATGACTTAAATCCCACCTTCATTCTGTTCATTAATATGGCAAAGGGCATCCTCAAAAAGGAGATTATGGTCACAGGCATAGAGTCCAGAATTATAATACATCGGGTAGCTATTATATATTTCGATTCATTATATAACATGACTAGAAGGGCCATACTACTTGACTACATCTCAAAAGGGCACAGTGGACCCTCAAAGGCTATATGCTTAATAATCATAAAGTTACAAATCAAAATAACAAATTGGTAAGTAAAATTTGTTCTGTTCTCTTACTGTGAGCAATAAGCCTTCAGAAAGACCACATCAAATACATTTAAAGTTATTGCTTTTATATGACTGAATGTTGTTAAATTGTCCAAGATTAATTGTTTTAGGATGATTTGGTATTCTGTTAGAGGGCTAGTCATGGTTAAATGAATAATAAAATTATCATAACTAACAGTATGCATTTTTTCCACAACATTCCTGGTTTTAAAATTTGTGTAACAAGAATCAAGGTTTCCACATAATTTATGTTCTATTGATAGTAACGATCCAGGGTATTGAAAATATTGGGTGTATTTTCATAAATAATAGAATAAGGTAAATGGAAATTTTAAAAGATTGATGATATTTTTATGCTTTCAAAAGCTATTTTGCTTCTAAAAATTTAAGCACTATGAAAATAAAAGAAAAATGCATATAATAGTTACTGTATATAAAATTTAAATCAAAGATTTGATTTTAATTAGTTTTTGAATTTAAATGTATTAAAAACTGCTCATAATTTTATTGTTCAATGCTTTTTGGTTGTCACTGTAGGAACTCAATATCACAGTGTGCATGGAGCATCTAGATCCATGTTTCAAAAAATTAAAGAGTGAAATGAATTACTTAATGTTATTTGATGTTTCTCAGTCACCATCAGCAAATACTGTAATTATGTCCCTAATTGTTTGCATTATTATCATATATTACAACATAGACACACACACAACACGGTTCTCAGCATTACATATTTCATTCTGCAAATACCAATTGTATAACACTAGAATGAGAAAGGATTTGATACTTTGATTCATCTTTTCTCTTTACTAAATTCTTCTTTCTCTCAGATCCTCCTTAGGCTCCCAGGACAATGTCCGCTTGATACCCCAGCATTTCACAGCCTTCAGACGCAGGTGACTTGAGAAAATAGAACAAGAGACAGAGAGAAGCATTTCCCTGCATCTGTAAGAAGCTAGAAGTTAAGGATGTCCTTTGGTGAAGATATGTGAGTAAGTTAAAAGCATTCGTACAAAATCATAGAAGCCTTTATTGACCAAAAATATAAAAATGTCAAGTAGACTATCATTTCTCAAAAGGTTTCCCCGTCTGGGTCCATATATTTGAGAAGGCTGCGTTTCTGTCTAATCCTTTCCTGAAGTATTCTGTGCTCGTCACTGGCTGTTTGTGCATCCTTGATGGACTCAAATAGTGATCCTTTTAGAACTTGCTTTGAGTTTTGAGGACAAACAGGAGCCCGAAGGGGCAAGATCAGGCCCGAAGAGTTAATAGGGCACAGCTTCCCACAGACATTCTTATCGGACAGGCCCTGCTACACTTGAACAATGACAAATGCATGATCCCAATGGAAAATTATATACATATTTGGCTTTATTTTCCTGACTTTTAAAAATCACCAATGCAGTTTTCCATTTTCTTAAAATTTCTTCATATTAAATCCTTATGATTGTCCTGTGCTCTTTCAGAAAACTTATCAAGATAATTGCTTTGGAATAAAAAAACAAAACCCAAACCAGTCACCCTAACATTCAGATGATTTCTCTGCCTTGAATTTAACTGGCCCAGCAGATCTTCATAGAAGCCACGGTTTTGACAGAATCTTTTGGTTTGGAAGCACCTTCATGAGCCCAAGACAAGGGTATTCCTGAGAGGACTTGTCTGCAGCCGTCCACTGAGTGCCAACATGTTTAAACACATTTTGTGTGTAGTAAGCTGACACATGTATGAACTATACCCACACTTTTTGAGTACTGGGTTAATAAAAAAGTTCGCGGGAAAATTCCATTGAAATAAATATATACATACATGCACACACACACTTATCTAATGCATGTGGGTGTGCCTGCATGTATGTGTTTGTGAAAAGTGGGGGTCTTTTATCCCAGGGATGCCAGGCAAGAACGTCTCTTGCTTCTCAGTTGAAAGGATTGATGATGTCGGCTGAAGCCACTAAAAGGAGGGCATGCAGTCTGGGGACGGTGACGGCCATCTTGCCAGTTGGGGTAGAAACTTGCCGAACAATGGAGGCTGGTGGACAACTGAACCCAGCAGAGATTGATCGACATCACACTATCAGCCATGTTGGAAAGGGGCTCTCTCTCCCTAGTGACTTTTTGGTTATAAGAGGTAGTAATTTTTTCTCTTTCTTTTTTTGTATAAACTAGTTTATCGGCTTTTGGAATGCAAAGTTTGGAAACAAAGAAGGAACAATAGTTGGAAAACGTGGCCTTCGTGATAAAAATAACATTGGAGATCACATACTAAAGATTTGCACGCCCAATTACTTCCTCATTGCCTGAATCAGTGGTCAGTGGTGCTGTAGACTTGAACCTGAAATTCCCTCGACTCCAGTGTTTCCATGAAAGCAGAGTTTTTGACTTAACCTAAGAGAAGGACAAGCTAATGAAGCACTCATTCGTCTATGGCAAGAACTTTGGAGGACAGCTTCTTGACCAGCTGACTGGAAGAAATTCATGTTTGTACTCACTCCAACAGAATGTGTAAATTATAGAACAATATCCTTGCTATCACATGCGAACATTTTACGGAAGATCATCCAACAATGGTTGCAGTAGTACACGGACAGGGTTCTGCCAGAGTTTAGGCAGAAGAGGTGGCATGAACGGATATTGTTGCTGATGTCCGATGGATCTTGGCTGAAAGCAGAGAATGCCAGGAGAATGTTTACTTGTGTTTAATTTACTATGCAAAGGTATTCTACTGACAGTATGTAAATAACCCAAGCGTGCTTGCGGAAGGTGAGGAGGACTTGAAGCACTGTAAGAAGGTCAAGGATTGTAGTCGGTATGGATTGCCACTCACTGTAAAGAAAACAAAAATAATCACAACTGAGTCACGAGATAACTTCCTGATAAATGGAGAAAAAGTTGAGGTTATCAAGGATTTTGTCTGGCTTGGATCCACAATCAATGCTCTTGGAAGTAGTAGTCACAAAACATATATTGCATTAGTTAAATTTGCCATACAAGATCTCTTCAGAGTGTTGAAAAGCAAGGATATTACTTTGAAGACTAAGGTGTGCTTGACCCACGCCATGGTATTTTCAGTCGCCTCCAATACAAGTGAAAGTTGGACATTAGTAAGGAAGACTGAAAAAAAAAATCAATCCATATGAACTATGAAGCTGGTGCAGAATATTGAAAGCACCCTGGAGAGTCAAAAGCACAAATAGATCTGTCTTGGAATGAGTACAGCCTGAATGTTCCTTAGAGGCAAGAATGATAAGACTTAGACTCATGGACTTAGGACATGTTCTCAGGAGAGATCCATCCCTGAAAAAGGGCACCATGCTTGGCAAAGTGGAGGGGTAACGGAAAAGAGGAAGTCCCCAAGGAGGTGGATTGACCCAGTGGCTGCAACAATCGGCTTAAACATAAGAGCAATTGAGAAGATGGCACAGGCCTGGTGGTGTTTGCTTTGTTGTATGTAAGGTCCTGATGAGTCAGAACTGAGTCGATGGCACCTAACACCAACTCTGCTTCACCAAGCATGGTGTCTCGCCTCCTAGTAGAGCTGTACTTCTCCCAGGGAGGTTTGTCTGTTCTCCTGGCAGTCCAGGCCATAATCAATGTTCTTCACCGATATAATTCCAATGCATCAATTCTCGAATCTTCCTTCTTCATTGTCGAGCTGTGCATGCATAATCGTTATTAGAAACTAATAAAAGGAAATAATAAATAAACAACTCTCATGAGACCACTGACACACATGCAGTCAGAGTTGTCTAATACTCGTATTGAAAAAGACAAGGAGAGTTGTTGGACTTCAAATTTCTGCGCTGGGTGTAGGCATGCCCTGAGGCCAGGGATTAAGAAAGGTTTGGCTCTCTGTTCAAATGAGGAAGATGCCAGGAATTACAGGGGGAAAGGGAAGCATACTGGAAAAACAAACAAATTCATATTTTCATAAACTATCTCGCCAAAGTGGCAGGCCGGCTTGCTTCTCAAGGCATGGGCAGAGAGTTTCAATTGTTACTTTAGTTTCAGTTTCTGGATCACTATGGGCGCCGTTCTAGAAACGGGGTTTCTACAGAAACCCAGAGAAATGGAACGAGTTATTGGAGTTAAGACCCTAAAGGCGTCTCTTTAACTTCACGAAGGGAGAGCTCACACGGAGCTGGGGTGGGGTGGTCCTCTGCTGGCGAGCCTTTCCACAATTCATGTTACAGTTATTCATTGCTTTTGGGTCAATTGAAACTCATGCTGTCTCCACGTGTGCAGAGGGGTAGTGTGACTTACCAGAAACGCCATCAGAAGCATCGAGGAAGAATTGGTCATCATCGCCTCATCATGTAACGAGACAAGTGAAGAGACAGAGTAGTTTGCATAAGGCTGAAGAGACATAATTACAATATGGATTAGAAGAGTGGTTTAAAAAAAATTAGGCCCACAGGGGGAAAAATATCAAAAGTAAATTGTCATTTTATGTTGTGAGCTAATTGGAATCTTAAAGTGGCAATTGAAATTCTTTGTGGGCTTTGGGGAGATGAGGCGGCCTTCTTTAGTCTGTTTGAACTTAATTACCAGGTGCAGCAAGAGTGGAATAGATTTTGTAAAATTACTTAAAATAATCATGTTGGGCACCAAAAAACAGTTTATTTATCTAAAGGCCTTCGCATACCTTTCAAGTTACAAGATAATTTGTATCATTGAAAATTTAGTAGAATTTTAATGTGGTTGCAGATGAGTAGGAGTAATGTTTGAAAAATGTGCTTTGCACCTTGTCAGGAATTCATTTGATTTTTAAAATTTATATACATAATTCTTTAGCTTTGTACTGGTATATTGGCAGCAAACTGTTTTTATGTTCTCATAAATATTTTTAAATGCTGAAAGTAATATAACAACATTATAAAATATTATTTAAAAAAGCAACAACAGAAAAAACATCGATAATCTTACCATTTGTAAAAATGGTGGCATGCTATCGGGCCTCACTTAGCTTTGGGACTGGACCAGATCCATCAACTTCAGCAGCAGGCTGAGTCCTGTGGGGTGGAGGCCAAACATACCTCCACCCTCAGCTTTCTTAACAATTCTGGCACTAGCTGCCTCTCACAAGACATTCGCTGCTTCTTGGCTGGGTTCAGTAATTCCTTACACTGGCCACACTCTACAACTCGAAAACCTTGCTCAGAGTTGCGTGGTTTCTTAGGGAAATAACAGGTCAAGACCAGGATCAACAGGCTACCACTTGGGATCAGGACAAGAAAACATGTAAGTAGTCTCCCCTCCTCAGTGCAGGACAGACAGCTCCTTCTACTCTTCTTGAGTGTTTAGGGCTCCTTGCAAGCCCCTGAAGATGGGCTTGGCCTGGCCCTGATCCTTCAGTCCTGTTGAGACAAGTATTAGAAAGCTTTGCCAATTCTGTCAATGAGTGCCCAGTGACAGCCCATTCTGTCAGGAAGACTGCTGATTGAAGGAGCTCAGCGTGTTCTCTCTCTCTCTCTCTCTCTCTCTCTCTCTCTCTCTCTCTCTCTCTCTCTCTCTCTCTCTCTCTCTCTCTCTCTCTGTTAGCATGCCTCCTGGATTGGCCTCTCGGTGTGCCAGGAAGCCCACTACAGATAGCTTCCATCAATGTCATGGCTCTGCTGCTGCTGAATTCTGCCTGACTTATTGAAGCTTCTTGCTGTGTCTGATGTCATAGCTCTCTCTGTCTCCTGGTGTCAGCTCAGAAATCATGGGTCCAACGGACACACTGATCTGGATTGGCTCTCTTTTAAGTCGAGAAGGGTGGCAAATGGACCAATCCTCTTGTTAGGTTATGAACACCTTATTTACATCCCTCCAGGGGTTCAATGTAGCTTATTTGCTTTCTAGGCAGACTTTCCAATCCTTTTGGTGGACCATAAACACCTTACTTGCGTAATCCCACCAAGTCATTTTGGGGGATTTCCAAAGGCTAGAAGGACCATATTAAATAATCCACTACACCATGATATCCTACTGTAAGTATTCTTCTTTTTTTTCAGTCTTTCTTTTTACTCTTAATGGTCCTATGATTTTCATATTGCTGTATAATTTTGTATTATGCTTTTTTCTTATTACAAATAAGCATTTTCTTATATTACTACATAGCCTGCATTTTAACTAAAAATTTCATAGGTACATGATATCTCTTTTAGGAAATGTTTCAAAATTTACTTAACTCACTTTTAGAATAAAAACATTTAGATTTTTTCCAAAGCTTGCCATTAAAAGTAAAAGGGCAATTAATGAATTTTTTCATGAAAAGTGCCTTCTTCTTGGGGTTTTTATTTATTTCCAAGGAGTGATGTTAAGAATATAGAACAGTACCTTGGCTACGAATATATATGAGGGCTTCAAAAAGTTCAGGGTAAATATGGAATTAAAAGATAATGAAACATTTCCATGAACTTCTTGAAGTCTCTTGTAAAGTTGCTTGCAAATGGATTGTTTCTCTAAAATTAAATGCTACAGACAAGCTAGTAAACCAAGACATTTTGTGACTCACAAATATTGGTCATTTCCTTCATTTATATTTTCCCTCCTTTTAAAACTTTATTGTAATGTAACTATGTTCATTTGTATCTAGATGTCTTCGTATGTGCATATATATATTTTATTAGGGGCTCATACAACGCTTATCACCATCCATCCATGCATCAATTGTGTCAAGCACATTGGCACATTCGTTGCCCTCTTCTTTTATATCGCAACGATTAGAAAATGAGTGTCTCTCGTTTTCTGCCTTTCTAAAATAATGCTAAACCACACTGAGGTCAGTGAGTCCATTCTGTCTCACAGCCATCCTACAGGCCAGAGTAGAACTACCTCTTTCTCCCCTGCGTTCAAAGTGCTGACCTTGTAGCCAGTAACTTACTATGTAAACCACTATGCAACCTAGGCTCAAATATAACAGAGCTGTTTTTTAAGTTTTCACTTATGACTTTAAAATGGTGGGCCAAGTAGAAAGGTTTTGCACATATTTATTTGATAGTTAAGATTTTGTGTCAAGTGGTTTGGTTGCTAAGACCTAGCACTCCTTCATGATCTGATATCATGCAATCAACTCCATGGTAGACCTACTATGAGAAGTCAATGCATTGAAAGGAAGTATACTCTGGATGTGGCCTTCTCTCAGTATATGTGGATGCTGTGGGAAAGCTTTTGCCTGTGGGGAGGGTCTAATTTCTACATCTGGCTTGTCATCTGACCTCCAATTCTTTGGACTTGAGCCAGGGGGCTGATAGAATGTCTGCTGATCCTGGTAGGCATCAGCAGTTTGTCATTTTATCTACTGACTTTGAATTCATTTTCTTCTGCAGCCAGAAGCCTGCTGTCTGACTTGCCAGTCTTGGGTTTCTCAGCCCTGTGGTTATGTGAGTTAAGAGCATTCTCTAGCCAGACATCTGCCCAATAGACGTGGGACTTGCTTCCCTGTACACTGAGCTGTTTCATTGATGTAAACATGTCTGTACACTTACATAAACATTACTGGCTTTGCTTTTTTAGAGAATCCAGCCTAAGACATTTACTTTTTCTGTATTATGTACCCAGGATTGAAAGAATAACCTCTTTAATTTTGTGCTAGATTCAATTTATGACAAATGTATCTAAGTTTCTGGAAACTTGTTAGAAATAAAGTAAAACTTGCATCCAAGTCAAATGAACAAAAGGAAAGCTTCGTTTATATTTGAATCGGAAAGTGCACGTGTCTTATGAGGGTTACTTAATGCTTTAAAGATAACTCTGTTCCCTAGATACCTCAACTTTAAACGAATTTTCTTCAAAATGTTATTAAAGATTCACAGAAAGGAATTTCACTATCAACCAAACTGGGAGATAGTACTTAAGGAGGTGCTAGGCAAACAGCAGAATGGCTCTGAACAACACTGAAAGTGCTAGGCAAATTGAATTGTATCGTTCGGTAGTCTCAGTTTGTATAGTTTCCACTCTTTCTTCTAAGGTGTGATGGTTGGATCTATGTGTCAACTTGGCTGGGCTATGATGCCCACTTGTTTAGTCAAACAGTCGTCTAGATTGCTGTGAAGGTATTTTGTAGATATGCTTGATTTTGTTAAAAGGAGGTGATTCTCAATAGCGTGGTGGGCCTCATCCAATCCCTTCAAAGCCTTGAGGTTTCCCAGAAAAGATGAAATTCAGCCACAAACATGGCAGCATAAACTCCTACCTGAGTTTCCACTGTTGGCCTGCCCTACAGATTTCAGACTTGCCAGCTTCCACAAACATGAGCCTATTTGAAAAAATAAGCCCTCGACAAGGTGGGCTGGCATAGTGGGAGGACCGGGTGGCATGTCACTCTGTTGTACATGGAATCATGATGAGTTGGAGCTAACTTGATAACACCTAACAGCAGCAGCAACAACCACCACAACAGTGTATATACTATATTGGTTTTGTTTCTTTGGAGAACCCTAAAGAATTCACATAGTACTTGACTCTAGCCTCCTCCTGGGTTTCACAGAACCCATTTCCAGCTTCATCTGTTTGACAAATCTTTGATAATTTTTTCATTTCTGTGATCATGAGAAATAACTAGGGCTCACTCTTGAATATTTCTATTAGAATATGCACTTTATAATGTAGAGCAGTGCATGGATGTAATAAACAAACATGGAGTAAGAGTAAAATGCTCTTATGTGGTTGCTAATACTTTAACACTTTGGACTCAGTGACCCTGCATAGGGGTTCTAAGACTGTACAACCTTATAGAAATAAATAGCATCATCTTTCTGCTGTGGAGTGCATGCTGGTCTGCACTGGCATTCTTACAGATAGTAGTGCAATGCTTACATTGTGGGCACAAAAGAAAATAGTTGAAGAGCTGGTTGCTCGTCTGTCTATCTATCTATCTATCTATCTATCTATCTATCTATCTATCTATCTATCTACCATCTATCTATCTATTCAAAATGGACTTCTTGGACAAATACTGAGATCAGCTCTGTAATGAGCTAGGGCTCCTGCCTTCACAGGGCTTGGGGGACTTGGATTAGGAGAATAAACTTCATTTTATATCAGGATTAGACCCTTTAATGTGGCACTAAGTTCACTCAGTGACAAATGTAGTTTGGTGACGCATGTGTAAATAAATCTAGCTAGAATCTGCAGCATACATTTTCCGGGAGTTTTCTCTCTGTATCGGTCCATCTCCAACCCATGGTGGCAGCCAATGACTCAGTAAGAATTTGGGATTGTCTTTTTCTGCCCATTTCTTTTTTAAAAAAATGTCTATCCATCTTAGAGACATGATGGTCAATGATGTTTGACTCTGAACTCTGTGGACGCAAACTCGGGTATACTTTAGAACCAGTATAACTAAAGAATTCATCATTAAGTGCATTTTCCAGCTGGTTGACAGATGCCTGGGGACATGTGATAGAATGTGATGGAAGCATGAAGTCTGGCTTAACAAATGCAGCTCGATGCACAGTGGTTTGATCGCACAATGCATGTTAGTTTTAATCAGCTTGTCTGCTTTACAGACCCATTTAGTTAAGTGAATCATTTCAATCTATTCAAAGAGTGGGTAGAATTGTGATTCCAAATGGGACAACACGAGAGTCTGGAATTGTATCCGTTCAGTCACATGAACGACTGAGCAGGAGCTGAGCTTGCAGCTCTGACAGGAGGCTCCTGGGGAACGGAGGGTGAGTATGTGCAACGGGCCGACATCTACCTGATTCTCTCTTGCCGTCTAGATGATTCTGGCCTTTCCTAGGTTCAGGCAGCTTGTCGTTCTTTTTCCTTTCAAAATAAATTTATTTTATTTTTGGTCAAAATATACACAGCAAAGCCTACTCTGATCCTATAGTTTCTAGATATAATGATCAATAACAGGTTATAATCTTCATATGGTGACAATAATCTCACTATTCCTATTCTCGTTACATCTTCTCCCTCCCATGAATTGAAACTCTCTAGACTGTAAACTTTTTGTCTGCGCGCTAAAATAGATGTCGACCACCTGGTCTCATGGAGAGAATTAAAAGAAAAAGAATGCGATACTCAAGGGCAACAATCTTTGCTTTTTGAGTTAAATTACTATTTAAGCTTAAATGTGATTTCAGGGGATTGTTTCAATTCGAGGTGTCCAAAGTCGCTCAAGCCTACAGTCTCAGGGACTGCCTCTGCCCCCATAGGATGATTAGGTGTGGCTTCTTTAAGAATTTGAAAAAAAAAAAAAAAGAATTTGATGCTCAAAAAAAAAAAAAAAGAACTTGAAGGTCTATGTGACATTTTTCATGTTAAGCCTGGACCTCTTTCAGAACAGTTGGAAGTGGTAGGCAGACACTGCCTAGTCTTCTGCTGCCCAGGAAGAGGAGGTAGTGGTTCATGGAGAGACTGGGTCCTTCTGCGATTCTTGGATTTCCTTCTCTGTTTTTGTTCCAGATGAAATGGAATCAGTCATAACTTTTAAAATCACACACACTCCTCACCACACGGGGAGGTAGATAGATAGGCACCTAGTGGGTTGTTCCAAATTTTATCTCTTGAAGTTTTCTACCATCAGAGGGTTTCCCATCAATACTCTGGCTTCCTTTCCCCTGGCCTCTGTATTTTCCCGAGACTTCGACTTCCTTGGGAAAAGACACCCAGTGCATCTGGTTCCTAAATGCCACTCCTTGGGGGGCACATGGGTAGGAGACTAAAATATTGATTCCCAGAACCTACCCATGGAGACTGGTCTGGAAGGCTTGGGATAAAGTATTCGCACGATACATTCATTTTAGGAAGTAGTAATTTAGGAGATGTAGATTTCTTGTTTTCTTTCCACAAATCCCATCCTAGGGCCAAGAGTCATTGTTTCCATTGCACACGGGGCTTCTATAATGCACACCAGACTCCCCAAAACACAGGCTCGAGACTCCAAATCATAGGGAAAAAGCTGGAAATCCCTCAGGAGACAGGGTATTGTAATGGTTCAGAGCATGAGTAACAAAGTCTGCCACTGACTTTCGGTGTGACCTTGATCTTCATCTCTCTGGCTTTCAGTTTCTTTTTTAAAAATAGAGAAAGCTACCTTGTAAATCTGTGTGTGCTTGCAATACGTTCTTACACACAAAGCACTTAGGATAATGTTTGGCACACAGCAGTCACTCAGGGAGTTTTGCTTTCTCGTGATTATTTTTATTTCCAGCTAAAGTTCAATGTCTCAATTCCACCTTCTTGACCCAGGAGCTCGCTCTTTTTGGGAGACTTGCAACAGCAAAGACACACTTGAGTGCCAACACCAGCCCTGCCATCTCGCTTCTTTCTAAGGAAGCGAGTGGCCTTCCTTCAAAGTGGCCTCTGAAAAGTCCAATCAGAAAATATATGTCACGTGTCAGCAACCAGCATAGGACGTACATGCAGTGTCAGAGAGTTACTGCCTCCGAGGTCAGGGAGTGCCTTCCTGAGGCGGTGTCCAACTGTGCAGTGCGAACCTGGGTGATTTCTTGCTTCCTGAGCCTTGCATCCCGGTCTCCCACTGCCTTTTTCTGGATAATGGTACTTGGACACTGGTTTTTGAGTTGAATGCTCATCCCATTCTGGTTCTGGAAGTCAACTCCAAAGCCGGCTGATTTGGATGGACTTAATCTACCCGCCTAACTTCATCTGGTCTTGTTCCCTAGAATGATGGATGTAATCTTTGTCATCTTAGCTCTAGTTCCCAATCCCAGCCAATAAATGCAGTAAGTGGAGTTAGCAACTGCCGCAGAGGGCTGCTGGTGCCTCAGAAGACTTGGGGAGCTGTGCATATTGTTACTGAAAATATGGTTGACATTAAAGATGCCATGAAAATCCAGTTGTTGTCATAAGCATAGAAATGTCATAAGTTAGGAGCAGATGTGAATGAGAGTGTCTATCATGTTGGAGAGAATTCATCACCCAGGACTATCTAAAATTCACATCCATACAATTAGAACTCTGAGGAATTCTCTTACCAATGGCGGAGGAGTCTCTTTGAACACTAAATATAAACCTTTCCTCTCGGCCTTACAATACCCTGTGAAGTTGTTTACCAGCCTCTCTCTTTACAACTCTGTGAAGGTCTCGAGGATTCATACTTATATTCTCACCACCTGGCATTGACCTTGACATTTAGTCACTACTCAATACATTTTTGCTTAATAAATGAAATAAAAATCAAACCACATGGCAAAGGCATAAAAACATTAAAGTTAGTAAACAACGTTGAAAAAAAAAAGAAAAAGTAAACACGAGCAAAGTGGCTAAAGTAGATCATGCCTGGAAACATAGGCTAGACTGTCATGGCATAACTAATAATCCTGTTTTCTATGAATATTTAGTGACACAAGACAGTACTCATGATGTACACTCAATCAAAAATCAGCATACAAAGATCAGTAATTAAACAGTACAAAAGAGGAAGGTTGGCAGTGAAATGACGACATTGGGGCTGCGCCAATAGGCTCAAGCACAAGAACACTTGTAATGATGACTCAGGACCACACGGTCCTCTGTGCTGTTGCCATGGCGCCAGGTAGAGTCAGACTTGAAGGGACTGAACAGTAGCAATAACATTGTAGGACTAGCCTCCAAGGCAGCTAACAAACCAACAATCCATTCAATTTATCCTTCCGTGAATACTGTCTTTGCAGCCTGGTTACTGTACTTCTTGCCTGAAGATAGCAGAAAGGAAGAAAATGAACCTTTTATTCCCCAAAGAAACACCTCATCAAAGGAAAAAAGTTCATGCAAAAATACAATAGCCTTTTTATTATTTATAATGACCAAACCAAAGAAAAAAAAGTTCAAATGTACACTAGTGGATAAATTGAAACTATGGCATATCTATGTGCTGGAATAAATCATCTTGATAAGAATATTCTTGTGGCCTGCGTGATACAGTGTTGAGTGAAAATGCAGGAGCTGCTAGCTTAATTACATGAACATATGCATGAAAAGAAAACTATATAAAGAAGTATTTCTGTATTTTCCTGTGTCTGTAATTTTCACTGAAGATAATTAAAGGTTATTAAAATAAATAAGATCTTAAAATGGGGGAGGGGAAGTAATGTATCTAGATAAACAGGTGTGGTATAAGAATACAAAGGAATATTATTCAGTCATGAAAATAAATGAAGTTCCGAGATATGCTATGACATAGCTAAAACTAGAAAACATTTGAAGTGAAGTAAGTCAGATACAGAAGCGATTCCACTAACATGCAATACAAGAGGTTTCCAAGAGGTTGTGGGAAAATAGAATTAAAAGAGAATGGAATTTCCCATAGACTCTTTGAAGACCTCCTGTACAAAATTGGGCAAATTCATAGTTGGCAAGTGTAGGTTAGAGGTGGTCAAGGGCTGGGAGGAGAATTATTGTTTAAGGGTGCTGAATTTCTGTTTTGGGTGATGAAAAATTTCGGCCCTAGATAGAGAGCATCATTGTTACAACATGGTGAACTAATGTCACTGGCTACTCTTACAACATGACTAAAACGGCAAATTTTAGCGACAATAAAAAGCTTCTCTAAATGATAAAATTCCTATTTAATAAAGAATGTTATGTACCTTGGTACCTGCATGCATAGTGTACAAAACACAATCTCATGTTTATTGTAGCTGTACAGGATGAAGATAGAGTGAAGACTAATCCAAATGTGATTTGTGAGCACCTCTTCTTGGTGAAGTCATATTTATATAATTGGATTGAAATGTCTGTATTTATTTTCCACATCTTCTGCATGTATTTTTACAGTGTAAGAGAATTAGTAGCCTGAATTAATAAACCAAGCTCTAGTTAAGAAGCCCTGGGGAGGCGTCGTGAAAGCTTCTGTGTGGGGAGTTGGGGAGGGGTGCTGCCCAGGATGACCCATTACCTTCAGGTTGAGTTAGCAACGTATCCTCAGGACTTTGGAGCCTTAAAGGAACCCTCTCCTGGCTCATGTCTAAAAACAGCTCCTTGGAGTCACTCCACCTGACCTGGGGTGACCCGGGTCACCCTAGCCCATGCCTTATGAGTAGTCCCTGCTCTTCTCCCTTTTCCTGCCACCCTTATTCTCACCCCATGGGCTGTAAGGATAAGAATGCTCTACTAAAATGGTCCCAAAGATGGGCTCCCCTCTTGACCCACCAGAGACAGAAGTCAACTTCTCGATGGGGAGCAATCTGAGCGGCCAGAATGGAAAGCATCACACACACACATGTGCAAATGAGCCTGCCCCGTCACCATTTAAATATGATGCAAACATAAAAACGTGTGGAGTTCTGATATGGGCTACAACATGATGAATGACATAAGAGAGATAGATAGTGGGGAAGGTGGCATGGCCACCTAGATGATTAATGTCACCGACTTAATGGTCTCTCATTAAGAAGGTAACCGATTATTGGGAAGGTTCTTATGAGGGCAGCCATTGATATCTCTGGGCCTAACTTAAGGAGGGAGTTGTAGAGTTGCCTCTGGTACGAGGGGGAAACTGGGAGCCTTGGAAAGGCAAGGTAGCCCAGGGAGCCAGGAGCAGAGGCTAAAATTACATTTGGCATCTAGGTTCGCTTGGCCGGCTCTGGGAAGAAAGGAACGTGGAGGTCGGGGCCAAGTTGAGATCGGGGCAAATGCATAAATAGAAGTGGATCAGGTCACTGCTTGTCAGCTTTTACTGCGTGCACATTGCTGGCCGAGCTTCTCGAAAGGCGTTGTAGGATTCCATAGCTCAGGGTGGGGCCTGAGATTCTGCTTGTCTAACGAAGTCTGGACGATGCTGGCGTGGTAGTGGGTAGAGGGAATAGCAAAGGGTCTGGGGGGCGGGGGGCTGGGCTGAGAGGAGGAAGGCTTCCTTTACTGTGTGAGTGTGCAAGGCTGGCTGGGGAGGCAGTTCTCGGTGACTGGCAAACTTGCTTCAGCCAGTTGTATTTAGGAAGCCGTGCGCTGGAAAGAGATCAGGATTTGGAAACACACAGACATGGGTGTGAATCCCAAGGAGCTGGTGTTTATCTTGTAGGAAATGGGAAGACTTTGCAGGAGTTAAGCGTCGACTGGTAAACTCCTTCCTTAGCCTTCTGGCCAAGCGCGCCATTTGTGCCTGATTCAGGGCCAGGACTTCAGTGGCAGTGGCCCCACTGCCACCTTCCTGCCTAGGCTGAGCGATGCTGCCTTCTCACTGCCACTTGATCAGAGAGGGGGAAAGATTTGAAGGGTCAACCATCAAGTCACAGTCAGGATACACACTGCACCCGCTGCTTCCTCACCAGTGTTGCCTGGGTCTTACCCCCAGCTGTTCAAAGTGTGGTCCATGAACTAGCAGGGAGAACCACAGGATCTTGGACGCCATCTCTGTCTGATGCACTCAGTCAGAATCTGCATCGTAACCAATCTCCCCAGGTGATCTGTATGCACCTGAAAGGTTGAGAAGCACTGTCTTATATAAATAACGCTCACAACACAATGCTTTCCTCTTGGTAAATACATTTAATTACTACACGAGACAAATGCTAGTGGGTGACTTGGGCTACTCACTGTGAAGCCAGCAGTGTGAAATCATAGGACAGAGATGAAGCTTTGTCCTCCCATCAAAAGTTAGCGTCTCCAACACCTGCAGGGACAATTCTACCCTGTCCTGTAGGGTCGCCCTGAGCCAGAATTGACGCAATGGCCATGAGTTTTTAGTTTGTACACAGACATGGTAGGCCTGACCAGGTGGACTGTGTTCTGAGCATTTTTCAACAGGGAACTCTTCATCACCCACTAATCAGCCACAGTATCCCTTTCTTGTCTCACTGACTGCTATGGTCAGGGCCACTCCGCAGGTCACCAGAGCTTCTTTATGAGTTCCACGACAGCACAGCCTCGTGGGCGAGAACTGCGTGTGAGGCAGCACGACTCTCAAACAATTCTTTCTCAGCATCTTGGGAAGGAGTCCCATTGCCCCAGTGGTGAAGGGATCAGCTGCTAACCCAAGGTCGGTGACTCAGACTTAGCAGACACTCTCCGGGGGAAACGTGTGTCTGTTTGCTTCGGAAACCACATGGGCCAGCTCTGCCCTCCCTGACAGGGTTGCTATGAATCAGAATCAACTTGAAGGCAACAGGTCTGGTTTTGAAGCATTTGGGAAAGATTTCTCAACTCGATGGTGAGTGTATGCTAGAAAGAGTGTTGTGGGTGGAATTATGCTCCCCTGAAAAGAGAGATAAGGAGCCTGGTGGTACAGTGGTTAAGCACTCAGCCTCTAACTGAAGGGTGAGTGATTTGAACCCAGCAGTGACTTCTTGGGAGAAAAGACCTGCTTTAGTAAAATGTGCAGGCAGAAACCCCATGGACAATTCTAGCTAATTTCAGGGTCAGCAGTTTGAAACCGCCGACCACTCTGTGGAAGAAAGGCGAGGCTTTCTCCCCCAGGAAAGCAGAGTTGCAGTCTCGGAGACCCACAGGGGCAGTTCTACCCTGTCCGACAGGGTCACGATGAGTGGGCACCAACTCGATGGGCGTGAGTTGAGTTTAGAGAGAGCGTTGCTCTGAGATGGAATTGACTAGCTTGCCCATAACAGTGGTCGCAGCAAAACCAAAAAAAACATGTTAACGTTCCAGCTCTTGGGACTTGCCCATGTGACCTTGTTTGGAAATAGGTCCTTTGACAGTTGACATAAAGCTATATTGGAATAGTGTGGGTCCTAATCCCTTTTGAGTGATAGCCTTCCAAAAATAACAGAGATGGTCATGCGATAAAGGAAGCCGAGATTGGAGCGAGTTACCAGCCAAAGAACACTCAGGAACGCCTGTTGGCACTAGCTGTTAGGACACAGGCACAGAACGGATTCTCTCCAGAGCCCTCAGAGAGGATCAGCATAGCTGGCATCTTCATTTCAGACTCTGAGTCTCCAGAACTATGACCAAGTGCATTTCTTATCCAACTGTGTTTTTCTTTTTATTATTGAGAAGGAGCTGCTACTAAGATTGTATCAAACTGCCAAAATAGCAAATGTTTTCATCTCTACACTTTATGAAGTTAAGTCAAGAGGCATTGTTACAAAATCATAGACACAGTTATTAAACAAACACACAACAAACCCCAAAGAAAACAAAGAGAGAAGTGCTTGCTTCTTGAAATATGCTCCGCTTGGGCTTAGGCCCTTCTGAAGGTGGTGTTTACCTCTCTCCCGTCCTTCCCTAAAGAATTCTTCATCATTTGCACTATGTCAAAAGCAGTTTCACATCTTCGAAGGACTCACACCATCTTTCCTGTAAAGATGAGGGGCAGAGAGAAATCTGAAGGGGCCAGATCAGATCTCCAGGCTACAGGCTGGATGGAGCGATGCCATTCTCCTTGGACATCCACCCCGGACAAACCTTAAAGATTGAGCCGGTGCAGTGTCACGGTGGAAACATTTCTCAGCACAGAGTTCCTGGCCTATTTCTCACTAACACAGTTTGTTTTCTTAAGACCCTTTAATAATAAGGCCTAGCGATTGTCTTCTCTCCTTTGGGAAAAAAATGATCAGGACTCCATCATGGGACTTCTCCCAAAATAATAGCTATATATAGAAAATCATATGAAATATAAACAGGAAGCAAAAAGCAACAACAATAAAAAAATTCAACCACAGTGACTACACAAAACATAGAAAAGCCTCATTCAAAAAGAAAGCATGAAATACTAAAAACCTGAAACAAGTTTAAAATAGCTCAAAGAGGAGATCAAATGATGAGGTATTGCATTTTAATGAAGATTGCACAAGTCTTCTTAACGTAATTGAACCATTAAAGTACATGATAAATGAAGTACATCCCATGAAAATATAATAAATAAATAATAGGAGCTATCATATTCTGAGCTGACCTCTTTGTCGTGTCTTGAACCGGCTCAGCGGATCCCCTCAGACACCACTTTGTTTGAAGATGGGTGAATGCTGCCCGTTTGATCTTCAATTTGATTATTTTACCAGAGGGGGGTGCTCAGTTCTAAATCTGAAGGGTGACTAACTGTCATAGACGTGGGTGGTTCCAAACTAGGCCTTTCCTACCAGTACACCTGGCTTCTCTTAGGATTTTAAGGTTCATCCCACATGTTTGTCCCCTGTGCCAAGGACCTTCCAATGTGTGGTAGGCAGACCCCTTTCAGTTCCCTATTTTCCAAAGTAGGTGAAGTGCTAGAATGATCCGGGGCTGCACAGGTGGATAGACTTTATCATGGATGACGGGCTATAGTCCAAAAGTTTTTAATTGCCAAGGAGGGTGCTGAGTAAGTGGTTTTTTTTTAAAATGGAGTAGTTTTTTCAAACTACTGGCCAAATAAATTTGGCAGCTTGTAGTATAGTTCTTCCTGTCTCAGGGTGGTGGAAAGTGATATTTGCCTAGTGCCTTAGACTACTTTTTCCGATGTCTTTCAATTTTCCTTTAAATTTTTATTATTAATTGGGAATTAATACATATAGCATGTCATTCCATAGTTTAATCACGTCAAACAGTATTGTGCAAGTGCTACCACAAGCAATTTCCAAAACATTCTTTTCTTTCCTGGACTCCTTGACATCTTGTCCCTTTTACGCCCCCCACCCTTCCACGGTGCCCCCCCCCCCCCGGGTGCTTCCCCTGAAATCCTTATTCTACTTGCTGTCCATATAGTTTCATCAATCCGGGGGTCCGTATACCAGAAGAGCATAGGACAGAACTTGCAAGCCGCAGGACATGTCATGTTTTCTAACAGCCGTCCTAGGAAGCCCACACACATGGGATCGGCACACTGGTTCCCCCTCCCCTCCAAACGGAACACTCTTGGCCTCCAGAGGAAGGGAGAAGATCACTCTTTACAGACTCAGGCCACACAGTGGGAGGAGTCTCTGGTGGAGAAACTCTGAGGGGCCCGTCCTCATTCCCAGGGTAAAGGCTTTTGGCCCCGTAGGGCCGTGGGTTAACTTTGGGACTCCGAGACAGACTTACTGGGTTTAAACCATAGTCCTGCCACGTGTGAGCGTGTGATCCTTATATGAATCATCAACATCTCTCTGCCTCAGGTTTGCCATCTGTTTATCATGATGGATACAAAGTGCCTCCCTCATAGGAGTGTTTGAAAATTACATGAATGAATATATATGTAAAATACTTGACACATTTAATAAATGTTGTCTGTTACTGTACTTCTGTCTCAAGTCAAATTAAGCTGGTTCTCCTTTCTTCAGTCCGAGCTAGCTGGGTGCCTCTGATACTCAGTAGGGCCGAACTAAGCTGAAGGGCCCCATGGATAGTCCCCAAATTGAATATGGGGTTGGTAGGTCGTTAAGGCTGAGGAGAAACAAAAGGCTGCTGTGTTACTTTTCTATTGCCATTGTCAAAAATCACAAAGATTCAGTGACTTAAATAACATTCTGAAGGTTAGAACTCTGACATAGGTTTGTGTTTCGGTGGAGACTCTGGAGGAAAATTGTTTTCCTTGTCTTTTCGAGCTTCTGGAGGCTACCTGTATCCCTTGGCTTGCGGCTCCTTCCTCCGTCTTCAAAACTATCAGTGAAGCACCTTCAAATCTCTCCCGCTTCCCATTTCACTCCTCTAAGGGTGCCGATGATTGCACTGTGTCCGCCTGTGTCATCCAAAAACTGTACCCACGTCAAGAAGCTGAAGTTTCTCAGCCTGTATAGTCTTTTTGATACCTATTGACTGCCGTTGGGTCAATTACGACATAAGGCAACATATTCTCATGTTCTACTAGTTAGACATGGATATTTTGGGGGATTGGTGGACATAATTCTGCTCACTATATGGGATAAGAATATTTGGCTGAATATTAGCAACTCAATGAAGAAAGAAAGCCCTTGTGAATAACCAGAAGAAATTAGTAAGATACTCCTGCCCATGAGAGGACACAATCATTACGAGGGACTCACATGTGCCAAGCCCTGCTCAATGTGCTCCAAGGTTTTTAATCACTTAATTCTCACTTTAGCTCATTTTACAAATGAGGAAACAGAGGCTGCGAGAGCGTGTGACCTGTTCCAGCTACAGGCTTGGTGTTTGAACTCATGTCTGTAGGACTTCAAACTCCACTCTCTTGCACCCGTGTGTTTTCTTCAGGAGAAGTCGAGCTCGCTATGACATGCCTATGTAGAAGGCTCACTGCCTACAAATCATATTTGAGTTTTCATATAGCTGGGAGATGGTCAGAGTAAAGTTGCATTAACCTTGGGCATTCCCTTTACTCAAGCGGGGCTATGGGAGTCTTTGGGGAGGAGGGCTCATTTTGCCATTTGGGCCTCATCCTAGAACCTGATGGTTTCCTAGGCAATGTGACCTCGAAACCCAATGCCTCGCACTGCCTGGCCCAGTTTGACACCCAGCGCAGGGCAGAATGCTTTCAGATAAACAAATGAGAGCATCTCAAAGTGTTCAAGCGACTCCACAAAATCAATTGTGTGCCCCTGGCAGCCAGGCTTTTGACATTAAGAAGCTTGGCAGGCCCGTTCATGAATAATGAAGGGCACGCTGAATAGCAAGGTAGAGAGAAACCTGGCTGGGGGTGTAAATGTTCTGTTGTCATCACAGCCAGGGGCAGAGTACCCAATAAGTGAGGTAAGCACGGGCTTACTCGTGCTTACTCCTCAATCTATAGTGAACCATCTTACGTGGGTTTATCTATCTCCCCTTTGCGGTGGTCCACCTCTTGGATGTGAGTCATAGCCCAGGGAAGTGGAACTATCCCAGTAAACCTGTGCAGAGATCCTCCTTGATGGGATGACGGGCAGGAGAGAAGTCCAGATGGATTTCTGCGATGGAAGTGCTCGTGGACCAACAGAGGGAAATGCTCCCTCCCAAGCAGCCACGGCATATTGTACACGGCTTCTCCTCGGAGATCCGCGTGAGCGGACAAGGGCTTCTGGAGAATGATACAGATGTACCCTTCTTTAGGAATTGAGAAAGAACGTTCTAAGAACGACCCCACTGCCCCTGAGTCCCTTTGGCCTTCTCATGATCCTACTCAGAATCGTTTGTAGGAGTAGACAGCCGGAGCCTTCTCCCATGGATCGGCTGTTGGGTTTGGACCACTGACCTGGTGCTTACCAGCCCAACACCTAATCCACAGTGTGAGCGCCATGCCACCCAAAGATAGACTAGACTGACACAGAGGGTAGTGACCTCCCCATCTTCAGAGTAATGTAAGGCGAAGCTACATAGAGATCTATTACGGTCAGCGAAGGTGTTCCTACTGTATCCTCAAAGGAAGTTCAAAGGAAGTTAGCCTTATGGCCACATTTCACTGGCCTGCTCTAATGCCGTCTTCCAAGAAAATGTTGGGAGTCCCCAGATGTTTTGCATGTACTCAAGACAGTGCACTTAGGTGCTTTTGAATCCCCCTTCTTGTTTGTGCCTCTCAGTTGTTTGAGGAAGATACTTCATCATCAACTCACTGGCATCATGACAGACTCAGCAATCTCATACAGGGGTTTGGAGCCTGTAAGTCTTCCAGGGAGCAGAGAGCTTCATTTTCCTCCTGCGGATTGACTGGTTGGTTTGAATTGCTGACCTTACCCAACGCTCACCCAACAGAGCCCCAACCTTCCTTTCCTACACAGCGAGCTGCCAAGCCCCCTTGTGCCAGCTGCCTGGGATTCCCAAAGCACAGGAAGAAAGAAGCCTGTGCGACGCGGGTAAATGTTTAACAACTTGCTCTTTCCAGGGGAAAAAGACTTTGCTTTGTAGTGTTTTCTAGTCACTACGGTGTACGTAATTCCATGATGGTTGATTTTACGTTGTTAATTTTGGTCAACTGGCTTGCATAATTACTGAACAATTTTAAAAGTTGACTCTCCTAAATCATTGTGGCCCAGTTCTAGCCTGTCATCAGGAGGCGGTTTCCAGATTTTATCTCTGTGTGACACAGGTGTTTGGTGTCTGCTTGTAGCACTGTTTCTAAACCAGGGCTGGGGAACTGCTTTCTGCCAAAGGTCAATTATAATATCATTCATTGATAACATGATTCATGGGCCACATTAACTCACCCCTCATGTGATGAACTGTTTATCTTTGGTGAGGCATGTGACGGTAGCTAGTACTTATGACTTCTCAGGCCATGTAAGAGACCAGGCGTTCCCTGACCATGTTCCAAGCCAAAGTTCTTGTGACAGGTGGGGAATTAGATGCTCTACCTGTTTTTCTAGTCTTCCTCATACCCACAGCACAGTTCTTGTTCTGACGGAGCCTCCAGAAAACACAATTCACTGCTTCAGAAGGGATCTTTCCACCTGTATATCACTTATGCTTAGAGATCCATGGCAGGCTCTCAAGATCTTCCCTTCAAACTCTGGTTAAATTTGGCTGGTTCCCTAAAGTGCCTGACCTTCAGAATTTCATGAGAATTTTACAAAATAAAGAATCCTAGGCTTCCCTTTCTTCTAGAGCAGCAATTCTCAACCTGTGGGTCATGACCCCTTTGGGGGTAGAACAATGCTTTCACAGGGGTCACCTGATTCATAACAGTAGCAAAATGACAGTTATGAAGTAGTCAGGAAAATAATTTAATGGTTGGGGGTCACCACCACATGAGGAACTGTGTTAAAGGGACGCGGCATTTGGAAGGTTGAAAACCACTGCTCTAGAGAGTCTCACTTGGTAGACAGGTGTAAGACTGGGAAACAAGTGATTTTTTTTTCAAAAGCTCCCTGGGAAAGTTTAATAATGAGATCTGTATGTGACGCAGTCCATCTCATTATTTGGGGGTGGAGGCTACTTAGACAGCATCCCGTTTAAGGGCCCTCTGAAGTTGAAGAGTTGGTGCAACCAAAGCTTGACATTAGCTGCCTCCAAATGGGGGTAGAGGAGGGAGGCAATGAATCCATGGGACATGACTGTACATTCCTTCAGTGTGCAGTAAATGAGATTAGAAAAACACTGATTACATACAGAAGATGCTAGCGAGCTTCTATGCAGGCTGGTAACGAACTGCTGTCTAAGTCAAGTGGGTTCGAGCTGTACGGTATGGGCGACCATTACCAAATGGCAATGGGCTCTGGCAAGACTATTCCTTGAGCTCTGCTACTCCTGTTCTCTCTTTCCGTCGTCTCCACTCGCCCAAATCTGTATAGCTCGCAGCTTCCAGAAAGTCCTTAGATACTGAGCTTTCCCAAAGGGAGGGAACTTCCTTGTGTTTGTTACCCAGGAGAGCAAGACCCCGGAGAGAGACATAAGATTAGAGAAAGGGCAAAACAGCTAAAAATGGATGCAGTGGGAAGAGCGAAAGAGGGAGTTGTGATACTTCTCTGATGGTGGGGATATCGGATCTCTAACTTCACAAGGGACAAAGAGAACCAAGATCAACAGCCAAACTTGGATCATCACGAGGCAGTGAGACTAGTCCTCTTTTTCAAACCTTTCTCCTAATGCTGAAACTGACCTTCCCTCCCAGGGTGCTCCGCACTCCTCTGCTGGGTTTGTAACGGATTTCAGTGGTCATACAGACCTCGCAGGCAATGCAGTTATGATGTCTGCTAAGAATGTGACCGGTTCAGAAGTGGCTCAGGACACAGTTCTTCAGTCAGGACATGTTTTCTCAGCAGTGCCTACAGGTAGGCCTCTCTCTGGTTCCTGAGCTCTTGTCCTTTAGTCCCCACCTCCCTGGCCACTTGGCCTTTGCCCTGTTCAGGAAAGTCTTACAAGTCTTTTAACTCCACTAATAAGTACCACCTCACTCTGCCACTAAGCTTCCTGTCTCAGCTTCCTTGCTCGATGGTCAGGAAGCTCACAGTGCTGGGTCTTAGTTCTGCTGCATCTGTTACCATTGTCCCACTACTGCTGCTCCTTGCTGTGCCACTGTCTCTTGGTACATCCGGTGTGACAGGTCTCTTTTAGGGGTGCTCCGTGCAGGGACTTCAATTTCAAAGGACCTACTCCATACCAATAGTTCTTCTTGGTGGTAGTGAGGGTCTCCTTGTGCTCAAGGATCAGCTCTCTTTAAAGCCTAATGGAATAGCAAAAATGATTCACATCCCCCATGAGAATTGCATACACTTCATTTGCATGGTCCCGCCTCCACAAGAGTGCCCTGCATCCTATTTACATTATTAATAAGCTATCCAATTCCATGGGTAGTCCAAGCACCCCCATTGCATAAACCTATCTGGTTATTTGGTGGGAGTTACAAAGACTTTGTTTAGGAAGGTCACATCAAGTCATGCACTGTGCTGCACTGACAAATGGAGTCAACTTCATCAGAAGTCTTAGTTTTTCTGCCTTGGTTTCTATAGTTCTCATAGACTGCATTGTTATAAAAATGAAATCAGCTGTTCTATTGGCTTCAGTAGCAAGAAGTGGGGACCGTCATATGAAACAAAATATTTCAGAACGGAGGGTTGCTGTGTGCAAGGTGCATTCAGGACCTCCAGAAAGAGGCTTAGGTACTCCTGGAAGAGGCCTTGGAACTGGGAATCCCACCACTCCTTGGCCACTCTTTGTGCTTCTCTGGAAAAAAAAGGCCATGCGGTGTAAACCCCAGAAGCAATCCTGTAAGCTTTCTCATCTATGGGGTGTACATGGCTACATAGCAGGAAAGGACACCAATCCTGATTTTGTGATTATTTCCTTTGTTTTCTTTCAAAGCTCATGAGCCCAATGGCCGTGAGTCAGGAGACTCCATTTGGCCTCCTAATGGTGGTTTCCCACATCTAGAATAATTGTGTTGGCTTTGTCCCATTTTAAGGCTTCATTAAAGTGTAAGGTTTCATTAAAATATGTGGGAACTTGTAGTCCCCCCACCCAAGCACAGAGTTAAGGGTTCACTTTCTGATCATAATTTATATAACCAAGTGCCTCTGGTTTTAAGTTCTCATACAAATATATGCCCTAGAGCAGTGGTTCTCAACCTTCCCAATGCCACGACTCTTTAATACAGTTCCTCATGATGTGGTGACCCCCCCCAACCATAACATTATTTTTGTTGCTACCTCATAACTGTAGTTTTGCTACTGTTATGAATTATAATGGAAATATCTGATATTCAGGATGTATTATCATTGTTACTGTTACAAATTGAGCATAATTAAATCATAGTGATTAATAACAAAAACAGTATGTAATTATATATTGTGAAATATTTATTTCTAATTATAAATAAATGAAATTTTGTCTCAATGCATGCTAAAAAAAAAAAAAAGAAAAAAAAGGCCATGGGTGTGGGTTTGTGGATAAGGAGTGGTGGTGCGGCAGTTCCAGGGGTCTGTCGCTGGCGGTGCTGAGGCCCCTTCCTAGTGGTTGTGAGTCAACCTGGCATCCAGAGCTGGGAGATCCGAGACTTGAGAGAGTGGCAGCAATTTCCTTTCTACATGATATGCCTATCTAGTCCTTGTTTTATGCCTATCTATTCTTGCAGTGAAGAAGCCCAGGTGGCACGATGGCTCAGGGGTTTGGACCCTCCCGTTGCCCATTCTGTGGAAGAAAGATGTAGCAGTTTGCTTCCACCCAGATTACAGTGGTGGAAACCCGACGGCGGTTACACTCTGCCCTACAGGACTGCTATGAGTTGGCCCAGACTCAATGGCAACAGGACTTCCAGTTTGGATCCTTGCAGTGCAGCTCGAATGGCTGGGATCCACCTTAATTCTGTGGACTTAATGATTGGAACCGCGCTTGGAATTCTTCATCTAAGTTTCATGATGCTGAATCTAACACTTCCAAATTCCCCAATATCATAGGTGCTCAGGGCATGTTCACCTTGACTAGCATAAAGTTGAGATTCTGAAGCATTTTAGACTTCTAAAGCACATTGCCCAGAGTAGACCCTATATAAGAGTCCACTCTATAGGGTCTACTTGGAGCAATGTGCTATAGAATAGCAATTTTTCCCTAGGAAGAAGGCACGGCTGGGGAAGGAAGTTGTAAATGGAGACTCTCACTCGTGGTCAGCCTTCAGGAGGTGGAGACTCGCGCACTCTGCCTCTGCTTCTGCCTCCCTCTGAACTCCCAGCTGTTCTGCGCCACATGGACTGGCATCGATTACCTAGACTCTCCTACTGGGTTCACACTGATGCCACTTGAAAGGATGAAGTGCTGCTTTATATGACGACCAAGATTCTTTCCAACTTCCTAATTCCTGCGTTTGCTCCCAAGACACTTGAAGGGCAGGGCATAGGTTTTCTATGTCATTGCTATCTCTTCCAAAGAGAGCCTTCTAAAGGGTCACTGGAGAGGTTGCTTCCCTCAGCGGGGCCTCCTAACTCTCCAGAGAGGAGCAATATAGCACAGAGCCCAGGACTGCCAGGATCGGGGCTTATCTGTTACCGTAACTGCAGATTACAGCACCATGAACGTTGGACGACTCCAGACTCCCATCCCAGGTTAAACCTTCGCCAAGGAGTGAAATGGAAATAAGATGCACATTTCATTAAGAGGACCCAGCAACCTAAGACGGCAGCTCTGCTCACCTAGCGATAAGAGAGGTTTGTAGGCGTGAGAGACAGTTCGCCGATAAGGAATCAGGTCGATATCAGACAGTGTATCAGCAGGAAGAAGGAATAAGGATAGGCTACCTACTGAACGCCCACCCCCCGCCCCCCGGAAAGTGGCATTAAAGCCAAAGAAGACTGGTCTTGATCTCTGTAGGGCTGGCACTAACTTTATGTGGCCTGGGGAAAGTCATGGACACTCTCTGGCCTGTAGGATCCTATAAAAAATGTAGGGTGCAAAGGAAACAGTGAGTGAGTACTGAAGTGAGTTTGAATCCCCTCGAGGGCACTAACAGTGCAAAGTTGGTAAATTAGTTACACTCTCTGGGTCTAGTTTACCACTCGCAGCATGAAGGGGAGCTACGTAGCAGGGAACTTCAAAGTGCTTCAGGCACTACACAGTCTTCACTCAAAACTAGCTGCTTATTAACTTGGCATTCTTAGGTAAAATGACTGATCCTGAACCTTCTCACCTCACCTCTCAAGAAGGTCAGCACCCAGGCCTTCCTGAGAGTACTGTTGTGAAGAGGGCCAGGCTCAAAGTGGACGAGAGAAAGAGGAACAAGAGGCAGTTGCTATTGTTAGTTTGGTGAGTCACGGAGTCTCTTCTTGCAGGTTGTGGCTGGGAGAGACAAGAAACAATCAGAAGACGATAGAAGAACCAGCAATATTAGCAATGACAAGTGCCCGATACCTCCCGAGTCCCAGGGACTTCTGGGGAAGCCGGATTGGACATTTTATGAGTATGCTAGGGCTTCTTAACTGAGAATCATAAAACTGAGTGGCTTGAAATAGCAGCAATGTATCATCTCAATTCTGGAGGCTGGAAGTCTGAATTCAAGATGCCAACAGGACCATGCTCTCTCTGAAGATCCTTCGTTGCTTCTTCCTAGCTTCTAATGGTTCCCGGTGTTTCCTGGCTTCTTGGGATCACTCCAATCTACCTCTTTCTTCCTTTTAAAAAAATCATTTTATTAGGAGCTCATACTCTTATCACAATCCATACATACATCAATCGTGTAAAGCACATTTGTACGTTCATTGCCCTCATCATTCTTAAAACATTTGTTCTCCACTTAAGCCCCTGGCATCAGCTCCTCATTTTCCCCGTCCTTCCCTACTTCCCCCTCCCTCATGAACCCTTGATAACTTATAAATTATTATTTTGTCATGTCTTACACTGTCTGATGTCTCCCTTCACCCACTTTTCTGCTGTCCACCCCCCAGGGAGGAGGTTGTATGTAAATCCTTGTAATCAGTTCCCCCTTTCTACCCCACCTTCCCTCCACCCTCCCAGTATGGCCACTGTTACCACTGATCCTGAAGGGATCATCCATCCTGGATCCCCTGTGTTTCCAGTTCCTATCTGTACCAGTGTATATCATCTGGTCTAGCCAGATTTGTAAGGTAGAATTGGGATCATGATAGTGGGTGGGGAGGAAGCATTTAGGAACTAGAGGAAAGTTGTCTGTTTCATCGTTGCTGCACTGCACCCTGACTGGCTCTCTTTTTTTTTTATAAGGAAGCAGTTATATTGGATAAGGACCCACTCTACCTCAGTTTGACCTCCTTAATCCTTCATCTACTGAAAACAAAGTCAAACTATGGGTACCAGGGGTTGGGACTTGAATAGATCTCTTTGGGGAACACAATTTAGCCCCCACAAAAATGTTTTTATTTTGGGGGCTTGGGTCAAGAGAGGGCTTCCTGCTACTTCTCTATCTCCTAGACAAGTCTGAGCCTTTACCTGTAGGGAGAGTTCAGTGGCTCAGAAGAGATTTACTCCACTGACTTCATGGTCTGCTTACACCTTCAATTCTGGTAGAAACAGGAAGGCTCAAGGGTCAAGAGAGAATGCTGACTCATGCCTCTCTCTAACTTCTAGCCCAAGTGTGCTCCCTGTGGGGGCAGAGCATATGAGAATCTAATCTTTTCCTGCACTTCCAGGAGGCAAGAGAGAGAGAATTTGTAACCCTTTCTAGTGACTATCAAGCCAAGCAAATGGGTTACTTCTTCATAGGGCAGAAACCAATGGGGGTGGGGGGTGGGATGGGGAGGGTAGGACAAAGGTCACAAAGACTCACTCCAATGCATGCCCTCATTGAGAGGGGTGTGTTTTCTTTGAAAATATGGACAGATGCTAAAAGTCCTTTCATGGTGGTGGAGGTGGTCAACTAGCATTATATTACTGAAAAGAAACAACTTGGGCTCACAGTATTCCCGAGTCAAAAAAGTGGATCCTTCTAGGAAATCTGTCAGATGAGTGCCCTTCCTGACATGTGCTTTGGACATACTTTTCACTTTCCCCCTCACCTGGAACGATATGCTTATTTGTTCCTGTTGAAGACTTTGAAAGCCAAGGGCAGACCATCTGAGACTTTATAGTGCCAGATGCCCAAGAATCCATAGGAGTTACTGCTTTCAATAACAAGGACCAGGTTGTCTATTTGGAAAGATTACCTTGGGGAAAAAGGACTTCTTTTTTCTGACCCACTATCCTTCATTCCCACACCTACTTTCCTCCTCTGTCCCTCATCACTGCATCCGGTCTTCTTACCTGCTATCCCTGTTGGCCGCTTCTTCCTTCTTTGCTCATCTACATACTCATATAGCCTCCTTAGAATGATGGAGAAGCAGCAAGGAGGTGACTGGGGTTGCTGCCAGGCCAGAGCGCTGGATTAACGGGAGAATGACTTTACTTAGAAGTCCATCAAGTGACTATTTTCAGAGCAGGAGACATATCGAAGGCTGAGTTGCTGCTTTCTTTTTTTGCTCTGATGGTAAAATAGACAAACAAGCAGTAATGTGTGTAATTATAGAATGTCAAGGTTGAATTCTTTTTCAACTCTAAGCTGAGATAGCTGCTTCTCGTTATCCCATGTGCCCAAGTGGACGGAAACAGAAAGAGCTTCCATGCAGTAGGACATTCAAGGGGAAGATGTGTGCCTCCTTGAAGCTCTATGGTCATGTTCCATGTCTGTGAGCGAAGTCATTCAAGCCTTCCCTCTTCATGGGGGCTGGCAGGCTGGGGGGTGGTGGTGGCAAGAGTCAATGGAGCATCTTGGTGGCAGGCCTACCTGACATACGCATCTTACACTGTCTTAGGTTAGATTCCCTAGAGAAGCAAAACCAGTGAAGCTTATGTATGTACGAGAAATTTACATCAAGACAATGGTGTAAATGGGCAAGCCCACGCCCAGGCAAGTTCCACGGCCATGGGTCAGATGTTAGGCTGGAGGCCTTTCTTCACTTGCACAGCTACGAGGGCTGATGAACCCAAGCTTGGAGGGAAGATGACAAGCCGCAGCGGCATACGGTTCCGTGGCCAGTAGGCAGGCTTGTGGCTGTTGAGGCCAACCTATCCAAGGTAGCAGGTCAGATGGTAGCCCGCTTGGTGGCAATACAACAAGTCATTAGCTCAGATCCCCAAAATGGAGGTTGATGAGCCCAACAAAGAGCAAGCAAGTTTTTCTACAGCGTCCACATATATTGGAAGCAGGCCATATCCCTGAAGAGATTTCCTTCCATTTGGCTGGATTGGGGCTGTGATCTGAGTAAGGGTGTTTGGTCTAATCTAATTTTCTAGTAAACTCGCACTATGTGATCTAACAAAACCACTTCCATAATGTGACACACACACACACACACACACACACACAATATATACTCATGTATAAGGTGAGTTTTCAGCACATTTTTAATGCAGTTTTTGTGTTAAAATTAGGTGCCTTGGCTGCTATTTGGGTTGATTTATACATGAGTATCTATATCTATGTATCTATGTATCTATGTATCTATGTATCTATGTATCTATGTATCTATGTATCTATCTATCTATCTATCTATCTATCTATCTATCTATCTATCTATCTATCTATCTATCTATCATCCATCGAGCTAACTAGCTAGCTAGCTATCCCCATGATGTGTTATAACACATTGTGGAAGTGGTTGTATTGTGTTAGGTCACATCCTGGGGGCTTACTTGGTCTTAAAAGCCAAAGCACTGTGAATCCTGGCTTAGACAAACTAACAGAAAACCCAACTATCACACACTCACACCTCATTAAACTCCTATTAACATTTATAGAGGGTTTCTGGTGGTGTAGTGGGTTACACAATGGGCTGCTACCTGCAAGGTCAGTGTTTCAAAGCCACCAGCTGCTCCATGGGAGAAAGCTGAGACTTTCTGATCCAGTGAAGAGTTACCATTCTGGAAATCCACCGTGGTAACACCACTCAGTCCTCTTTGGTTACCATGAGTTGGCATCAACCCTGACTCACAGTGAGGTTTGACATTTGCAGATGAAAAAGTGGAAGCTTGAGTCATTCAGACCTGCCACATCCACACAAATGCTGTGAGTCATAACTTTCAAAAGAACTCAGCAGGGACAGCTTAATTCCACACAATATGTGGGCCTTCCTCTGGGAAGACTTGAAGGTTAGGAGCTAGAATCATGTGGGAGTGTTTTCGTTCACTTATTTGGTAATCAATGCTGAAACCTCAGCTGAGCTGTTGACTGGAACACTTCATACTATCCTTCCAGGGGGTCTACTTGGGCTTCCTCATAGTCTGGCAGTTTATAAGAATGTATGCAACCAGAGAAAAAAGCAGAAGTGCATGGTATTATATATTATATTTTTAATCTAATCTTAGTAGTCACATGGTGTCAGTTCTACCACACTATTTTGTTTGAGAGAAGCAAAAAGATTTCGTTCAAGTTCAAGGACAGGGACACAGATTACAAGATTCAGTGAGAGCAATATCAAGGTCACAACAGCTAGAAGCTTAATGCCCCCGAGGAGGCTCAGCATCTTTCTGATTGGATTTCTATTGTTAGGTTGTTGTTAAATGCCGGTGAGTCAGTTCTGACCATAGCAACCTTATGTAGAACAGAATGAAAAAGACTGCCCGGTCCTGCACCCTCCTCACCTTTGTTCCCATGCTTGAGCCCATTGTTGCAGCCCTGGTGTCAATCCATCTCCTGGAGGGTCTTTCTTTTTTCTTTTTTTAAAACAATTTATCAGGGGCTCATACAACTCTTATCACAGTCCATACATATACATACATCAATTGTATAAAGCACATCTGTACATTCTTTGCACTAATCATTTTCTTTTATTTTCTCCTCTTTTCTTTTTTCACATTTTATTAGGGGCTCAGACAACTCTTATCACAATCCATACATATACATACATCAATTGTATGAAGCACATCTGTACATTCCCTGCCCCAATCATTCTCAAAGCATTTGCTCTCCACTTGAGTCCTTTGCATCAGGTCCTCTTTTTTTACCCCCTCCCTCCCTGCCCCCCGGGTCTTTCTTTTTTATTGATGCCCCTCTACTCTCCCAAACTTGACATCCTTCTCCAGGGACTGGGCTCTCTTGACATGTCCAAAGTACATATGATAAAGTCTTGCCACCCTTGCCCCCAAAGAGCAACCTGGCTGTACTTCTTCCAACACAGACTGATCTGTCCCTTCAGCAATCCACAGTTCCCTACATTTTCTCCTCCACAACCACAACTCAAATGCAGAGGACTCACTTGTTCACTTACATCGTTGGGGAAGATTTTCCTGATCATCGAATTTAAAATGATATTCTTAAATATTTTCTACCCTCTTATGCTCATATTTGTCTGTTGGCTTTCATTGCATGTCTCCCACAGTGAAATGTAAGTTCTATAAACAATAGAGATTTGGTGCTGAGAAAAGTACCTGGCACTTATCTTTGGAACAAGTATTTGTGGAATGAACATAATCTTGGTAATCATGCTACTTGCCACTTCACTTCCAGAGCCCAGCACTCTGGGAGACAATGTCAAGAATGCCCAATACTTTTTGCCGCCGAGCTGGGATTGAGCCTCAGAATCCTTTACAACACTAGCAGGATTACTGTGCCAAGTTAGGAGATGAGATGAAGTCTATTTCCTATATTGGATCTAAAGCATTCATTTTGGTATGCCCATTTATTACTCATAGAGTGTGTCTAAACAGAAATCAGACACACTGGAAGTCCAAAGACTGAATTACATGTAATTGTTGGCATATAGTAGTTCAAAAAGTCTTAGATGGATTGAATTAATTTGTGATAATTTTGAGATCAACTTACACAATTTTCCCAAGGTAAGAGGTGGCTAATGGGTATCATACCAACAAAAGATCTTTCTGGGAAGGGGCGAAATGAAGCTACACCTGGAAAAAATAATTCTAGTTGTTGAGAAAGTCAGTTCTGTTATTAGTGTTTGGGATGCAGGGTATTTAATATGAACCTCCACAGGATTAGAAAAGTGGGGCTTTCTCTATTGTCCCAACACAAAATATCTAGCCAATTTTTTTCACATCACTTACTTACTTATGGTATATTTTTGGCCAGGGACTAGCCTAGAACTTAATCAGGGTCAAGTCAAGTATGAGAGAGAGAGTGGGGTAGAAAAATAACATTAAAAATGTATTCTCCACACTTGACGACCAAGGTACTCTGGTATCAGTTTTTTCTGGGAATGAGTGTTTCATTTTAGAAGAAATAAAATCTAGAATTTTCTTCAGGTTGGAAGTTCCTGGGTGAATTGTGGGTCAAGGCACTCTGAATGGAAACACATTTCCATGGCTTTCGTCTGGAAAGGGACATTCCAAATTGTTTGAATGCAATCCTTTCTGATTTAAGAAATACATAGCTGAGAAGGGCATCCCACTGAAACCGCGAACCGAATGTCATTTCAGAGAGAGAAGACTTTAACAAAGGTCGTTACCAATCAGAACAATCACTCATTCTTATTACCAATGTATCTATCACTCAGAAGCAACCCATTATATGAAAAGAAAAAAGACATCTTCTTGGGGTGAATTAAGATATTTATTCTTCCTCTAGCCAGTTGCAAGAATCAGTAAAACGATTCTCTTCTCCGAAACTGTGGCTCAGTGCCACCGAGTCAGTTCTGCTGGTTCATCGCAGTCCTGTGCACGCAGAACTAAATGTCTGCTCCTGAGCCATTGCCACATTTGTGATGTTTGAGACTGTGTTGCTGCCACTGTGCCAGCCCCTCTCTCTCACTGAGGCCCTTCCTCCTTCACACTGACCTTCACTTCACCCACCAGGAGATGCTTTCCCAGGGGCTTGTCTCTCCTCATCACACATCAGAGTATGCTAGACAAAGGCTTGCCATCCTCTCTTCCAAGGAACATTCTGACTATACTTTTACGATACGGTCGAGCAGTTTGTTATTCTGACAGTTCGTGACACTTGTAATAATCTCTGCCAACATCATAATTCAAATGTATCAATTCTTCTGAAATTTTCCCGATCCTTTGTCCAACTTTCACATTTCTATGAGATGACTGAGAATAATGTCCCAGGCCAGGTACACCTTAAAGTGACACTTTTGCTCTTTAATGCTTTAAAGAGGTCTTTCGCAGCCGATTTGGAATGCATTATTTTACTTGTTGATTGTCATTGCCAGAGTGATTACGCATTGAGCTGCCAACTGCAAGGTCAGCGCTTTGAAACCACCAGTCTCTGCAGGGGAAAGGCAAGGCTTTCGACTCCCATAAAGGTTACCTTCTTGGAAGCCCATGGGAGCAGTTCACCCTATCCTATAGGTCACTGTAAGTCAGAATTGACTCAATGAAGAAGAGAGTGAGCTTTCCATGAGTGTTGATTGAGGAGCCAAGTATAATGAAACCCTGAACAATTCTGACCCTTTCTCCAGTTATCATGGGTCGTCTTGGTCCGGCTGTGAGGATTTTTGTCCCCTCTCCACGGAGCTGGGATCCATACGTACCAAAGGCTGCAGATCTCGATCTACCAGCAAGTGCTTCCAGCAAGCAAGGCTGTGCATTTGCATATTGCACGGCGTTAAAAAGTCTTCTTCCGTTCCTGCTGCCCCGTTCTTCTCACGTAGTCACGCTGCTCAGGTTATTTGCTCAGCATACAGACTGAATAAAGGAAATGGCGAAGATATACAACCTTGACATCCACCTTTCCTGACTTTCGACCATGCACTATTTCCTTGTTTGTTGGAATATTTTGGTGCATGTTCAGATTGTATATGGGCACCTTTGAGTGTTCTGGAATTCCCATTCATTGCAATATTATCTGTAGTTTGTTAAGATCCACAAGGTTGAATGCCTTTGCATAGTTAAAGGAACACAAGTAAACATCTTTCTTGTATTCTCTGCCTTCAGCCAAGATCCATCTGGCATCAGCAATGATGCCTTGTTTCGAATCTTCTTCTGAATCTAGCCTGAATGTCTAACAACATCCTGTTGATGTACTACTGCATTGGTGTTTGAGTTATCTACAGTAAAAGTTTGCTTGCAGTTGCTATTATAAGGTATTTTCCATATTTGGTTGGGCCGCTTTTCTTTGGAATGGGCACAAATAAGGATCCCTTCAAGTTGATTGGAGAGACAGCTATTTTCCAAATTTTTTGGCATAAACCAGTAAATTCTTCCAGCACTGAATCAGTTGGTTGAAACGTTTGAATTGGTATTTCATCAATATCTGAAGATTTGTTTTTGTGAATGCCATTCATTCCATCAATATCATTGGATTTTGAGAATATGCTACCTCTTGAAATGGTTGAATGTTAATCAATTATTTTTGTTTCAGTGACTATATATTTCTTCCATCTCTTTTTGATGCTTCTGGTATATTTTAATATTTTTTCCCATCAAAATCCTTCAATATTTCAACTTGGGGCTTGAATTTTTTTTTTTTTTTAGTTCTTTCAGCTTGAGTTGTGCTGAGTGTGTTCCTCCTTTTTGAACTTCTAACTCCAAGTCTTCATTCACACGTTCCATTAGAATACTGTACTATGTCTTCTGAAGCTGCGCTGTGAAACTTTCTGTTGAACTCTGTTGCATCATCATTTTTCTACTTTCATTAGCTCTATGTTCAGAGCGAGTTTCAGAATCTCCCCTGACGCACACCATGTTCTCTTCCTTCCTTCTCTCTGTCTTACTGGCCTCTTGCTTTCTTGATGTATCATGTCCTTGATGTCATCTCCTAACTCATCATATCTTCTGTCGCTAGTGTTCAATGTATCAAATCATTTTACTGGGGGTTCATACAACTCTTATCACAATCCATACATACATCAATCGTGTAAAGCACATTTTTACATTCATTGCCCTCATCATTCTCAAAACATTTGCTTTCCACTGAAGCCCTTGGCATCAGCTCCTCATAGTTCCCCCTCCCTCCCCATGCCCCCCTTCCTCATGAACCCTTGATAATTTATAAATTATTATTTGTAATATCTGGCCCTGTCCGACGTTTCCCTTCACCCACTTTTCGGTTGTCTGTCCCCCAGGGAGGAAGTTATATGTAGATCCCTGTAATCAGTTCCCCCTTTCTACCCCACCCTCCCTCCATCCTCCCAGTATTGCCACTCTCACCTCTGGTCCTGAAGGGATCATCCATCCTGGATTCCCTGTGTTTCCAGTTCCTATCTGTACCAGTGTACATTCTCTGATCTAGCCGGATTTGTAAGGTAGAATTGGGATCATGAAAGGGGGGGTGTGTGGGGGGAGAGGAAACATTTAGGAACTAGAGGAAAGTTGTATGCTTGATCGTTGCTACCCTGCACCCTGACTGACTAGTCTCATCCCTGCGACCCTGCTGTAAGGGAATGTCCAGTTGACTATAGATGGGCTTTGGGTCCCCACTCCGCACTCCCCCCATTCACAATGATATGATTTTTTTGTTTTGTTTTTAATGCCTGAAAACGGATCCCTTTGGCACCTTGTGATCACACAGTGATGTTCCTTAAATTCAGCTTGGATATACTCAAGGTCATATTGGGCTAGTTTTCATTTTATTTCACTTCAATTTTCAATTATATAAGAGATATTGATGGTCTGTTTCATAGTCAGGCCCTGGCCCTGTTTTGGCTGGTGATAGTAAATAACCTCCTCCAATGTCTATTTTCATAGGTGCACTCAATTTGCCTCCTGAGTATTCAAACTGCTGATGTCCGGGTGTATGGAAATGTTGGTCTTGCAAAATTCTATCATGGGGTCACCATTTTTGTTTCTATTACCCAGGCCATATTTTTCATCTCCTGATCTTTCTTTTATTTCTAATTTTTGCATCTTATTCACCAGTAATCATCAGTGCATCTTGATGGCATGTTTTATCCATTTCAGAATGATGAATTTGGCAGAAAATTTCAATTTCTTCATTACTATCTGTGGCAGGCCAGGTTGGCTAGAGGATTGAGAGACACTCATATATGTGTAAGAAAGAGCTTTATATCAAGAAGTAATTGTGTATCAGCAAAACATCCCAGCCTAGTTCAAGTCAAGCCCATAAGTCCCTCTTCAGACTCACACAGCCACATGCAATGATACAAAATGCGGGAAGATCACAGGCTGGTGGGTGAAAAGTCTTGTGGATCCAAGGCAGTGGAAGCACCACAGAGCTCTTGCAGATCTCAGCATGTCTCCAAGGTGAAGGTGAAGGCAGAGAGAGGGGGGGGGAGAGGTTCCCAGGACCCTCCTGATGAAGAGGTCTTGCCCACAAGGAGACACCATCACACAGTGACCAGATTGACAGGCTAGACTCCATCCCTACACTTCAAGTTGACACAGAATTATGTAACTACCGCCCTAGCTTTGATGATTGGCTCAGTTCTATTAGTTGTTCTCCCCTGTAGGACTATAGATGTCAGAAATGTGCTTCAAGAGAGATTTTGAAAATTCCTTTTTGGCTATGCCTTTACTCTTGAATCAGTCATTCCTGGCATAGTAAACCATTGATTATCTGAATAAAAATGTCCAATACTAGTCCATTTTAGCTCACTAATCACCCATAGTATATATACGTGTATATAATGCCAATAAAACTCGATATGTCTAGCTTTTTTGGCATACAGTTCACATACCATACAATTCAATCACTCAATCATGTTAAGAACATTTGTGTAACCATCAACATAATCAATTTCAGAATATTTTCTTCTTGTACTCATGATTGCCACTCCCCATTTCCTCCCATCCTCCAGTACTATGCCCCTATCCAGTTACCGTCTCTATGGATCTGCCTATCCTGGATTTCACATACAGAAAATAAAACAAAACAAAACACAATCATAAAAAATCCTTATAAAACAAACAGGCAACCTTCCACCCAAGAACCCACCAACCACCCATAGCGACTAGACAAAGCACAGAAAACCCCCGATCAAAAAGAAAGCAGAAAATATTAAAAACTGAAGCATCTTTAAGATGGGCCATAAAGGAGATCAAATGATGGCGTATTACATTTTAACCCTAATACATTGGCTGTAATTGACCTTACAATGTTCTTTGTATGGTAACAAAGAGACTCACATCCCTGGACTGTGGTCATAGAGGATTCACCAGAGAATCAGTCTATGTGGGGACCCTGAATGGATTTTGGCCTTCTACTGTCATCCATAGCCTTCTGCAAATGGGATGTTCACAATGTAAGCTCTCATAACATTCTCTCCCTTGGATTTGGGTTTTATTATTTATAATCCTTGGATCACACAGGCTGCTGTGCTTCTTCCATGTGGACTTAGTTGATGCTTCACTTGGCTGCTTGTTTTAAGACAAGCCTTTAAGACTCCAGACAGTATTCTTTTTGATATCTGAGAACTGATTTTTTTACCACATTTTAGTATCATACGCATATTTTCAGTGATTTCTTCTAGGTATAAAGTCTAGGTTATTGATATTTATGTGTTCATTTCAATTTTGACAGCTTCTAATTTTCCTGGATTCATAGGATTCATGTTCTAATTATTAATGGATGCTTGCAGCTGTTTCTTTTCATTTTGAATTTTGCTCCTGTGTGAGTTTGGGTAGACTAGAGAAACAAATTCATAAACATGCATATGTGTATAAGAAAGAGCTTTATATAGAAGAGCAATTGAATATTGAGAAAACATCCCAGCCTAGTCCAGATCAAGTCCATAAGTCTGATATTAGCCCATAAGTCTGATACCAATCTATAAAGTCCCCTGTGGACTCGTAAAACACATGCAATGATGCCAAATGAAGAAAGATCACAGGTCAGTGGGGGGAAGTCCTGTGGATCCAGTGGCATTGTAAGCATCTCAGTGCTGGCAGGGGTTTCCACGTGGCTTCTTCAGCTCATTGCACTAGCATAGTTCCATGTGTCTTGTCAGTGGAGCATTTCCCAGGGAGTGAGCGAGTGTCTCCCTCCTCTAAGGAGGAAATACCAGAATTCACAGAATTCTCAGGAGGCTATGCCCACACAGAGCCCTCAAAGGCTATGCAATGATTGACAGGCTAGTCTCCACCCCTTCACTCTTAATCCTCAAATTGACACCAGATTATGTAACTACCACAGCAAATGAAGGTTCTGAAAGCTTTAGCCCATGTCATTAAAGTCATTAATCTTTACTATGAGGATACAGATCATTCTCATTTATATTTTGAGTGCCTACCAAGTGGTAGGGCTCATCAGCTGGCACTACATCTGACAATGTTCCAGTGCTATTGTGGAGGTTTCCGTGGACACTCATGTGTCAGTTAGTGGTACTCTGGTGGTTTGGGTTTCTAATATACCGGCAGAGTCACCAATGGTGAACTGGTCTCGGCGGGCCTTCCAGATTAAGAACAGACTAGGAATAAAGGCTGTTCATTTGGGGGAGATTAGCTACTGAAAGTCACATTCACTTATAGAACTCTTCTAATAAAGCCAGAGAAATAAGCCAGAATATAATCAGACAGGTGAACTCAGTGCAGCAAATGACATGGCTGCTTAGTATTTTGGCAAATGGAATGAATGACTTATTAATGAAAATTCAGAGTCAGGTCCAAATCCCATGTTTTCCGGCACTGAGCAACAGGTTATGCTCATGGGATCAGCTCCGCAGAAATCAGACCGTGCTCTCATGGGAACCATATAGCAGGTATTGATATAAATGTGCAGAAGGTCAAATCTTTAGTCTTTGATTAATTCTCCTGGACAGATTTTGTGTGTGTGTTTATGACAATAATAGTGATTGTGAGGAAGAATCAGAATTTCCTTAGTGAGACTTTTTCAGAAATTGTTGCGAGTCCACAAAACGCTGTGGGGCAGATGTATGTTTAGATTTAGATACGTCATCATTGAATCGGTTTTGGAGAGTTATATAATGCACCATGACGTCCTTCCAAACAAGGTCTTGTGCACACTTTGAGGACACAACAGCTTTGAGGTGCTGCGAAATTATTCAAGACCAATCAATTTTTGATGTTCTTTAAACTGACTTTTGCATTTCTATTATTTACATATGTTACGCATTGAATAGTGTCCTGGCAAAATACATGTGAAGTTGGCTGGGCCATGCATGATTCTCAGTGTTATGTAATTATCCCCTATTTCATGATCTGATATAATTATTTGGTGTATTTTAAATCCTCATCTCTAGAATGCCAACGAGGCTGGATTGGAGGCAGTCATGTTAATGAGTCAGCATGTAACTACAGGATTCACTTGTGTCTTGGTAAGTCTCCTTTGATATATAAAATGGTTTAAATGAGTGAGCAGAGATGAAGGGACCTACTACCACCAAGAAAGACGATCCCAGGGTGGCTCTCATAGTATGGACCCAAGGTCCCTGTACTGGGAGCTTCATGGACTCCAGAAAGTTGATGCCAAGACATGGGAGTCTGGAGAGAAGTTATCCAGGTTTTCTGAGAGGGTGAACAATATACAAGTAATGGACTGGTGGCTTTCGACTCACGTGAAATAATTGGAAGGCGACCTTCAATACATCCGAGCAAACTCACCAGGGATTTTTTTTTTTTTACAGGCAGGAGATTCGGAATCTTAGGATCCAGAGGTCTTGGGAAGCCATCTTGTTTTCTTGTCTTGAGATGTCAAGGTGAGGTGGAATGGACTAATGTCAAGGAGACGTAGAATTGGCTTATTCTAGTACATAACATTTGCCATCTCGGGACGGTTTCTGTAAACCTCTTCAGTGCAGGGAGCTAAGTGTAGTTCCTTCTTTTATTCTTTATTGCTGGTCAGGGCACAGCCATTCCCTGGACTTGGTCAGAGCCTTTCAGGTTCTCTATGACCCTTGAATGCTGTAGAATCATACTGTGGAGGCTAGAGGCTAAGAATGGATTTTCATGATTGAGTTCAATCTTCCCACACAGGGCCCATTGCCATTTTTAGACGGAGACCCGAGGGACGCGCACACTGTGAACACTGTGGTGCTGGAGTGTTGGGATGGATGAGGGGCTCCATCGCGAGTCAAATGGGACAGTAAGAGGTGGTGGGGCAATCTCAAGGGTGCTGCCAAGTCATAGGGAGCAAAGGAGGAAATGGACATATTGTCATATGGCGAGATATCTAAAATGATGCTGGGTCCGAAAAACAGGTCATAGAATGAGATTGTGTAATACCATTTGTGTAATGCACAGACATGAGGCAATTGTGTGCATGATAAGGCTATCCCCATGCTTGAAGATATGTCCTGAACACATCAGAAAGAGCTGCTGCCAGAGTCCATTCCGGCTCCTAGCAACTTATCGGGACAGAGTGGAACCACCTTCTGCGGTTTCCAAGGCTAACTCCGTACTGGGGTCGAAAGCCGCATCACTCTCCCACTGAGCAGTTGGTGGTTTCAAACTGCTGGCCTGTGGTTAGCAGCCCAGGACCGAAACCACTATGCCAGAGGAGGAAGTGAAAACGAGAAAGCCTTGACAATGGGTAAGTATTGAAAAGCACGGTTAACGAGAACCTAGTTGCATCTAAGACTGAAGCAGGCGATGAAAATAAGGGCCATGGAAAAGACAGGGCTCTCAGTGGCTCAGCAGCTCAGCCACGTTGGTGCTGGTGCGGTCCAACCACCCGATTGCCTTATTCAACAGACAGGCAAGGCTCTGAGGTGAGTGATCGCCCAGAAAGACTACATTCTCTCTACTCTTTTTCCTTCAGCCCCGCCCCTCTCCCCCATTTCCCTAGCCACACAGCTGCGATTTTCCAATTCTTTTATCACTCCCAAGAAGTCCAAGCAGCAAGCGCAGGATGGACTTTGAGAGACTGGAAAAGAAAAGGCCTCGTTGTTCTGTTGTGTAACTTAGGCCACTGTCTTTTCTTGGGCTTCCTGCCTAACTTTCAACATGCTAGGAGCACAAGTTACCTTCAGAGTAAGCACCCAGTTAAGACGGTCTGATATAGAGATAACTTAAGAATGGCTGCCATAAGGCTGCTGTATTAAAAATCAGAGTTAAGCACACCAGCCTGTGTGACCACGAGGTGTAGAAGGGGCCAGGTAGCAGGTATCAAAGAACAAAAAAATCATATTGTTGTGAGTGCAGAGTGGAGACCCAAAGCCCATCTGTAGGCAGCTGGAGGGTTGTGGGGAGGAGATGAGCCAGTCAGTGTGCAGGGTAGCAATGATGAAACATACAACTTCCCTCTAGTTCTTAAATGCTTCCTCTCCCTACTATCATGATCCCAATTCTGCCTTACAAATCTGGTTAGACCAGAGGATGTACATTGGTACAGATAGGAACTGGAAACACGGGATCCAGGACAGTGATCCCTTCAGGACCAGTGGTGAGAGTGGTGATATCTGGAGGGTGAAGGGAAGGTGGGGTAGAAAGGGGGAACCGATCGCAAGGATTTACATATACCCTTCTCCCTGGGGGATGGACAATAGAAAAATGGGTGAAGGGAGACATCAGACAGTGTAAGATAGGACAAAATAATAATTTATGAATGAGGAAGGGTTCATGAGGGAGGGGGTTGTGGGGAGGGAGAGGGAAAATGAGGAGCTGATATTAAGGGCTCAAGTAGAAAGTAAATATTTTGAGAATGATGATGGCAACCAATGTACAAATGTGTTTGACACAATGGATGGATGTATGGATTGTGATAAGAATTGTTTGAGTCCCCAATAAAATGATTTAAAAAAAAATCAAAGTTAGCCAATGGTTCATAATGAATGCACACACTGCACCATGACAGTGAAGAAACCACGGTGGCATCAGCAGTGAGCTGACTTGAGCGAGGAGAACACTGTCTGCCTTTTAAAGCCAGACCGTGCTGTCATTAACACTCTGTGGGGTGTGTACCTTTGTCTTTGGGTCACATCTTCCTCCTGTTTGCTCTTAGAGCCCTACTTCCAAAGCATAACCCCAATGCACGTTCTGCCAGCGCATCAAAGGAAAGGAACATGGTCACTACTGAGACCGAAGAACCAACCAAGGAAGACCTCATGGACTCACGCACTGCCTTCAAGTCCGTGCTGGCTCCTAGGACAGGGTTGACTGTGCCTCTGCGTCTCCAACTGTAATTCTTTAGGGAGGGGAGAGCCTCGTCTTTCTCCGGAGGGGCCCGGTGGTTCCAGCTGCTGACTCTGCAATGAGCCGCCCGCCTGGTGCCCACGATGCCATCATGGAGCCAGGAAAGAAGACGCCAGAACTGGAAACGTTTTTGATGAGTCAGCCGAAGACGTTTTGTCTCACTGGAGCATAAATGTGCACGCAGGAGGAACCAGATCCAAATGCAGCAAGGCTCACCAAAGTTTACTGTCCAGTTTCCAGGGCCTCAGCTGCGACAAGGCCATTTATAACGAGGAATAGCTCTGTGCCCCCCTCCCCCCCCAGTGATGTCTCTTGCAAGAAGGTGGTGGCCGTATCAGCCGCTCCTCAGCAGGCCTACTGGCTCTCCAACACGAGGTTCATCGTCTATTACCAAGAGCATAATTCTCAACGGTAGCTTCCTCTGTAATGATCTTTCACCTGAACTATTGAATTATTGTTATGAGGTTACCTCACAGATGCCCCTTCCAGTATTACTGCTACCTAGCTGATTGTGGCTCACAGTGACCTATAAGAGATTAGAACTGCCCCTTGGGGGTTTCGAGGTTTAAAAAATCGTGACAGGGCACACAAAGCCATCATTCGCTCTCAGAGCAGCCAGTGGGTTTAAGTCGCTGACCTTGTGGGTAACAGTTCAGTGGGAGCCCACGACAGCACCAGGGCAAGCTATCACCAGAGGGAGAGTAAGGGTTAACCTTTAATCAGGGCATGAGCTGTCTATTATTTCCCCTATCCAAACTGTTTTCATAACGGGTTAACTTATAAAGTCGTATTGTGTATGTACACCATGAGCCCTGGAGGGGCAGTGGGTCACACGTTGGGCTGCCAACCACAGAGTTGACACTTTGGAAGGCAGCCATGTGCACCAAGGTCAGCAGTTTGAAACCACTGGGCACTCCTAGGGAGAAAGATGAGGCTTTCTACTGTGCAGATTTACAGTCTTGGAGCCCCACAGGGAGGATTCTCTTGTTCTCTAGGGTCACAAAGAGTTGGAATCATCTTGATTCCAGCCAGGAGCCCTGCTGGCGCTCTCAGGAAACTGTCGTGAACTGCAGCGTTAGCGGTTCAAAGTCACCAGTGGCTCTGTGAGAGAAAGGTAGGGCAGTCTGTGCGCGTAGAGAGTTACAGCCTTGGAAATGCTGCACGGGGCCACTAGGAGTCACAATCAACTGGATGGCAGTGCGTTGTTTGGTGGTATACTTACACATACATATTTACACAGAGAGGACCACATTATTATGATTTTTGTTATGATTATATATAGGGTCGCCATGAATCAGAATTGACGCCGTGACAGTGAGTTTGGTTTTGCTGTGTTTGTTTTACTGTTTTTGTACATATTTGTAGTTTTATATGCACAGAATGGTAAAATAGGTACTATATATGAAGAAGCATATTTGACCAATAGATGCTGAGTAAGACCTGTTGCGACGTAGCTAGCTACACTTCTGATTTAGAGTGACTTAGGAATGTATCTTGTTTGTAAGTCGGGGACTGCCTATACACCTTTTATTTTCTATTTACTTATAATGTGCTAAACAACAGGCCCAATGTTCTACCTAAATCAACTCATTTAGAAACCCACAACTCAGTGTGAAGCCCTTCTTGAATGACTAAAGCTTACAAAGGTGTATCTTTTCACACAAGAATGAAAATGAACATGCCACGGGGATATCGCTTCACGAATGATCATGAATCAATCAATCAAAAGGATGATTCCCCCCCCCCCCGCCCCGTCCACCAGATTTGCAGGGAATAAAATGTTGCTCAAACTTTGATTAGCATCCAAGCAGAAATAAATCAATGCAGCCCGCCTTGTTCCACCAAAGCATCTAACCACTCTTGGCTGTGGACCAGGGAATCTAAGCGTTTCTCCCACGCAGCTGGATTTGCGTACCACCCTGTGGTAGTTGGATGATTTTATGTCAACTGGACACTACTGGCCAGGGGTGGAGTCAAACCTGTCAATCAAGTAGTAGCTTGACAACACCTCCGTGGGTGTGTGGTCTTTGTTGTGAGCGTGAGGGACTCTGGAAGCTGCCTCTCTCTTTGCTGGTTTGCCTTCCTCCTCTCTGGGACTTCACTGGGACTCTGCATCTGCCTCCAAGGGTGGCCAATGTGGGTTGCCTGACCCCGGCACCTGTGGCTGCCCTGTTGTGTTTCCACTGATCCTCCCCATTCATGAGCCTGCTCTCGCCAGCCTGTGATCTCCCTGCTTCCCACTTCGCCTTTCAGTGTCAGTTACATGAACCTGAAGGGGGCCATGCTAGCACAGGACTTGGACTTGAGTTGAACTGGGTTGGGGTGCCTTCTTGATGAAAAGTTCTTTCTTGTACATAGATGAGAGTAGCTAGGTTTGCTCCTCTAGACAACCTGCCCGAGTGCACACCCACTGCATCCACATTTCCTTGGAATTCATGTCCCCAGGACTCTGTGCCCCTAATGGGGATGGGGAACATCGGTGAATAGGCCGCAGATTGTTTGCTGCCTTATCTTGTGGATAGCAATTTCACGTCTGGTTCGCACAGCCACATGATTAATTGGTTTCCACTCCAGAGTTATTTCTAAATCCTTTCCATATTTTGTAGACTGTGGATAATACATAGCTAACTGATGAGCCACCTATAAAAGCATTGCTTTTACGGGAGCCTCTGGGTGCCCTCCCCTTGTGTGTGAGTCTGGGTGCTTTAGAGAAACAAATCCACAGAAATTCATATATAAGAGAGAGTTTTATATAAAGGGTGAGTGCGCATCAAGAAAACATCCCAACCCAATGCTGCCCAAGCCCACAAGTCCAATATTAACCCATATATCCAACACCGATCCACAAAGTCCTCCTCCATCTCACAAAACACATGCAATGATACCAACTGCAGGAGGAAAGTGGAATCAATCAATCAATGTGTAAGCATCTCAGCATTGGCAGAGGTCTCCATGTGGGATACAGAAGGATTTCGCCCAAGCTGTCTCCCCCAAATATATGCCAGACAGCTGCTTGGGAATGACTACACTTAGAGGTCATCAGAAGTAGGTCAGGGGTTATTCTCCCTGAGAACTATCAACTATCCAGAGCAAGCAGGCACCACTGTTTATCCCACAACAAATAGAGCCCACTCCCTTCTGATAAGGATAGTTGTCTGTTTCCTTGTAGGAGACCCCAGAGAGGCCAAACCCGCCCAAGGATGACCAAGGTTAGGCTGCCATCTTGAATCTAGGGTCCTCCCATCTTGTGACATGTATACCCCAGTCCTTCTTCCTATTGCGTGTATGTCCCTAGACCACACCCCTCTCATTACTATATTACCTATAGGACAGCCCCTTCCAGTGACGTATGTCCTCACCTGTAATTAGGGGGCTTGCACGTCTCCAGAGAATATAAAAAGCCTGGGCTAGCATTAAACGCTCTCTCTCCCTCCATGTGGACCATCATGCAGGGCAGAGGTGACCATGAATCATGACTGACTCCATTTATTTCATTACTTCTATCTCTCATGCTATCTATAACTTTACTATGATCTTTACTTATTATCGCTGTACAATTGTGCCTACCGGACCCGTAATGATGTGTTAGGGGCTGGCTTCCTGTGACATCTCCACATGGCTGCTCCAGCACCCAGGGCTGCATTGGGGTAGGTCCATGTGGCTTCTTGTCTGGGATGTCTTGCAGGAAGTCAACCTTGCCAGCTAAAGCAGGGAACTGGCTAAGGCAACTGCACCCTGGCCTGACCATCACAAAGCTAGAGACCCAAGAACTCGAAAGGTGAGGCTCACCAAGCCATTTATCCCTGTGCCCTTCAATTAACCCCACATGTGGTTTATTGACCAGGTTGGCACAATAAACTTTAACTAACTCACCTTGTCTTCATGTACAAATCTTGACCTTTCATGGTGTGTCAATGACCTGCCTTTAAATGGGAATTCAAGAGAACAAAGGCTTTGTTGGAAACAAAATTAAGTCAGGAGTTGTGGAACAATCTCAGGAAGTAGCACTTCATAAAGGAGGCCTGGTGGTGTAGTGGTTACATGTGGGGTGAACCGCAAGTCAGCCCTTCGAAACCACCAGCTGCCCTGAGGGAGAAAGACAGGGATTTCCACGCCCATAAAGAGTTACAGCCTTGGAAACTCACAGGGGCAGTTCCACCGTGTCCTTTGGGTCCCTGTGAATGGGCATTGAATCATTGGCAGTGAGTTTTGAGAAAAAGAGTACATCCATGTCTCAGGACTGAACTCAACTACTATGGCTTTAATTGCCCTCCCCCCTCCTTCCTTCCTTCCGGTTTAAACTTTGTTCTTGGCCTCTTTTGACCCTACACTGCACTGCTCCTTAATGGCTTACAAATGCACACACATACCCATTGCCGTTACTTTTTGTCACATTAAATAAACGTAGTCTTAATTTCTTTAATATGAAACCCTCCAAATCTGATGAAAACAAAGTGTTTATTTTTGAAAACAGTCTTATATACCATCTAAACAAGATTTTTTTTTTCAGATTTGAAAGTGAAAGGCAAAGCTCCCGAGACATGTGGGTACATCCTGATAATCCAACCTGATCTTAGTCTCTGTCAGTTTTATGATACACTGGGGAAAACTTTGCTGTAGTACTGAACGGTACAGTGTATGTCACATTTGTATAGAAAAGATGACCATTTATCCACTAGGATTCAATTAGGTTCTCCCCCCACTCCGCCGACATGTATTCAGTTTAGCTGTACGGTTGGGGTAAAATATATAGCAAAGCTTCAGTCTGCACATAAGCGTTCATTTCAGAAATTCCGCAGTCAAAAGTTTCTTATCATAGGACTCATATTGTTTCTCCCTCTGACTACTGCCACTCATTCTACTTAGGCAATGTCACTGAGGTGAGAAACTGTGTTTTGGCCACTATATGAAAGAAGCATAAGGGGAAAAAAAAAAGGAACATTAGACTGGCTTTTGAAGGTCCCCTGCCTTCTAATTAGAAATACCACCTATAGACAGCAGGATTTGTGGTTCCCCAAATACCAATACAGGGATGTTGAACTTTCTGGTAACATACGAGTGAACAAAGACTCTCTCTAGTAAGCCTCCAGGGGGGTATGCCTGTGTAAAAGCTGTCATGGTCAAGACCGTTCAATTGTCAAAGGTGTGCAGATGTATAGGAAATCTCATCGACTTCATTCTTTAGATATTTCTCATATAATTAACTCCTTGCCATGGAATTTGGAGAACTTGATCTGCAGAACATCTCCCAGCGAGAACTCTCCTCGCTGAGCTTGGGCACACACCTAGAAGTCTAGAGATTCCCCAGAGGCTGCTTGCAGGTGCTGCTTTGGAAGGGAAATCATTGTGAATCCCCCAGTTCAGACTCTCCACCCATGTTATCGCTGCAACTGCTCAAACTCCGGCGACAGTTCAGGCAGAGCTCCTGCGGAGGCACAGAGATCTTTTCTTCCCTCCAAGCTGCACCACCTCTAGTGACAGCCGCCGTAGCTCAGAGCCAGACGCCTCGTTTGCGTCACAGCCCTTGGGTCACCTCTGCTCACGATATTGAAGTAGAGGTGGCCTTCATTCCAAAAGCCTCATTTCTGAAGCACACACAAGCCTCACGGTCCAACTCCCGTAAAATGCTAGTAGTGAGCAAGAAGCTATTAAAATGACACACACGAGACGAGGGAAACCTGTACAAAGTAAACACCACCAGCACCACAACACAGAGCAAAACTGGAGACATTTTACAACTAAACCATTTTATTGGCTTTTTTGTGAAATAAAAAACACAAAACAAACCACCATGGTGAAAGGCCATAATCAGCATCTACCAAATGAACCAGCCAGTTGGTCACAGGAGCTGATAACAAACACTAATGGAGATTATTGCTTATATCCCAGGTTCATTTGTAAGTCCATTACATTTTGGCAAGAGTGCAATCAAATGGGAGCTTTGGTTGTATAAATTCAACTATGACTACTCATTAAAAACTCAACTACTGCACCATTTATGATGGGACATTGGGCAATTCTTCCTGAGTCTTGGCGTTCAGCCTTTGCGTTGTCTTCTTCCTCCTTGCGTGGACCCGTTGCGAGCCTACTTGCCAAAAGTGAAGGTGGACGCTCTTAGAGCCTTCCCTGCTCTCCTGCTCCCGCCCTGGTCACGGGAGGAGGATGCATTTCCAGGCCCCGCTAAGCTCTTTCATCTGGGGTATTGCTACAGCCTGTCATAGATGCCTGTTCATAAGCTAGGTAGAGTTTTCAAATACATATGGCTGTCAGTTTGGGGCCTGGGCCCAACTGTCTCTTTTTCAACTTCTAAAATCTAAAAAGAAAGTAAAAATAACAAACAAACAAACCCCAAGATCAATAGCGTGTAGCATCAGTAAGTGAGCCACCAACAAAATGAGCCCTAGCCCTGACGCACAACATGCCGTGGCATTTCTGGACCTGTGGCCTTAGAATGTGCCACGTGCCTGCCCTAACATATCAATTTACAAAGAAGCAATGGTTGATTGCCTCTCCAAAGCGCCTCTGCTCAATACTTTCTAATTTTAACACTGAAAACTCAGAGAGACAAAGGGTCAGGACTAACTCACAATAGCACCATTTCCTAGATTCTTGCAGTAAGAAATCCCTTTCTGCATCGGAGAATGCAGGGCCCCTGGGCGACCCAGCCTCCAGCTTTGAGCTTTCATAGGCCCTACCAATTTTCAGCATGAGTGAGGGGGTCTGCAGCAACCTGGATTTTCCCTGGGAAGAGTTAAAAACACATGTCTTACAAAGTGAAATTGGCCACAGGTGAGAGACCTGAGGAAGCCTGCCTCTGGTGGCGAGATGTAACAAGCCTGACAAGGCTGGGATGGAGTCCGTGGCCCTGCCCCTTGTCCATCTCGATTCAAGTCAATGGAGAATCTGCATGCAACGCGTGGCCAGATCAAGGAATACTGAGACATACACCCTAACACGGCCATCCACACCACAACGCTCTAAGTGTATTGCTGTATTCAGGTCCACCAGTGAGCTTGCCGTGGATGATGCTGGGATCGAACAAGCCCTTCTAACGATGGTAAAGATTATCCTCTTAAATCTAGACATGTTAAAAACAGACTATTTGCTATCACTACAGTTTACGTGGCATGTGTAACCATGTCAGTACTAGCACTTACGCAGCAAATGTTATAAGTACACAGTCCTTGGAGTTGACTTAGAAATTATACTGATGGTATTCAGCAGAACAGAGAATAAACACTCTTTAACTTGCACTTTGGGGAATTCCATTCCAACCCTATCCTCTACGACAAAAGGATAACCCTCTAATTACGCAGCGTGCCTCAGTGGCCGTGTGTGGCCCGAGCGCTTCAACTCAGCCACAGGACGACTTCGTGGTTATTTTGTGGCCTGTAACATAAAGTAATACACAGTACTTTTATTTTCAACAAAATACAAGAGACCATATAAAAATATTTCCCAATTTGGAATTTGAAACATGAAAGCTGAATTTTTTTCCTTTGTATAAAAAGAAAGAAAATAACGGGCTAAAGTTTGTTAAGCCTCCTAAGAAAAAATAATATACTTATTGGTTTAAGGAATGCAGTGAACATCAGCTTCCCTTCTTTGTCCAGGCTCATGGATGGTGAGCTTGTGCTTTGAGCCGAACAAAGAAGAATGCACGAGTGGAGGAAGATCAGTGCCTGAACCCGAACTACGTTTTCTCTCTAACAGTAAGACTAACTTTACAGTAGTGCTTTGCGATACGGCGCATCAGGCTGCTCGTTTTCTTCTCTTCCTCCTCAGGCGACGGCTGGCGACGAGTTCCAGAAGCACCATTTGCGCCTGGAGTGATGTTTATGTAGTGCGATCGCTTCCTTTTCGCGCTCCCTTCTCACTCGCTGGTAGTGGTCTTCTTCCTTCAGATACCACACGGGGGGCCAGCGGTGCCGCTCGAAGTATTCCCGGTTGTCTAGTGACAGAAAGATGGACGGTGATGCGCGCTGTTTATTACTGCTCCCGTGGGCCGCGCCCTATATTCTAGAGCCTTACGAGTCCTCCCAACAACCCCATGTAGCAGCCCCTCCGAGGGGAACCATCTGCAGCCCGAGACAAGAACCTTGAAGAGGCAGAAACATGGAGTTGGGCAAAGAGACCCCAAATAGGACTCCATATTTTTTGAGTCTAACCTTCCCAAGGGTGAGCCAACGACCTCAGAATGCTTTGAAGCGGGGTGCTGGGAGTTCCAGTCACCCAAATCCTCCCAAGCATGAGACTCTCTTTGGAGAATTTCTATCGGACAATGCGTAGGGATGTGACTTCCTAGGTCTGTGGGGGCGGTGTGCAGCCCTCCTCCTCCAGGCATGGTGAGGGAAGACCTGCCCGGCGGGGGGAGCGGGACACAGGAAGCCAAGGCTCGTCTCACCTGAGGACTGTGACTTGATTTCCTTGCGGAACTTGGCACAGACACTGTTGTAGTTTGTGCAGACGTGGTGCAGACACCAGGCAGCCAGCTGGTGGGCGTTGTGAAACTGCAGGGGAAAGACCGAAAGGGACTCAGTCAGGATCTATTTTCTAAAGTAGAGGCTCCATGGGGCCACTGCGGTGGTGACATGAAATCAGGGCCTGGATAACTAACTCATTCAGTAACCTGCTGCGACGCCAGTATTTTCACTTTGGTATGGCTGCTAGTGCCAGCCAAGTCTAGCGTTTGGCACATCCCTCCTTTATCCCATGATAGGTACACCCAAAATAATCACTGTATCAGATTCGGAGCTTAACGCCTGCTCTCTGTCCACCCTTCTCCACTATCTGCAGCGCTGGCCACCAGTAAGCATGGCCTCTGGAAGAAAGCAAAAACACGCAGCAGTGTCATCTCGGTTGAAGGAAGCCCCAAGAATGGAATGCTCCGTGCCACATGCCAGAGCTCAGCTGCGGGGCCCAGCGATGCCAAAGAGGAAACTGTGATGTGTGGCGGTCCTCCACCTGTCCTCTGGGTTACATAACGCAGTGGGTGGTGTAGGCAGGGTGGGAGGATCCAGACACGCACTGGGTTCCATTCTGAGCACAGAGACACCCAGGGAGGAGGCAGCGGAGGTGGCTGTGGATGAAAGCCCCAATGTTGAAACAGAGGCAGACCTTCGGCGGCGTCTTTGTTGTTTGCATCCTAGTTGTGTACTTGAAGGCCTTCTGGATATGAAATCCAGGAAATCTACAGAGGCAGTGCTCCGATGAACGGTTCTCTAGGGGCTTGGCAGGGGCGGAGCGGTTATGGGGAAATGGGGAGCTAACAACAGTGAGCAGGAGAAGACAATGTTCTGAAAATGATTGTGCTGATGAGTATAGCGCTCTCTTAATGTGATCGAATGATTCTGCTGTAAGATATGTGAAGTATACGCCAATAAGATTATTTGTTTTAAACCAGGCAGACCCAGACTCATTCCCCAAATTTGGCACAACTTGCCCCTCACTGCTTGGGTCCCTGTCCTTTTCAGACATCATTGCCCTTTGCTCTTGGATGCTGGTTTGATCTGGTCAAATCCGGCCTCTGGGGTCCCCAGCTCTACCTCAGAAAGCCAATATAAAAGCCAGAAGCCATTTCAGGAAACTCTCTGAACTGATTCAAGAACCTCCCAGAATTATCACCTCACACACCAAACTGAGCGCTGGGCCTGTTTCAAAACACCCCAAACACCAGTTTCGATGCAGGGAGGTGGGGGTGGGGATGGGGGTGGGGGAGGGGCACGACGAGTAAGTAGGTGTTTATCCCCCATCTGAATGGTGATGTCGATGAGACATTTTACCACATTGAGCTTTAAATAATTTGTACTCCTCGCTTTCTCCCGTTGGCCTCTGCCTGCCTGGGGCTGAGGAACAATCGCCATAACGATTGTTTGTTAAATGCTCCGTCGAATCCGGGCCACCTCCTGTTGTCAGAGTTGCAATGGTCCGGGCACCACGTGTTGTATGCCTTCTCCTCCCTCTCGACCGAGACACATCCAATGAAAATGCCTGGCCTTTACTCCACCGCAGCACTCACAGGGAGAGGGAACCATGACAAATCCAGTAAGCAGAAGACTGCAGAAAATGTTTCTTAGTTCCCTTAGTAAACCCTTGTCTCTAAGTCTATGGCAGAGAAGCGAGTCTCACACACGTTCCGTGCTCTGAGAGTAGAAGACTTTTGACTACCCAGTGCTCTTTTGTGGACATTCTCTCTTACTTTGTTCTCAAAATCACCTCTAAGTCTCGGAGGGTATGAATCCCCACCCCCACCTCTTACTGCTGAGAAACCGAGGAAAGGTTGCGTTTGTACCTGGACTAAATTATTAAGTGATGAAGCTGAAATGGGGTCCCCTGGCCCCATGGAAGAAGGTAGGTGTGTGCGTATTGGGAGTTTGGAATCACAGCATCCATGTGAACAAGTAATGATTGTGGAAAAGACCTGGGTAGCTGTCATGAGATATATGGGCAAAGCTGGCCTGCATGGATTTCTAGAAACTGTCTGGCCCTGGACAATACATGTCTAAGAATTAAAGTATAAACTCAAAGGAGAGACAAAACCTCTCCCCAACAAGCCCAAGTGGTTCTCCCACATGGGAAGCTGGTGCTTCAGGGGGTTATGAGGATGGTGTGGGGGAGGGGGTCCCTGTTGATTTTCAAAGGAAGCCCAGCAGGGCGAATGGTGCATGAAATGTTAAAACTCTTAGATCTTGGTGTACACAGGGGGCCTCTGTGACTCAGTGGTGACATCTTTATTTAGACAGATGCAACAGAGGAATGTTTTAGCAGCACTGAAACAACGGGCTGAAAACACTTAAAAGGTGAAAAGCAAATTGTTACAAACCTGGGCTAATTCCAAGTAAGAGAGCACTTCCCCATCAATGCCCACGCCATTCATTGCAGCCTTGGTCAGCTCCTGTACAGCGTGCTGCTCTGAGGGAGGGAGAAGAGCAGGAGAAGGTCAAAAGGCACCCTCCCACCCTGGTATCTTGCTTAAAGGGTCTTTTCTGGGACCACCTAAGAGAAAGGGCATGGATCCCAGCTCTGGGCAGTCATCTGAATTTAATCCCAAACCCATTCTGATGCAGTCTTGCAGTGTACAGAAGTTCTATCGTCTACCCATTGCATCAACTACTCTCGGGGCTCTTGTTCAGATTGCTGAAAATAGCCAGACTCTGCTACGAGGGGGCATGCAAAAAAAAAAAAAAAAAAAACCCTGGGAAAAATAGCTGTGCTGCGGGGAGCTTTCCTAGTCGGCATTTTTCCCACTAGGCGAGCATCAGGCAACTCGCTCTGAGTTAGTGCACCCAGTGGCATTGCCTGGGAAGCTTCTCGGGTCACGGTGAATTTTTGTTTTAAGAGCAGTTTTGCTCAAACCTCATTTTTTGTGATAGCCAATTTAAGAGAACAGCGTGTGGTTGGAAAATTTTGTTTCCTGCTCAGGAAAAATGCCACAGAAACTGATGTGATATGTTGGACAGAGTTTCTAAGGACAGCACTATGGGTAAAATTCAAGTGTACGAGTGGTTTTCTCATTTCAAAAGAGGTGAAATGTCGATAGATTAAAAATCTCATTCTGGACATCTATCAACTTCCCAAATGGGATACAAATGTCAACAAAATTTGTGCACTTGTGCTCAAAACCCAATGATAGACCATTGAAGAAATGGGGTCTATCTGTCCTGTATACCCTGTGTTATCAGCTCTTATCTGTACCCATGTACATGCTCTGATCTAGCCAGATTTGTAAGGTAGAATTGGGATCATGATAGCGTGTGTGTTGGGTTGGGGGCAGGGGGAGGAAGCATTAAAGAACTAGAGGAAAGTTTTATGCTTCAGATAAATCCCTCAAGACCAATAATGAGAGTAGTGATATCAGGAGGGGCAGGGGAAGGTGGGTAGAGAAAGTGGGGGAAGATAACAATGATCTACATATAACCCCCTCCCAGGGGGACGGACATCAGAAAAGTAGGTGAAGGGAGACATTGGCCAGTATAAGACATAAAAAAAAATAAAAATAATTGATACATTTTCAAGGGTTCATGAGGGAAGGAAAGTGTGGTAGGGAGGGGGGAAAATAAGGAATTGATACCCAGGGCTCAAGTAGAAAGAAAATGTTTTGAAAATGATGAGGGCAACAAATGTGCTTGACACAATGGATGTATGCATGTATTGTAATAAGAGCTGTATGAGCCTCCAATAAAAGATTTTTAAAAAATAAAGAAGAAATGGGGAAGTTATCTGGACTCTCTTGGAGCTTGGGAAAATGAATTTTAACAGAAGATTTGGAATGAGAAGGGTCACTGAAAAATTTGTGCCTTGGCTTCTGACTGACCAGGTCAAAGTGCTAAGTGGAAATATGCCATGCTTTGAAAGAACAGCTCCGAAGTAATCCAGACTTTTCTCCAAGGTCATTACTGGTGACGAGACATGGTGCTATTCTTACAACCCCCAAAAGCAAACATCAATCAAGCCAGTGGAGGACACCATCGTCACCTCTCCCCTACAAAGCTAGTTAAGTGAAATCAAAGATCAAGATGATGCTCATTTGTTTTTTATGTGAGGGGGATAGTATATTTGAAGCTCATTCCACCAGGTCCGACTGTTAATTAAGCTTTCCATTTAGAGGTTCTAGAAAGATTGTGCAACAGTATGTGACAAAAAAGGTCTGCTTTGTGGCAGATGGGGGACTGGTTGTGTCATCACCACAATGCACCTGCTCACGCAGCCATCTCTGTGTGCCAGGTTTTGGCAAAAAAAAAAAAAAAAATCATGCTTCTCTTGCCCCATGCACCTGATTCACCTGACCTTGCTTGCGCAACTCCTTTTGTTTCACAGGAGAGTGATTCGATGATGCAGAAGAAGTGAAGAAAAAAACGAGGGAGGTGCTGTCAGCCATCCAAACAGATGAACTTGAAGAATGTTTCCAAGAATGGAATTGCAGATTTCACAAATGTATTGTGTAATGGAAAATACTTTGAAGGTGATAAGGTTGTTTTGTTAAAAAAATTTTCAGGTTATTTTTGGGTTCCCTCTTTTAAGTCTGTACTTTCTAGTGTGGCAATCATGGCTACTTAAATTCATTAAAATGGGGGAAAAATTCAGTTTCTCAACCACACTAGCCACAATCTAAGTGCCAGGTAGCTTTATGGGGCGACCTTATTGGGTAGGGCTGATACAGAACAGACCCCTCGTTGTGGTATACCTCCCTCAAATCCTTCACACTCTCTAGCATTCATCCAAATCTCAGTACTGTCGGACACTTAAGACGTAGAGTAATCAGAGGAACTTCAAAATGTGAAAGTTTACAGCTGACTCCTCATTTACATGGCCCCTTGTTTTGAGACAAGCCTCTGAGATTGCAGGCAGTATTGTTTTCTACTAGCTGGGAATCATCTGATGTCTTCACCACATTTTGCTATAGCACTCATATCTTCAGTGGCCTACCCAGAGCAAGTCGGGAACAGGGCCATGGTTCCAAGAACGAGTAGTTCTTATTTTAGGGCTACGATCAACTGAGAGCTCAAAATCCATTCATAAATCTATGATTTATATATGTCCCTGGTACATTTTAGAGATGCCTTTCTAATTTTATTGGAGTACATAATAAATCAACCCCATGAGGTATAAAGCAAAAGTATCATTATTTTAGTCATTGGTATAGAATTTAAAATGCTGCTGAGAAAAGGGATTGGATTTATAAATGTGTAGAAGGTAACATTTCTTGATATTCACTTAACACTTCACTTTGGAGAGAATTTTCACCCCTGAGATATATGAACATTATGAGGCTTGATGGGAGAAAGATCTAGAAATCTGTTTCTGCACAGATTACAGGCAAAACGATCCCATGGGGCAGTTCAACTGTGTCACAGGAGCTGTCCTGAGTGTCAGCTGTCTTTAATGTACTTAACAATTACAGCCTGACAACAGTTCTACAAACACATCAAGCACTGTATATGCATTCATGGGAATCATCTTGAGACGCTATATGTTAAATAATCATAACAGTCATCACCATTTTATACAGAGGGAAGTCTAGTTCACACAGAAAGCTTTCATAGGGAGAATTAAAAACACAAACAAAAAAAAAACCTTTCCTGGGCCAATCAGTCCAGTGTTTTTTTTTTAGTCATACTTAATAGTCAAGTAAAAAGTGTTATTCAGAATTGACTCCAAATTACTTTTGATATTTCAAAAAGATAAAAAAGCTAACACATACAAAAATGTAGAACAATTGTGGATGGTCAAATGGATGTAAGCCATCCTTCTGAAAAAGGGAATCAACCATTACACCTCCGGGATTTAGCACGTGCAAAGCAGCGTGCTCACTGGGCTCTACGGCTACCCATGTATAAGTGAAGGCAGCAGACCTTTAAGTAGCTCCTTCCACCCAGCTGGGGAAGAGCTAAGGGGAGGACACCTGGATTTAGAGAAATACAGGCTTTTTGTAAATGTGTTACTGTAAAGTGAAGTACAGATGTGCCTGGCTGGTTTGCTTTTGGATTCATTAATTTATTCAGTGAGTTGCTAAACAAATATTTATTGAGACTTAATATATGCAGATGCTTTCCTATGGGCAAGGAATAAGCCAGTGAACAAGACACTGTCTTGATTTCATGGCTAACAGGAGCCAATTGAAATGTAGCAAGAGAAACCACTGATTGCTAATTGACACCTCTGGTTTAAATTCAAGAAAGATGTATTTGCATGCATGTGTCTTTTAGAGACCAGCTTTGGCTTGGCAGTTGAACAAATCTAGGCTTCAACAAATTAATCAAGATCCTCCCTCCTCCCACTGCCCCCCTTCTTCCAAAAATGAATCTAACCACACCAGAACATTTGCCGAAATAACTTTAAGAAAACCACTTACATAATGCTTACTGTGTGGCAGACAGTGTTTAAAGACTTTATATGTTCTAACTCATTTAATCTTCATTAAAAAAATCTATGTTATGTAAAACTATCACCATTTTAAAGAGAGAAAGCTGGACAGATTGGTTAAGTAATTTATAAAATCAGGAGTCAGGACCCAAACCCAGACAAATTGGCTCTGTGGTCTCTGCTCTTAACCAGTGCGTTCTACAGCCTTTTCTTAAAGATCACCTCCAGCCACACATTTTGTCTTCTTTCAGATTGTGGGGTAGGGTGTCACAAACAGTTCCACACGTGTATAGAGTGTGCCTCCAGGACAAAGGCCAAGTATTACTCATCTGCACATCGCACAACCAGAGAGGGCCGACCTACCCACAAAGTCAACGCTTACGACAGGCATGTTGAACTGCACTGGGCTGCTTTCCCCATCTGATCAGTTCCTATGCTACACACACACACACACACACAAACACACACGCACACACGTGCACGCACATGCACGCACATGCACACACACATCCTATTTGGGGTTAAGACAAAACAGATGACAAAGCACATATTCTTTCCATACCCTGGAAATCTTGTTTTTGTTTTAACATAATGCAGACACTGCATGGTCCCGAGACATAGACTTACCTGCAAGTGCAACCAAGTGTGGCAGGCACAGTCTGTTCGCCAAGGCAATTAACTCCAGTGGGTCCAGGTCCAAGTTAGGTGACAACTGCTTGGTGTAGAGGTAATCCAAAACGGATTGCATTGACATCTTGTTTATGTTCGGGAGATAGACCTGCAATGTTATTTGGAAAGCTAAGTTTTGCGGAAGAAAGGAAAGAGTGGCCACATTCCAAATTATGCTGCTTATAGACACACCCAACTGTACGGTTTCATATTGGTGAGTCTCTGATACCTGCTCAGAGGCTGAGAAATGACTGTATTTAAAGATTTAAACACAACACTTTGATTTGTAGAGGATATACAAGAGTTAGCTTGCCCAACAAAGCCTGATTCAGAGTTTTTAGATGGCTATTTGGATTTCTAAATCAGACAAATGGGTTATAAATGTATGATGGCATTATAGGCCTTCATTGCCAAGTACATTACAATACTCTACTGTAGAGAAAGACATCACCTAGCAACGGGACAGGTGTTGGTGGAGCTACAAACCACACTCCTGCCGACACATGACAGAGCCCAGCTCTCTAAGATGTCAAAACAAGGGAGGAGCAACAGACCTTGCTGTTGACACAGTGGGTGGCTTGATTTTGATGTTCTCTCAGAATATTCTAGCAATGGTATACACACATGATGCTTTTTCAGACAGTAAACCAGACAGATTCAGAATGACTAGAACATTATCAAGTAACAGATTCAGAGAACATAACAGAATCTTTGCTGGCTTAGGCCAGCATCTGAGAGAGCAGCTTGCTAGATAACGTGAATTGTTTCCCATAGACTGTTCCAGTTCCCCTCTAGTTTGTTTGTAATTGTTTCCTGGATAAAAACGTGCTAGAGTTTTCTAGAGAGGTAGGGACAGTCTTGGAGCCGGAGTTCTGAATGCTTGGCCTGGGTCAATTGGGATGTTCCTGTATACTCCCCACTACAGATCTCTAAATGATCCCACCAGTCAGGCCCTGGTAGGGCATAACTTAGTACTGGAATGATGATGCATATACAAAAATTAATTGTAGACCTCTATGTACCAGGTATTATGCTAATTTTCTAAATGAAGTATCTAGTTTGATCCTTACAATGTCCCTAGGAAGAAGATATTTTTTTCTTTTTACTTTATAGACAATGAAATTGAGGTTCAGGAAGGTTCAATCCCTTGTCCAAGGTCTTAGAACTAATAAGTACTGCCAAGGATTTGAATCCAGAGAGTGTAACCCTGAAGTCTATGTTCAGAACCAATGCAAAACACTTGGAATCCTTAATGGCAGGGAAATAAATGTTTGGTTCAGAGTTCAAAAAAAAAAAAGCACCATGTGTCAGTATTTTTAAGAATGAGATTTCCAAGTACAAAGGGATGAACTTTCATAAATTCATTTCTGGTATTTTATAAACATCTATATATCACACCTTACAGATATGCACACGTATAGCAGTGGTTGCTTTAGAGCACGATATAGTATATAAGGATATAAAATGCATACATGTACCGCTATATAGTATATCTGTATATATGAGGGGGCACCCCCCAAAACTGGAAGTTTTTATCAAAGCTATGTATTTAATTTTTCTTTTTTACAAAACGACCTTATCACCTTCAAAGTACTCTCCATTACACTTAATACATTTGTCAAATCTGTGATTCCATTCTTGGAAACATTTTTCACACTCATCTGTTTGGGTGGCTGACAGCACCTCCCTCATTTTTTTCTTCACCTCTTCTTCATCTTCACATCACTGTTCTTTCATGTCCCTCTTCATTTGCCGAAACAAACAAACAAACAAAAGAGTTGAATGGAGCAAGGTCAGGTGAGTAAGGTGCCTGGGGCCAGAGAGGCATCTTGTTTTCTGCACAAAACTGGCGCACTGAGACAACTGCGTGAACAGGTACATTGTCATGGTGGAAAAACCAGTCCCCCATCTACCACAAATCAGGCATTTTTCAACACTGTTCTGCAATCTTTTCAGTACCTCTAACTAGAGAGCTTGATGAACAGTCTGACCTGGTGGATTGGGCTCCATGTCCACTATGAGGGAAGATTTTAGTTTGTTCAGGAAGTTGATGGATGTCCAGAACGAGGTTTGTCGTCAATAGACATTTTTTGAAATGAAAAAGCCACTTTTACACTTGTTTTTCCTATAGTCCTGTCCTTGTAAAATGTGGTCAACACCACACAGTTTCGGCGGCATTTTTTCCCGAGCAGGAAACAAAAATTCACAGCGGTTCTCTTAAATCTGCTATCATAAGAAATAAGGGTTGAGTGAAACTGCTTTTACAAAAATCTTCATTGTGACCAGGGAACCTTCCCAGGAGATGACACTGGGTGCACTAACTCAGAATGAATTGCTTGATGCTCTCCTAGTAGGAAAAATGCATACTATGATAGCTCCGCCCAGTGGAGATTTTTTCTGTTTTTTTTTTTGGGGGGGGCCCTTCGTTTATGTGTGTGTGCAGATACATGGAGAGAAAGACAGATGGCAGGCAGGCAGGCAGGCAGGCAGAAAGACCATGCTCTACCTACAAAGAGCTCTTGGCCAGTGCCGTATGTTCCAGTGGCGTGACTCCAGTCTTGTTTAAGCTACAGCAACTGTCTACGCCATTGTGCTATGCAGCCGCCAACTACCTGAGAGAGGGCTGAATTCCCTCCAGCCTCTACTGTGCCATAGGGAGGGCCGAGAAAAACTGCCCAAACATTAAAGAAATGGCCCCTTTCTGCTACCGTCAGCGAGAACAGCAATTCTGAGTCGATAAATGAGCTTGGTGAGTCCCTGCCATCAGTGATGTGCAAAGTGTGGTCACTTTGCAACGACAGCTCTCTCCGAGCAGCAGCAGTTACTGTGGTTACCAAAGGACCGATGCTCAAGGTGGCGCCTCTGCAAGACACACACGGGGCAGGGTTCCTCACCCTTCAACCCGCTGCACTTACAGTCGAAAAACTGCTATGAAAACGAACCTAGGGACACCCGTGTATATGCATTTATATTTATATTATATATTTAGACATGAATACATTTAAAGCACCCACATTAACTCACTTGTGGGTGGGGACACATGACACCATCTCATTTCTCTAGAGTGATGTTAGGATTAGTACACTTTTCCAGATAACTGAAGACTAAGTTGTGCATCTTTGAAACTTTAACCATTTTGATGATGAAACTGTATTTTTTAAAGCATGGCATGCTATACACTGTTAGTGATCGTTAACATAAAAGGCCCCAAAGCTTCCTGTCATCCCCATGGGGCTGTGTGCTGCTCCTGACCTCACCAGAGCCTGACCCAGCTGAGACCCAGCACTAAACTGCTGGGTGCCCTCTGACAAGGCCCTCCACCTCTTTGCCTTTCGAGACCTTTGACCTTCTTCTGTTATATGAGAGTTTAGAAGAGTTAATATCTGAAGCTGTTTTTTTTTGCTTTTCTTCCCTGACATGCTGAGCTTGGAGGCTATTCAGATTACCGTAAGGCATTTTTTTTGGCAGGGGCACATGCTAAGTCATTGCTTAGAAAAGTAAGGCCGGTTAGAAATACAAATGGGAAAATGAACATCCCAAGTCAAAAGAAGGAATTCCTGGCAGCAGGACATGGCAACCCCAGCCAGTGGCCCTGCCGTAATCCTCACCATGTCCTTGGGGTGCGCTGCTGTGCGGAGCCACCCGTGACCTACTGTTTCCTCTTGCTTAACACAACTCGATCATTTTTGTTTGTTTTCTTATAGCTGCGGCTCTTTCTGGCAAATAATTTGAGGGACTCAGAGAATGAACCAGTCGGAGAGAAAATCAGCTCACCACACTTTCAGACCGTCCCTGTTCTTCTCATGGTCTCTTTCTTCACAAGCCTGCCGTGGCATCTACAAATTTCTCTTCTCCTTTCAGAGAAGAGAAAGTTTTACAGCATTTTAAAAGAAATGGAATTTATCATGTACCCTACCTGCAGGAGGCAGCTTAAAAATCAAAAACCAACAAAAAATCACAAGAACAATTAATGAGAAAAACTCCAAACAATGACTCATTCCAGTTTAGCTGGTTTAAAATTTTAATTGCGAAGATCAACACAGACTATTAGGCTTATAATTCGAGATGTTCTCGTAGAGTATGCGAAAGCCATCGAGATCCAGCGCTTCGCTTACAAGCCGCGCATTCGTGCTTAATGAACGACTTGTGGAGCGCCTCTGGGGAGAGGGTTATGCTTACTGCTACATTAAAAGTAATAAGAAAAATACGTAAGTAAACTACAGCAACTTCCTGAATATTAAACCACAAAAAAGTCAAAGTAACACCAATGAGCATATTTTATTCCTTTTCTGGACTGCTTTGGAGCCACAGCAGATGAGGCAAAGTTTGTGGGTGGAAGTTAGATTTTCACAAGGCAATAGAGAGTTCAAAGGTGGCCTGGGAAGGGCAAATCCTAGGGGTGAACACAGGCCTCCATCCATCAAGGAGTATTTATTGAGCATTTACTATGTGTTCCACCCTATCCTACGACCCTTCTACTGTGCTGTTGCAGTTTAGCAAGGGGTGGGGTAGGGTTTTTAAGTCTAGAGCTTTCAGGGTACAGAGATTTAATCTCTCATGGAAATAACTTAACATGACTGTCTCACGACAGCCTATCATTGATGGAGCATTTGCCTTGTTGGAGGCACCAAATTAAATGCTTCCACAACATACTTTCATGGTTTGCCTGCCCTGTGAGGAAGTTGCCCTGCATTCCCTCCTTCAGATTGAGGAAGCCGAGGAGACAGTCCTTTACCTAATGTCATGCTAGAAAGACCTGGGATACATGCCTATAATGTTTACCTGAGAGATTAAAGAAGAGACAGGAGTGGGCAGTAATGTCAAGTGTTCCAGGCAGTCTTAAAAATGTTTTGTTGGTGCTGTTTTATTCTAGAAAAAATATAAACTTAAGTTTTGGCCCTTGAACCATTTCCAACTATTGAATTCAGTGGCTTGTGGCATTCTTAATAGATTGGCTTAAGGAATTTAAGCCCAGACCTTTTGTTCCTTGGCTCCTTGGCCTTTTTGTCTCGAGCTCAATTGAATCTGTACATGCCGACGGATGCCTTAGCTTTCCAGAACTGACTGCTGTGTTTGAGGGCGTGTTAAACAGGCGACTATCTGCAGAGGAGGTTACTGGGCCCGGGCATAGATCACACATGTGCACTCACATTGGTGGCCAAGTTTTTGCTGTGGTCACCTTTACTGGGCATTTTAATCGGAGACGATTACAGTCCATTCTGGGAAGGGATAAAGGGGATTAGCATTTGTGAGGTTGGCTTTGACAGTGTCTCTTTGTGCCTGGGCTCCTGACCTTGATCCCCTCCCTGCTCTGTGCCTAGCAGGCCCCACGCGGCCCAGGCAGCTGGAAAAGGAAGGAAGCAGGCCTCTCCAAGCTCTTCCTCTGGTGATTGTGGAAACCGGACCATGCAAGTGGGACGAGGTTGTACTTACTAGCTGGTGGCTATCTCCAAGGTTTTTCTTGCAAGTACTGAGAAAACCAAAACACCTGGTTCCCTCAAATACGACAGACAGACAAAACCCCAAACTTCCCATTATTCAATGGATTCCAACTCATAGCAACTGTCCAGCAGACCCTGCAGAACTGCTGCCCTAGCGGGTCCCCAAGACCGCACCTCTCTACGGGAAGCGACAACCTCATCTGTCTCCCACAGCTGGGGGCTTTGCAGCACCAACCTTATGATTCTCAGCCCGGTGCTTCGCCCACAGCTCGCAATCAAGAGGGGGTAGGGTTAGGGGTGCCATCCCAACCAGTGACAGTGAATTAAGAATACCACTTAGCTACTGTTTACAATCTGCTTTGGGAGTATCGTATCGGTCCTTGGACCTCACAGCCACACTACGGGAAGGGGGTGGCGGCAAGGGGGCCACGCTTATATTCTGGTTCCCATATGACGAGACTGGAGCTCGTAGAGGTTAAGTCTCTTGCTCGAAGTCTCACAGTTTGTCCGTGCGATTCCCTCCCCACAGCCAGTGTGGGGCTTCCACTCTGCTGCAATAGCTTCAGAACAGCTTGTACATCTGGCTGGGCTTAGACATCAGAAGAGGTCAGCATGACACTGTGGATGCCAGCAGATGGCCCTTTGCTGGGGGGCACCTGCAGTTCATTCTGAGGAGTCCTGGTGGCAGAGTGGTTAAAGCTGTTGGTGCTTTGAAGCCACCAATGGCTCTGTAGGAGAAAGATGAGGCCGTCTATCCTACGGGGCGGCTCTATGTTGCCCGGTAGGTCTCCATGGACTGGAATCCACTGGACAGCAGGGAATATTTTTGGAGATTTTTCTGGAAGGAGAAGGGTGACCTAATGACCTTCTCAGCCCCAGCCGCCCCGACTTGTGATTCTAGGATTCTGTTTCTCTACTTAAGGATGCGAACACAGGCTCCCGGGCCACAATGGGAGTGCTCAGATTTCTGCTGCTAACACCCCTTTGGAAAAGTTATTGTGTTCTGTATTTTCTTTAAAAGTTTGGAGAGATGCTGAACCAAGCAAAGCAAGCCTCCTAGGATAATAAACTTGATGGGGTGTCCCATTTTTTTTTTAAAGACAGTTCAGAAAATACACAACCCAACAAAAATGCTTACTTACTCTAAGACCAATGGTAGAAGCGCTTGGATGGAATTTCCTTCTCTCACTTTCCAACAGAACTTGTGAAAAGGATGAGGGTTTGGGGTCTCTGTGATAACACTGCCTCTGCTTCTCTAAGACTATCCCTTCCTTCAGTGATAGGTCCAGCGTCTGACAAGTAATCTACGTGCTTCTTCTAGATCTCAATACTTCAGAAGAGCAGCTCTTTGCTCCAGGACTATTTTCTTACCATTAAGAAGACACGCTCAGTCCCAGTAACCCCTCAGTACAGCAGGGAAAACTAGCTTGGAGGAGTGGGTGCCTTACAGTCTCAAGGAATGAGGTCACTCCAGGGAACTCCAAGGTGAGTCAGCGGATTCCACAAATTACAGATGAGGAGACTGAGGCACAAGGATGTGGCTTCATGAGGTCTTCCACGTGGTGAGGGAGAATGCTGAGGGCAGGACTAAGTGACCAAAGAACTCTGTTTTCCTGAACGTCTAGAAGAATATGCATGCAAAAATCCTAGGTATTAAACAAGAAGATCACTTCTGTTGAGACAACGGGGACACAGAGTGGCCCTATAGCACAGAATAGAATTGCTTCACTGGGTTTCTGAGGGTATAAATTCTCATGGGAAAAGACATTCTCATCTTTCTTCCTCAGAATGACTGATGGGTTTGAACCGCTGACCTTAAGGTTGGCTGCCCACTGCTTAACCCACTGAGTACCAGGGATGCTGCACATAACTGAACAATAAATGATAGCTCTTCACAACTGCAAAATTAAGAAAATGGCAGGCTAACATTTAAGCCTTGCCTATGGAACCATTTCCTGAAAGTAGTTGAAGAATTGGTTACCCAAAAAATGATATAAATACACATACACACCTCACTATTGGAGCTTTCCACAAACGACCCTCCAAACATGGCGGCCATCCACTCGCAGCTGCAGATCAGCAGTGGCTTGTGGGCACTGATGGCGCCATCATCCAACTGAAATGTCACGTCTGCCAAAGAATTGAAGACACAGCCTCAATGAGAGTGTACAACCCCGGGGTTCGGCTCCACCCACGTCGTCAGCCTCTCTCTCTTTGACATATTTATTTGCTGAGTTTAAATCACCTCTCTCATTCAGCATACTCAATTCCTCCTGTTGCTTTCCAAGAATTAATGAGCAACCATTGAAAATCAGACACTTAAGGCCAAAACTCAAATTCTCCATCCAGGAAGTTAACAGAAAGGAGTTGAATCATTTCCCCCTCTTTTTAAAATTATGAAATGTTTCATACTTCCAGAGTAGAATGAATATTACAATGAAAACCCATTTTTCATACTACCTAGATTCATAAATTGTTAACATTTTCCCACACTTGATCAGCTATACTTGTATTTATATGTTTGGGTTGATTTTTAAAGAGAATATGATCCTTCCTTCCCTACTACTTGGTCATGAATTTTGTGAAAATAACATTCTCAAAGCACACCATTATTATACCCAAGTAAGTACACAATAATTGCCCGAATCATTCATAATCTAGTTCATATTCAAGTTTCTCCAATTATCTCTATGTTGTATTGTATACCTTAAAACAAAAACAAACACAGAATCCAAGTTGAGGTGCACACAAGGGGCATTTAGTTATTTTGTCTCTGCAATAAGAAGGATTTAATCAACTTTACTTCAGGTCCATTGTCTCATTTACTCTTGGTTTGAACAGTTCGTTTGCAGTAACTTTCAAGGCTGTTCTTATTGATGATGGTCAGTGTTTGGAATGTGCCTTAAATGAACGCACAGATTCAGTGTTTACTATGGACACAGTACCACGGCAGGCATGAGGAACAATAAAGAGAAAAACAAAAGTATCCTCATAAGCCAGAAAGTCAAAATGGTACACAGGAACGAACACACACACACACACACACACACACACACAGGCACACACAGGCACACCAACAGTCATTCAAAGCAAAAGGGAACAGGGCCACGTACAAGATGACACAAGCCCGAGTCAGTGAACCACATTGGATCCCGGGCACCAGTGGGATGTGGCAATTATGTGAGGGCACAGTGATCCACAAACGAAGAGGGGGTAAGACAACATGGGCGAGCTGGACAGAGCAATGTGACAACAGCAAAGGGGGAAGGCTGGAAACGAGGAAGCACCTGGCTGGAGAGTGATCTTTGACATGCTGATGGGTCAGTGGAGAATGGAGAGAGGCAAGCAAGGCATCCTGCCACTGAATTTTAAGCACCAAACAGACTGATGAGGGGCTCAAGAGTAACTTGACCTACTTGTTATTTTTATGATAAAAAAGATTAAGCATGATACCATGTTGGTTTAAAGATCAATTTCTTCAGTCTTGGGTTCAAATCCTACCTCTGCCACCTACTACCATCTAATAACTATGGGCAAGTTACCTAACCTCTCTTTCCCTCAGTTTCCCCATCTGAAAACTAGAGATAATGTTTAACTCTGTCTGATGAGAAATAAGAGAATACATGTATATGGGGGTGGGGGGAGCTCATATGTTAGCTATGGTTTTTTATTTTGTTTTTAGCAATAGACTCATTATCTTTAATGGCCATGAAATTTTCATTACATCCTGGTAATTGTTTGCAAATTGTCACTAATTTGGTATGACTGAAAATAAACATAATTGGCAGGAAGGCAATGAATTTACAGAGTGGCACCACCAAATTAAAAATCAAATCCAATAACTGAAGAAACATGCCTTGTGATTAAGGAGGTTCTTCTTTATCCTCCCACTGTGTTTGACTCAAAAAGCCAAACCACAACAAAACAAAACCTAACCCACTGCTGACGATACAAGTGACTCATAGAGACTTTATGGGGCAGCGCACAACTCTCCTTTGGGATTCTCAAGGCTGCGAATCTTTATGGAAGCCAGGTAGCCTCATCTTTCTCCCAAGGGATGGCTGGTGGTTTTGAATCACTATGGCTAGCAGCCCCACTCGTAATCCACGATGCCCCAGGGCTCTATGTTTGGCAGGTATACAACAGAGTACATGCAACAGTTGGGGAGAGAACCCTGCCACTGGGCCCCTCACCTGAAAAGGTCCCCTTGCTGAGACATTCCTTTATCCGATTAGCTTTCCTGACGTGAAATGCTTTTGTAATCTCCTGGTTCATGAAGGCTTCCTTGTTCATGATGTTCTCCACCATCATCCTCAAATCAAACATCTCCAGGACCTCTGCGATTTGAGCCAGGCCCATTAGATCCTTTTCCTTTTCGTCCAGCTGTCCCGTATACAGAAACTGGAGCAGGGTCCGGAAAGGGCCTGGCTGGACTGAAGAGTCCATCCTGACCACAGTGATGGGGCCCACCCGCTTTGAAATGGGGTTGAATTGCATTTCCCTGTGCATGCTAACGAACCCCTTACTCCATCCAGACAAAACCTGTGTCTCTGCACCTGAGCTCTCAGCTTCCAGCCCCAGCGTCTCCCACAAGCCCTTGCTGGAGGACTTCCACTGATCTGCCTGTGGTGTCCGTGGGGCGCCCTCCTGCCTGTCCTCATCTGGGTCCAGATTCAATGTCCGCCCCTGGAAATCCCTGCTCTGCTTCTCTTTCTCACAAGCCCCGTCACCCCAACTTGGGGATTCTTCACACTCCATTACAAAGAGATCGTAAAATTTGGAAGAGGAGGTAGCGAGGTAAATTCGGTGTGCAAAGATGTGCCCCTGGTCTTGCAGGACGAACAGGACGTCTGCACACAGGGGATTGTTGAGCAAATCGGCGGCTCCGTTCGTCCAGGTGGAGGGGCACTCGGGAACCTTGATGACTGGTGGAGGGGCTTTTGGAGGTAGAAACGGTGCCTGCAGTAAAGGTTTCTGAACTTTCTTTAAGTGGGATTTCCAGAACTGCAAGTGCCGGCGGGAAATCAGGGCTGCCCGGATAGCATTGTCAAACACGTCCTTGATGCCAAACTGGTCAAACACACTCGTTTCGTAGTACGGTATGCCCAGCTCCTTGGCAACCTCTCGGCCTTTTTCTGGGGGCAAAATATCCCCTCTTTTGATGGGCCTGAAACACAGTAATTCACAAGGTTATAATTAGCATTATTTTGGGGGGTGGGTGGGAGGAAACAACCAGGGTTTATGTGAGGACACATTTAAAATGCGATTCAGGCCTATAATAAGGACTTTGAGAATGTGCCTGCTAACCTCAACTCTTTCACCTGTCCAATAGGAGTTCATAGCCACGGCGGGGGGTGGGGGGTGGAGTGGGGGTGAGGGGCTATTCTCTAGTAACCCAGTAACTCAAGAATCACCCATTTATCAGCTGTTTGCTCTTGGTCAAGCTACTGAAATTCTTTAAGTCACGACCCCCCCCCCCCACAGAGAAACAAGGGCATGAGCATAGGTACAGCTCTAAGGGCACGGAGCCCTGTGAGACGCACTCAGCATGGCATCTGACGCACTGCTCGACCACCCCCATCATTTTATCTTCATTACCATCACCTTAGACTTGTGTCTCATAATTAAAAAAATAAAGCCATATCAATTTTTTTTTCATGTGAGCCTTTTGATAGCCCTCAGAGACACCCTTTTCATTCAACATTATTGAGGAAATTGAGGCAGAAATTTTAAAGGAGTCACCTAAGGTCATATTTGCAAGGTGGGATGAGACCTCCATTAAACAATTAGAGGCCAGACCTTGCGCCTTCTGGTTAAATGCTATCCATCTCACAGCTTATTAAGGTCTACCTGGTAGACCCCTGGTAGTTCGATGCTTAGGGAGTCAGCTGTTAACTGAAAGATTGGCACATTGGGCCAGGGGTGTCACAGGAGCAAGACCTAGGTAGGGATCTTCCTGCAAAGACTATGGCTGGAAAAGCCTTTGGGACAGGTCTACTCTGCCACGTTGGGTCATTATGGGTCAAAATAGACTCGACGCAGCTAACAACAACAACTGGATTTATGAATCCTCTCCCATCTCTTCTTCTTCCCCCCACTCTGCAGTCCGGCCATGTCAACTTCTGTCTGGTCTACTACATTAGCCTCCTAACGGATTTCTCTTCAGTTCCCCACATTTTAGTCGACAGTTCATGTTGCTGCAAGAAAACTCTTTATACAACACAAATACGTCTTCCTGGCAATCCTGTTTTAAAATGTCTGCTTCCGCAAACCTTGTGCAGTAAGTGTGTCCGTTAGGCTGGCAGACAAGATTTATCATCTTATCACATGCAGTGAGGGGAAATCTATGGAAGCTAACTGAGCAGGATAATGTAGTGACGGCACAGGCCCAACCAAAAAAAAACCCAACAAGGATGGCTCTCAGAACAAGGCCACGATGCACTTCTTTCCTCCAGTCGATGGACATACATGTTTAACTCTGTGACACAGGTTCAGGAAGTGGTCTTCCCAAGTCAAGGTTTGGTCTTCAGTAAGAGGGGTAGTGCGTGTGCCGGGCACAAGTCTTCAGAGAAATAGGATTCTACCTGATAGAATCTGGATGGAAGAACTCGACGGTGAGGAGGACTACTTATCGGGCGTTGGCAAAGGCAGGAGGGCATGCAAGGAAAAAGGCTTCACTTCAAAGTTGGCTCCAAAGGATTCTCTGTGTGCCTTGTTTTTCCTCTGCTCTAATACCATCTCCTTCACGCAGGTCCTTCTTAGAACCAATCCATGGAGGGGGGAGTGGCTCTGGCTGGCCTCCAGGTCGCCACCTCTCAGTGATATGGGAAATGGTCTTTCAAAATGGCAATTTGCTTTCGTTGTGGGAGCTCAAAGAGTTGTGTTGATAGATAATTCTGTAATAGTCTGATTAGGTGAAAACACTGAAGGAAGATATCAACATTACCATTTTTGGAAATGCTGTGTTCTCCAATTAAAAGTACTATAATTATCCTTTTACAATTGCAACCTGAGCGAACACAGTTTTTAAATTTCACTTTGTTGTTGAGACTATCCATAGCAAACAAACAAACAAACATTAATCCAACCTTTTCAACAAGTACAATTCCATGGCACTGGTTACCTTCGAGTAGTATAACCATTCTTCGTGTTCCTTTTCTGAGTTCGTTCTCCCTTTTTTTAAAAAAATCATTTTACTAGGGGCTCATACAACTCCTATCACAATCCATACATAAAAAAAATCAGAAAGCAACAAGTGTTGGAAGGGGTGTGGTGAGATTGGAACTCTCATCCACTGCTGGTGGTCCTGTAGGTGTGCGCAGCCGTTATGGAAATCAATTTGGGGATACCTCAAGCAAGTGGGAATTGAGCTACCGTATGAGCCAACAATCCCACTTACTAGAGATGAGGTAAGAAACAGACCATGGCTAGACGTCTGTGCTCCAATGTTCATTGTAATGCAGTTCACAACTGTAAAGAGTGAGAAATAACCTAAATTTCCTTTTTGTTTGAATCGTTTTATTAGGGACTCATACAACTCCTATTACAGTCCATCCATACGTCAACTGTGTAAAGCACATCTGTACATTCGTTGCCCTCAGCATTCTCAAAACATTTGCTCTCCACTTGGGCCCCTGGCATCAGCTCCTCATTTTTTCCCCTCCCTCCCACCCCCTCCCTCATGAACCCTTGATAATTTATAAATTATTTTGTCATATCTTTCTCTGTCCCACATCTCCATTCCCCCACTTTTCTGATGTATGTCCCCCAGAGAGGAAGTCACATGTAGATCCTTGAAATCGGTTCCCCCTTCCAAACTACCCTCCCTATACCCTCCCAGTATCACCACACACACCACTTGTCCTGAGGGGATCATCTGCCTTGGGTTCCCTGTGTTTCCAGTTCCCATCTGTACCAGTGTACATCCTCCAGTCTAGCCAGATTTGTAAGGTAGGACTCAGATCATGACAGTGGGGGATGGGGGGGAGCATTTAGGAACTAGAGGAAAGTTGTATTTTTCATCGTTGCTACATCGCACCTCAACTGCCTTGCTCCTCTCCAAGACCCTTCTGTAAGGGATGTCCAGTGGCCTACAAATGGGCTTTGGGTCTCCACTCCATACTCCTCCGCTCATTCACTATGGTAAGATTTTTTGTCCTGATGATGCCTGATACCTGATTCCCTGATACCTTGTGATCTCACAGGCTGATGTGCTTCTTCCATGTGGGCTTTGTTGCTTCTGAGCCAGATGGCTGCTTGTTTACCTTCAAGCCTTTAAGACCACAGATGCTATATCTTTTGATAGCCGGACACCATCAGCTTTCTTCGCCACATTTGCTTATGCACCCATTTGTCTTCAGGGGTCGTATCAGGGAGGTGAACACACAATGATATGATTTTTTTGTTCTTTGATGCCTGTTAACTGATCCCTTCAGCACCTCATGGACACACAGGCTGGTGTGCTTCTTAGCGACAGATGGCCGCTTGTTTACCTTCAAGCCTTTAAGACCCCAGACGTTATGCCAACTACTGCCCTTGGAGGTTCCTCGCTCATCTGTTCAGTTGCTGTGGTCACTTTGTACTCACAAAACCAAAGCCACTGTGGTTGAGTTGATTTCATCTAATAGGGACGCTGAAGACAGGGCAGAACTGCTCCACAGGATTTCTAGTTTCTAATCTTTATGGGAGCAGACCACCACACAGCTTTCTCCAGAGGAGCTGCTGAGGGGTTTGAACCACTGATCTTTGGGTTTGCAGCAAAGTGTTTTATTCAGTGAGCCACCAAGGTGCTTTTGATCCCATATAGGTAGCTGATAAGAGAGCATAATGCTCAAAGCAGCCATTTTTAATGGTTAAACTGGACTATTGTTAGGTTTTAAGATTTCCTGGGAAACTTGGTTTAAGGTTAGAGACTGCCTTAGACCACTGCTTTCAAGGGACCACCCAGCCTTCATGGCTCCCGAGATTCTGAAGTCCATGAGAATTCAAAATTCTGTCTGCACTTTCCCTCTTTTCATCAGGATTCTTCTTTGAGATCTTTGATCAAAATATTCAGTTTTGGCAGCCAAGCATCATCCACGTTCTTCTGGTCTCGTGGGAAGGAAGGCAGTTAATTATTCATGGAGGCCATTAGGCATACCTTCCGTACCCCCCACATATTCCTGTCTCCTCTCCTGGCTACATTGCTCTAGGTGAATAGAGACTACAGTTGTGCTTGGCATGGTCAAATGCAAGCTTTTCAGATCCCAGGCATTATGTACTCCATGAACCATGTGATAGAACAGCACACAAGCATCCAAATGAACTGAGATGTCCCATGAAACAAGAGCTTGAGAACACTGCTTCTCAAAACCTTTTACTTTCCACCAAAATTAGTATACTTGATTTAGATACAGTGAAGCAAATCCTCCTTTAAGTTATGATTTAAGGTGTGTGACACTATAAAAATATACCTACTAGTGACTTTATTAAGAAGCAGAGTCATGTTTTTGCAAATATATGACCAAATGATTTTTAAAAACTGGACCCAGCCAGATCAGGAAGGATTAAGAAAAATGAAGAAAATTAGGAACACTTGAATGTTCATATTGATATGAACTTGATCGCCAGGCCGAGGATTTTGGCTAGTCACTGTAAGAATTAGTGAAAATTATTTATTTCCAGAATGACTATTATGAGTGGTTAATATTTTGTCCAATCCTGTGCAAATTATCAAACGGTTCTTTCACACATAACATTTCACAATTAGAAGATCCATTTCAGGCACAAGACCACCCTACGTCAACAATGGGCTTCCACATTTAGGAATGAGGTGCCTGTGAGGAGCATTTACTATATACCATCGTATGATCAATGAAACAGGTAAAAGCCTATGGCTGATCGATGGGGTCCCAGATCCATGGTCAAATGGGAAACGAGGCTTCAGACACATCTGCTACCTCCAAATTTTAATTGGGCCAGCCCCGTGAAATACTGACTACCCTGGCTTACCTTGCTAAAGGGCGTCTGGCTCGATTAACAGCTTCAAGATCAGCATAGCGGAGATCTAGCTGGCAGCCAACTAGAATGACAGGTGTGCGAGGGCAAAAGTGCTTGATTTCTTGATACCACATGGTTTTCACATGATTCAGGGAATTGGGATTAGCGATCGAAAAACAGAGAACCACAACATCGGACCTAAGAGGAAATCACAAAAGAAGCTATATTACCTGTTAACTTAAAAAAAAGACATTTTGGAACCTTCCCCTCCCCACTGCCCATCACCTACCCCCTATCAAATACCACAACATAGCACAATTTAAAAGGAAGAAATTAAAAGACCAGCTATTTAAATACATCTTGTACTCATGCAAACAGCCCGAAAAGCCCCCTTGCTCCCCCCGCCCCCCCCGCCGCCATTCCGGCACGCACACAGCTCAACAGTCCACCTCCGTGTTGCACTGCGGAGCGCGTGTGCATGGAAAGCTCCCATGAAGGTCACGTACGGTCTAGAGGATTACCCGAACTTTACCCAGGCCTGCATCCATGTCATGCTGAACTATTTCTGTTCATCACAAGAAATAGTTTCAAAGAACGCCCCCCCCCCCAACCTACCACTTTAACCACAATAGTGATGATGATTCAACCCAATGAGATAAAAGCAAACAGTTTCTATGTTACTGAAAATGTAATGGAGGTATTTGCCGCACAGGGCCAGCAAATACACAGAAGGAATGCGGCAGCCCTTCTTCCTGCTCCTGCGCACATGTAGACAGCAAAGCCACGTCTCTGCTTCCATTTTTAAACATCCTGAATTTGTAGGGAATCTGACTCTTGACTAGGGAGAAGGCAAGAAGGCAGTATTTAACACATGACTAAGCACGAGTGAAAGGGGTAGCCCATGAGATGACACAATGCTAGAAGCAGATTTCTCAGATGCTGTGCGACACATAACAAGTATATGGGAAAAAGAAAGAACTCCTTTATAGTCAATTTTGACATAAGGATCTTCCATTTTTACACAGTAACTTACCATTCTAGAAGCCAAAGAAGTGTTTTATGTAACGGTTGCTCAATGATGGTATTTGACAAGTAGCTGCTAACAGGTCTCTCTAGCATGATGTATAAACCATAGTTGTGAGTTAAAACATGTACAAGGATGACTTTCAAAACATGGAGGCAGAAGAATATAAAGAATCAGACAATTATTCCCAAGGACTGAAAACTATTTTGCAGCTAAATCTAGAAATAAACCCATACAATTTTATTAGATGTTAATTTATTGCCTTTATTGTTTATGTAATGAGCAGAATCAAGTTGATGAATCAAAACACCTCTTTTTTAAATCATTAATGAGCTATTCCCCCTACATATCAAAGAGGACAAACAACTATATCCAGGCAACCATAAAACTTCTAAAAATAATCATTTGGAGTGCAGAAAACTGCAGGGTGCTTATATTAAATGTAATTCACAAGTTGAGTCTTTAAATTTATATTCAAGAAAAATGGCACCAAACTACACTAAATCGAGGAGAAAACTCCCAGGATAAAAATCTTTTCAAATTATAAAAAAGATTCTAGAATTAAAGTAGATTAACAAATGAATCAGCATGCTTAGGATCTCCTTGAAATAAAGATAATATTAAAGATTCTTGGGCAATGGAAGGATTCATGTAAAATATGCATAAATACATAAATGAAAAGGGAGAATGTCTTGTCTTTCGGATTCTAATTTAGTTAGTGGAATATTCTGGGCTCAGTTTTCCTTTCCGTCAGCATAAATAACAGTATCCAGTAAAGCCAAGAATGCTTTGGATTTCACCTTTTCCTGGGAGATGAGTTTGTTATTCACAATCCTAGTTACAGTGGGTATCTGATGCAGCTTTTGTCCTGATCAGGAACTAAAGCCACCATGAATTTTATTATTGTCACACTAGTATGCCAACATCTGAGGGTCAATATCATAAAGAAATAGTTCAGGAAATAGAGCCAGTATGTAAATGTGGACCAGCACACATATGTATAAAATTACTTTAATTGGTGCCTTCTATCTCTATATTCAATCACATAGCTATCAAAGAAATCATTCTCAGAGCTTAATTCAAATGACAGACACACAGCTAAATGTCTACTCTATTCTCCAATTTTATGAGACCCCATGTGAGGTTTTGATATCAGAGCTACCTCTGTTGCCACGGTTACCATGATAACAGTCTAGCTACTGAACACACGAGTTACTCTCCAGATGACCTGGAAGCAAGTGCCGACAGGACCTTGGAGGTTGGACAAGGGAATCTTGTGATGATGTTGGTGTGCACTGTGGTTCCACAGGGCCTCAATGTTAATTATGCTGCATCCGTATCTGAAAGCATGGAATACTGTCAGAAAGCTAAAAAAAAACAAAGAAAACCCCCCCAAAACGACAATTGCTACTCTGTAAATACTTGGTTTCGAAAGGATGCTAGTTGAAGTTGCTATACGGAGGGCAACTGTCTGAAGCTAAAATAACTTCTCGAGTGAAATTCCATTTATCTTTTTGGAATAAGCTTGTTTTTTGATCCCGCTTAAATTCACATCGAGGTGCTATGAGAATGTGTCCCACTAGTTTACATTGAATGCAGTTGAAAAATAAGACCTTATTTTAACTACCAACTTGCTTAAAATGGCTTTGGTTTAGACCCTGCTGGTTTCACTACACATGCAAGTTAAGAAAACAGATGAAATCTATTCTTTAGGCCCAGAAACTGAGTACGGTAGTCTAAATAGGATTTTAACACAACTGCTGGGAATCAATGGATGCAGTAATAGAACTATAGGAAGGTAATTTTCAACACATCAATATCTCCTGTGGTATAAACACCTATGTAATCAAGTAACTATTTGGAGAATGCCACTTTTTTTTCCTCTCTAGAATTTGGGGTCAGCTTTTTATGTAGGCAAAGAAGGCATATGATCTGTAGCTAAGAATATATCCAGCTGTAAGCAGAATTCGAAGGAACTGCAGATATTAAGTAGCTTTTAATCAAAACATGCATCCCTGTGTGGAGGCTGTTCAATGTCTGACATTAGCTTGTGTTTAAAAATGCCATTCCTGTGAATGATGCAAAGAAAAAGGCAAGTTCTAGGATTTCTACTTCTAAGGGCCTGTTCCTTTTTTTATTTTTTCACCTTTGAAGAAGAGTTTAAAACGGATGGGGGTGGGAGTGTGATGAAGGCATTCACACACATTCAGCTGCAGAGTCGTCCAGCAGCCCCTCCAGGCTCCGCCGGCAGCTGTGACGGAGATTTAAAGGGAGCCCCCTACAGCTCTTTGGAGTGGAAAGCACAGGGATTTCAGAGGGCAGAGACAAAAAAGGAGTTGCTCAAACTCCCAATTCCAGATCATGAATACTCAGAGGCAGAAAGAGATTGGAAAAGTATGTGTGCGCGCACACAAACATCTTTTTTTTTCTTCTGAGAGGAAAACGGGGTTTCTTGTTTCTAAGGTAAACAATCAATATAAAAACTTCCTATCACATAAGAGGATGCCAATAAGAGGGTGTTTTGATTTGGCAAGTAAAAAAACGACCCAAAGTAAATAAATGGCTGTGTTAGAAACCATTGGGACTCTCCGACTTCATGGTGGGTGAGGAGGGGATCCAAGCGAGACCAAATCCTCTGAGAAGGCTTCAGCTGCGAAAGCCCGCTGTAGCCATGCTAGCTTTTCTTCCGAAGTGAAACCCAAACTAGCGTTTGTTTTCCCAGTTACCTTTCAAGGAAGACACCGGCTAAGGAGAGCCGGCGAAGGTGGGCAAAGAGACGTGGATAGCAGAAGGAGTACCTGCAACACTGGGGCCAAAGTTTTGTTGGAAGATAAAAAAAACGATGGTGGAAAAGAGCCCTCCTTACCCACCCATCCCGGCCCGAGCTGCACTTGGAACAGCAAACGCGGCACATCCTACCAAAGGCTGGCTTTGTAACGTCTACCGCCAACTACAGCAGATGCAAAGTGGAAACCTCAGAGGAAAACCAGAAGCCACACTGTGTCTTCCGTCTGCAGCAACATATGATCTGACGAAGAAGTAGTTGAAGAAAGATATGTACAAGTATTATCTTCAACTAGCTGGTGGGGATACATTTTCTAATTGTTCCGTCTCCAAAATTCTATCTTAGGGGCACAGTCAATTAAGTGTTGGGTTGCTAACTGAAAAATCAGCCATTTGACCATACTGTCTGCTCCAAGAGGCAGATTGGGCAGATTTGCGTCTTCTTTTAAAATGTACAGCCCCAGGAGCATGATAGAGCCGTTCTATTCAGTCTACGGGGCTTCTGTGAGTTGACACTGGTGCACAGTAATGGGTTTAGGTTTCCTGTCCTAGTCTCAGCTACTTAGCCACCACTGTCCAGCTAGGGGCCTGCGGTATTTTCATCTGCTAAGTGAATGAATAACTCCTAAAGCATCCTTTAGTTAAGAACCTAAGATCAGGCCAATTTTATAGGCAGTGAAAAATATGGAATGGATTCAATTTAGCCCTCTAAATATCAGTGAGCGAGATGATCAGTACCTTTTCCCAAAGTCCCCAATTCTGCCTGGGTCACTTGCTGGAGGTATGCTTGGTGACCCAGAGGGAGTTAATGATATTCACCCGAGTTTTTCTGGAAATAGCTCCTTTTAATGTACTTTTGTGCACTTGAAGGTCCTGGTGAAATAGTGAATCAGGAGTTGGACTGCTAACCCCAAGGTCAACAGTTCGAAATACCCACTTCCCCTGTTAGAAAGATGAGGGTGTCTGCTTCCGTAAACATCTGCTACTGCCTTGGAAGTCCTGGGGGTATTCCACTCTGCTCATGGAGGCCAACTCAGTGGTAGTGGATCTTGTACATTTTGTATTTTAAAACTTTTTGTTCTTTACAAAAATCATACCCCTTTTGTCATCACTGCCTCTTATAATTGTTAAGTTTTTGGTAGAGATTTGCATAATATTGATATTGGTACAGACCTGGCTCACACTTAACTGACTCTCTTTTCTTTGCCAACAAAGTGCAAGCCCCTTTGGGGCTTTAAACGTCCTTCTCCTCCTTGCCAACCGAAGAAGGCTCTTTGCAGAAATCATTTTCAGAACCACACATGTCAACAACATATTTTTCATGCACATAGTCTGACAGTGCTAGGCAAACAGACAGATCAAAACATCACAAAACAGCTGGGAGCATGGCGGAGAATAAGGGATGTGTAACACGTGGCTGTGGAAAATGTTAGTAGGGGAGCAGCCCGGTGTGTATGAGATGCAGAGCGAGTTGTCAGTAATGGTGAACAGTACCACCTGGAGATGGATGGCTGTGTCAGTTCATACTCATGGAAGATGGAGAGGCCTGCGGGGGAGCACCTGGCAGGGGGTCTGGGGAGAGCAGGGCAGTACCATGCAGCGCCCTGGATGTCAGCAGAGAAATGAAGTCAATACTTTACCAATAGCAGTGAGGCTTCTTAAGTACAGATGTTTATGTGGGGGAAACTGTCAAACCACCCTGCAATATATCCAGATTTGGGAGTGATTAGCATGCGCAACTATTTCTTCCAGGTCCATAACTGCATGTTCAGTGGGAAGGGACATTTTCAACCAGTCTTCCTCCACCCACCCTCAAGAGGGTCAAAGCATGCTCCCAAGTGCAGGAAGGCAGCATCTTCAACATCCCACCAAGGCCATCAGATTGAAAGTGGTTGGCGTTGCCATCCCAGCACACAAATCTGAGGGAGCCCTGGTCCTCCAGTAAAGGTGGAAGGATTGCCATCCAGCAGAAACAAGCGATTCTTCGTTGGATCCCCATTTGTCTATAGATGGCCATCTATGTACCCTTTAGTATATTGTGGCACCTCACATGTTCATTAGAGAGAGAGAGAGAGAGACAAATGCCCATAAAGTTGGGGAAAGCATAGCAACTTGAAAAGAAATTTCTGAAGCAATCTCATTTAACTCCTGACCAGTAAACGCAGGAAACACTGACATAAAGAAGATTTCCTTAACAGAGAAGGTGAAACTGTGCTAATAAATCCCTCCCCAACAGTATTCTCATGCTCCTTTTAAAGTTCCCTGAGACTAAAGCCCATGGAACTCCTTCGTAGGCTGCTAATGTGTTCTCTTAGGGCAAGACTGTAGCTGCAGCTAGAACCCACGCTCCATGTGCGGCTGAATGACAGCTCGGAGGGCTCTGGGATTAACTTCCCGACTCTGCTGAGACCAGGCTCTGAAACCAGCAAGACCATTTCACCATAGTGCATGGAGGTTTCTTAGCAATTCTCTTTGAATGGGACTTGTCAAGTCCTTTATCCAGTGTCAATGCAGCGTCTGGATCAGTTTTTCCATAATTAGTAACTGAAAACCTCCGTTGTATTCCAGGCACCCTCCCAATCACTCGGGATACAGCAAGTACCACACACACGTTGCAGTGGAAAAGAGAAACAACACACGAGAAAAACAAGTAAAATATGTCGTATTTTTAGGTAATGACAAGTGTTAAACAGAAATAAAATAAAGCAGAAAAGCAGGAGGGGTGCTGATGAAGTGAGTACTGGGGAGAAGAACCTTGATTCGTCGGGGGGTCACTTGTGGATGGTTAACTACAGGCTCAGCAGCTGGAGGCCACCATCTGTTCTGAGGAAGGCCGGTGAGGCTGCCTGCTCCCTTACGGATTGCGTCTCAGAAACTAAAGGGGCAGCGGCACTCTCTTCTATAGGGTTACCATGACTTGGACCCCATGACAATGGTGGGTGGGGAGAGGGGGCTACACACAGAAGGAGGCAGTTGAATACCATTTTGAAGGAAGTGAGAGAATGTTGAGATCTGGGAGAACTTTGTGGATGAGGACACTGTAAGTGCAAAGGCCCTGAGGCGGGAGGAGCATGCCTAGGATGCTTGCCAGAGGGAAGAGAACAAGTTGCTGGAGGTGATGGATGAGATAAGGTACCTGGCTGTTGCTCTGAGTGAGCTAGAGGCCATTAGGGGGTTTTATGTAGAATGACAGGAGATAATTTCCGTTTCAAAAGGACTACACCATTGCTGAAAGGGAGAGTTGGTGACGTGACTTCTCTCTGTCCAGAAGCAGTCCCGGTGCTGTCAGCGGCCCCATTCTGTATAGGAAGATGCTTCAAAGCATCCATGGAAAATGGAATTGAAAGGTAATAGAAGTTTTCCTTTTGAAGCTTTCATGAATATATGAAAAGTAAAGTCAATTAGGGTTTTCTGCTGGACTAGATGTAGGAATTGATGGAAAAAGTGTAAAACAATGCTTAGGTTTCTGGTCTGAACAATATTTTCCTTCCTTTCCTGGTGTAGACATCTTGGCTCAACATTTATAACACAGAATTGTGATTTCTGTTGTCAGCTCCCACGTTAAAGTGTGAGTTCCTAGGGCAGGAATCATGTCCTGTTCCTCTTCATTTCTCCTAATGGTATAGAACATAGCTACAATGCTTGTACCAGAAAAGACTTTACATTAACAGTTACTGAATGAAATGGTCTTATAAATACTGGAAGGCAAAAATTGCAAATATACAAAGTCTGAAATAAATTAATATAAGCCTAATAAGTCTGCTAGGCAATATGTTGGAGTTATAAGAACAAAAATCGTGTGTCTGTATAATATATCTTCAGGCTATGATTGCTGAAAGACTGCCGTGCAAAATCTCTGGCATATAGCAGCAGTTAATGAGTTACCATTAAAAAATTTAATATATCTAAAATATCCATTAAACCATTTACTTGAATACTTTTATAAAGTCAGAAACACAAAACCTTTTCAAAAATCTCCAGAAGCAAAGAATATGTAAAAGAAATGGGTAGCTTAATCCGAGGATTTATTTTGGATATGCTACACCAGAACAAAGGCTTAAGAAAGCTCTATAGATGCCTGGTGGGGCTTGGTAAAGGCCAATGTAACCGAGAGGAATTACCAAAAACCAAATGAAGGCCGAACATGATAGTGGGACAAGAGGAAAGTAAAAGGAAATAGAGGAAATAAATAGGAGGCACAGGACATCTATAGTGGTCTAAATCCAGTCACGTACATATGTAGATATATTTATATATAATGATAGGGAACTACATCCATGTACTTACATTTCTATTTAAGTATTAAGGTAGCAGATGGACACTGGGCCGCTACACAAGTACTCCCTCAAAGCAAGAACACTTTGTTCTAATAACTTGGTATTCTGTGATGTTCACCTTCCTGACATGATCGCTGAAGACAAAATGGGTGCATAAGCAAATGTGGCAAAGAAAGCCCAACCATCAAAAGACATAGCATCTGGGATCTTAAAGGTCTGAAGATAAACAAGTGGCCATCTAGCTCAGAAGCAACAAAGCCCACATGGAAGAAGCACACCAGCCTGTGTGATGATGAGGTGTTGATGGGATCAAGTATCAAACACCCAAAACAAAAAATCCTATCCATGTGAATGAAGGGGAGGTGTGGAATGGAGACCCAAAGCCCATCTGTAGACAAATGAACATCCCCTCACAGAAGGGTCACAAGGAAGAGATGAGCCAGCCAGGGTGCAGTATAGCACGGATGAAACACATAACATTCCTCTAGTTCTTTAATGCTTCTCCCCCCACCCCCCCCCCCGACCCCCTGCCCCAAATCATGACCTCAATTCTACCTTACCAATTTGGTTAGACCAGACCATGTACACTGGGACAGATAGGAGCTCTCAATATAGAGACTCCAGGACAGATAAACCCCTCAGCACCAATAATGAGAGTAAAGGCACCAAGAGGGTAAGGGGAAGGTGCGGGGAGAAAGAGGAGAACCGATCACAATGATTGACATATAAGCCCCTTCCAGGGGAATGGACAACAGAAAAGTGAGTGAAGGGAGGCAGCAGTCAGTGTAAGACATGAAAAAATATATCAATTACCAAGGGTCATGAAGGAGGGTGGGTGGGGGAGGGGAAAAAGAGCTGATACCCAGGGCTCAAGTAGAAAGAAAGTGTTTTGAAAATGATGATGGAAACGTGTGTACAAATGTGCTTGACACAATGGATGGATGAATGGATTGTGATAAGAGCTGTTAGAGCCCCCAATAAAATGATAAAAAAGAGAAAGTCCTCTCTATTTCATAGACCATCTTCATTTTTAAAAAACAAACCTAAATAAAATTACTAAAATAATAATTTAAAAAATCTCCCAAGGTAACACATTTAAAAGAGATTTGCTAGTTTGTCTTACCTTTCTGCAATTTGGTATCCTCTCTTTCTCACTATCCCCTTTAGGCTGGACTGGAAGACCTTTCGGGGAGATCATGTTGGAAATATACCGAGTGTACAATCTGACAGACAAGATCATCCAGGCGACGTCACGGCACAGAGGTCAGCGTGCTTGGCTGCTAACTGGAGCGCAGCAGTTCCAGCCCACCAGCAGCTTCCCAGGAGAAACATGCGGCAGTCGGCTTCCTTAAACCCTAGGTAGCAAGTTCAACTCTGCCTTCTAGGGTCACGAGGAGTCAGCATTGACTTGACAGCCAAGGCATTATTGGATAAGATGCTCATGAGGATTCATTTAAACCCAACAAAAACAAAACTATCTGTGCCAATGTCCTACAAGCTGTAAAGTACCGACTATTTTCCAGCGCATATAATTTGGAATGAAAACATCTTCGATATCTCTCGTTTGATGCAACTAAAAAGAATGGCGAGCAGCATTTTTCATTAAAAACTCTTTGCTTTTGGGTTTGTCTGCTTGGGTCCTTGATTAATACGGAAATGCGGAAACGTTGCTAATAGAAATGATCTAAGAAATCATTGCAGAATTACGCAAAAGAAAAACTGCATGGACTGAAACCCATTTTCTGTATCAGAAAGTTGTTTTTTTTTCCTTCCTGGATAAAAGATCAACATGAAAGACAGCTATAGTTGACTCAACTTGTCAAACTTGCAATTATTAAGCAGTAATAGAAAATAAATGAAAGGAAGGCAGAGCCCAAGCTAAAATAAACGGCTGTGTCTCTTGTTCTTTGCATGCCCCTGGGTCTCCTCTCGTCTCTTGAGCCCGCCAATGCTCTTTCAGGGTGGCCCCACCAAGGACTTTCTTTCCCGAGCATGCGATCCATGTCTGGGCTGCAGCCAACATCCTTCCAGGTCCTGGAACATGGGTGAGCCAGAGTCAATGATCATGCCTATAGCTATCTCTGTTGGCACTGCTGCTTCCCAAGGACAGTCTTATCCTGAGGACAGGATTGGGTCAGGCAGAGGAATTCCAACTCTTCTGATATTTGTCTTTTGGTTCAAATAAGCAATCATCCAGCAGTAATCAACCATCAATTGGTTTGCCCAATTTTCCCCATGTTTGCACAGATATATTAAAAAGACATACCTAATTAAAAAATTAGTCTTTAAAATAGAAACTCATTTGTGACTAGGATGAAGGTTCACTAAACAAAATGATTTTCCATTTAACAATATATACTCATCTTGTTTCAATGTCATTGATTGTAATTCCCACAATGTAATATCCCACTTTTTCCATTTTCATTTTGTTTTCTTTTTTTTTTTTTTTGCTTCAGGTCAGTGAAAGTGAGACTTTATTGAGGGCCCAGGGCCACTGGGCTCAGGAGAACCCCAGCAGCTGGTCTGGGGGAATGCCCTCCTTGTCTTGGATCTTAGCTTTGACATTCTCGATGGTGTCGCTGGGCTCAACCTCAAGGGTGATGGTCTTGCCTGTCAGGGTCTTCACAAAGATCTGCATCTTTGCGTTACCCGCTTGGGCCGCCTTGCTGAAGAGAAAGAGCTCATTTTGTTTTCTAATCCTTCATTCCTTCTGAGCTTTTTCCTTGGGTAACTATTGCCCTTTACATCCCAAATGGTTCATTATTGTAATATGTGTGTACCTCCCCTAATGTTGTCTTTTCTCCTACAGGTCTATGTATCATGGACCTGAAAAACTTGAGTCTTGGGGGTTGCGTTTACTTTCAGGCCTGATGGGTGACCAAGGGTTGTAGTCTTGGAATTTCCACCAGTCTCTATCTGACTGGAGAACAGTGTCTTTTTTTTATAATTTAAATTTTTATTCTATGTCTTCCCCACTGTGTACATCCAGGACCTTCTGGTGTGATCCCTTTCAGAGTGGCTGGTAGTGATGCCTGGGAACCATGTCGTTTTTCTGGTCTTGGCGTTTGATGTTTGCATGATACATTAATCCTTTGGACTAGTCTTCCTGTGGGTCTTCGTTTGTTTCTGTGGGTGTTTGATTTTCTTCACTCATCTTTGTTCCGGATGGGGGAAAGACCAATAGCTGTACCTTAGATGACTACTTGCAAATATTTAAGACCACGGTACTCACGAAAGTAGGATATGGCTGTGGATTGTGTATATACCCTAGAGCCAAATTGCCATGACACAAAAGGAATGACACACATCGCCATGCTCACTACCCAACCAGGCACAATAGCAAGAAGACAGAAACCTAAATGCCCAGCAATGGATGTCTGGATGGAGTAACTATGGACATTCACACAATGGAATATTACCAATGAAAAAGAATAAAGATGAACCTGGGAAACACTACATATCACGAATTTACCCAGAGGACGAGAGAACTTAGAAAAGGTCAAATATGGTATGAGGCATGTACGATAAAATCAGGCAAGGTTTTCATACAATGTTTCCCACAAAGAAACATTCTTTGATCATTACCCGAGGGAGGAGGGAAAAGAGAGCAGTCACTAACTAGATGGCAGCCACATATTAACTTGGGTGAAGGGGACGGAAATCCACATATGGGAGGTCAGCAAAAAATGATCCAGGCAAAGGAAGCCACTTGGCAGGGTACAAGAGTTCAAGTAAACGGAGGTCATACTATTACACAATCCTGTAAGGACAGGGATGACAATAACCGGTGAGTAACTACACCAACACACAAGCTGAACGGTATGGGACGAAGAATGGGACTGTATCCATGAATATATATAGAGATCTGACAGGCTATTTCTACACATGCTTTTATGTTTGCTGCCAATAGATTCATGACTAAATGGTAGAGAACACAGAGGGCGAAGTTAAGAAAATGTCTTTTCCAGAAGCAAACACCTCCAGGCAATGAGTCACTGGACTGTGGGGCTCAAGACCACCGTCTCAGAGGTCATCAAGGTCAATTGATACAGTCCACGAAGAAAATTTTCTTAAGGGTTAGATTTATACAATTCTTGGAGACGAAACACATAGGAGGGACAATCAATAGTTGGAAAAGCATTAGGCTAACCAATTTTCTCTCTAAGGACACTTGCCCAAGCAAGCACCAAAAAAAATTTTTTTTAAAGAATGCTAATGAATTTGAACCCTCAACCTTTTGGTTAGCAGCCAAGTCCTTAACCACTATGCCATCAAGGCTCCTTCTGTACCTTAGATACCCACACGGGACAGTTCTACTCTGTTCTGTAGGGTTGGCATGGGTTGGAATCATTTCCATGGCAACGAGTCCTCATGGACCAAAGGAGTCCTAGTGGTACAAATGGTTAAGCATTTGGCTTCGAACCAAATGTTGGGAGTTTCAGCTCAACCTGACACTTTGCAGGTCAAAGATGTAGATGTCGACACCTGCTTCTCAAAAGATTACTGCCAAGGAAAAAAGAAAACCTCCGAGGTTGTGTCATGAACACTAAAGAGCCGATTTCATCCCATGCGATCACTGTCACAATGAGAGCTTTGCAAAGGGATTGTACGGGGAATACAGAGCAGACACCACACCTGAATCCTGAAGCTAAGAGGATGGGGAGAATATGGAGAGGACGTCTGGGAGTATGTGACTCTTGGTCTAAATCTTAGAATACTAGTAAGGATTAGCTAGGTAAAGGGTAAAGGGCTACAGAGGGCAGAGGATGTACTTTCTAGGAGTATTTAACTCTAAATACTCATATGCTGTTATATTTCGAAGCAAGAGATGAGATTGGAAAGACAGGCTGGGACACAATCTGCAGAACAAAACAAAAATAGGATCTCACATTCAAATGAGAGCATACTGCCTCCTAATTCTGCACCCAATTTCCAGCCAGGGTATCTGGGATACTGTGTACACCGTGGAGAAGCCCACCTGTATACCTTCAGAGATTACCGCCACATTCTCCAGCCTCAGAAACAACTATTAAAGCCACTTTGATAGAGAAACCCATAACCTTTATAAAATTTGGTGTTCTTTAATCTGCTATCACAGAACTTTTGCTAAAATGTCTTCTCATAAAAAGTTACAAATGTAGCCACAGTTCCAGAAACAGGCTACTTGCTTAGCCAATGATTCACACCGTTGAGGGCTCTCCCTCTGGGAAAGGGACCAGTCTTATTTTGTGAGATAATATGATAGTACCCTATTATGAACTTTGGGGTCTACAAAACATCTGATCCTATTTTTGCCCCAAGTCCACATAAATGGTATGTTTTCATAAAGATGAATTTTAAGCTCAACATATCATTACAAGATATATTAACATGCAAAATTTCACATGTGTATCATAGAGTACCTGGATTACCAATAAAGGTATCTTCAAAAATTTGTACTGAGCATATTGAACATGTTAGTTTGTTTGGTTTGATATAGGTATTCATCCATCCTTTAAACCAATGGTTCTCAGCCTTCCTAATGCTGTGACCCTTTAATACAGTTCCTCATGTTGTGGTGACCCCCACAAGCATAAAATTATTTTTGTTGCTACTTCATAATTGTAATTTTGCTACTTCATGAATTGGCCAACATCCGTGAAAGGGTTGTTCAACCCTGAAAGGGCCGTCTAGCTGTTTTCTAGTATGTGTAGGTATTTTCAACCATGAGAACTGACAGCTTGAGTCTAGCCTCCTCATGGAGAGCACTATCCTGTTTGTTGATCCAACTCGGTGTCCTTCTTAGGTCGCTCCCCAATTTTCTGGTCCCCAAATTTCTTGGTCCTTTCTGCGCAGAGCAACCATTTCTCCTAGATCCCTTTGCAGCAGCACACTTTTACAAAGTGCGATGTGGGTTTCCTTTCCGTAAAGAATGGCCCTGATTTTCCCTCTGCTACTTTTCTACGCCCTCGTGAAGGTCACGGTGGGAGACAGGACTTGCGGAAAGACAGCAAAGCGCTTGCCGCGTGGTGCAAAATTTGAAGAGGTGCCAGACAAGCTCAATGATTGAGATGAATAATGCTGTACAGCAATAGTTGCTTTTTCAAAATTGAAATAAAGACATCAGAATGTAATTTCAGACCCAGCATTTAGACTATGCTATATTCAATAACAGCTAATTCACAATGACCTATCAAGAAACATTTGTCATTCTTTATCCTCTTGCCAATAACCATAAACACACCTAGTCCCAGACCAAGACACAAATACCAGTTACCCATAGTCATGAATTTTTAAAAGACTTCAAACCAAGCATTCAAATGGGCTGTATTTAAGCCATATCTGATTACATGTGCCTTCAACATGAAACTGGATTGACGTTATCTAAATAGATAGACAGTTGCCCTGATTAATGTTGTCACTTAAAATATGCTGCTCAGAGAAACTAATTAAACAAAATAAGTGTGCATTAATAAACGACATAATAAGTGGGTCCCCACGTGGCAGAAAATACGCCTAGGCACTGTTGGGAGTGAGGGCAAGTATAAAGTGGGTGTGCATTTTTAAAGTGAAATGCTGAGGGTCTGGTGGGGGGTGGCAATAATAAGCCATATGAGGTACCCAAGACTGCCATTCACTGTTAAAATGCTCACTTGGTTGTCTCATGTGTGGCTACTGAGAGATACATACAAAGAAGAGAGTTAGTTGTTCTGGATTTAAAGGTGAAAGGAAAGAACACAGTGTTAGAGTTGGTGGTCGTGCTTCCTGGTCTCTGGATTGCACACTGGACAGTGTGTGATTCACACTCCACAGGGAGAATGCAAGCCGGTGCATCATCAATCAGCACCATCGGCCACAACTGCCCGGTGGGGTGGGAATACATGGGCTTGGGAGTCAGAGCTACTGGGAAAAGTCAGTCCCACTCTTTCCTTGCTGTCTGACCGGGACCCTTTTCTATGCCTGCTTCCTCCTCTGCGAGCTGAGGAGCCCACAGCCTGCAGTACAGGGTCACCACAAGAATGGAACCAGCCAGGACAGGCAGAGCCCCTAGCATAGCCTGCCCTGCAGAGGCCCCCATTAAGGTGTCGCTGCTGTTGCCACCATCCTGGGCATCACAGGTCTTACTTGGAGTCTGAAGGTTTTCTGATCCTCTGATCAATGGAGAAGTTTTTCAAGGAAAGGAAATACAATCTGACTGTAGGTACTGACATCTGGTTGTGTCTTAGGTGGCACAGTGGTTAAAGTGTTTGCTGTTTGCCTGAAGGTTGGCAGTTCAAATCCACCACTCTATGGTAGACCAATGTAGCAGTCTGTTCTGTAAAGATCACAGCCTTCAAGATCCCATGAGGCAGTTCCATGCTGACTTACAAGGCTGTTATGTGTCAGAGTGGATTGAAGGGCAATGGGATTGTGTGTGTATGTGTGTGTGTGTGTGTGTGTGTGTCTAAAGGAGAGGGGCCCAGATGTGTGGTAAAGGCAGAGTTTGTCCTGTTTTCTATATTTTTCACTGCTAGTTAGCTATGTGTGAACAGTTTCATTATTATATTAGCTCAGGAAAATTTTTTTAATTTAGTGATATCCTTTTAACAAGGGGCTCTTTTTCACCAAGAAAGAGCAGCCGATCATAATCATGGTTAGCCTGAGCAGTTTTGTTGCTGGCATTTCCAAAGATCCAGTAAAGGGCTTCCAAAGTTCATGCAAAAGTGGGTAGAAAGGAGGTGGTGGCAGGAAAGGCTCCAAGAGAATTGGTGTCAATCACTCCGAGAAAGAGAGGGTTCATCCGTTCTCAAATGCGTGTAGTGGTCGAATGACAAAGCTATTCTTGCATCTCCATTACCTAGAAAGACACTTCTCAAATTGCTTTCTTAAATGGATGCATGGTGCCCCTTCCTTGGATGTACCTTTTGAGATCTCTTTTGGTTTTAAGCATTTGCACAAATATGGAAGAATACTTAGAAACTGGCTCACCAATGTTAGATGATCATCAGCTGCATCAAGTTTAAAATGAAGTTACGGTGGCTTGGCATGTAAGATCCAGGACTCTGGATTTGAACTTGCCCCTGAGACTCACTACTGGGCCAATCGCGGTAATAGAAAGATTCAACCATATCCAACTGCGGCATGAAGGTGACCTCTGCCCCAAAGCATCCCTGAAAGGATGAGCTACCCTAACACTGGAACGGTGACATGCTGAATGGCACAGATTCGGTCTTTGGTCATTTGCAGCGATTATTCTGGTGGGCTGAAAAATGGGTTCAAAAGTTGATCTCCACTCAGAAGGAAAGCAGTGACATGCTGGTTACAATTACACCACACTAAGAAACTTGCAAGTTCAAGTTGGCAGCCAGCCATCCACTGAAAGTCCTATTCTCCAGGGAACACACTCTTCAAACCTGAGCTCATGTATGCCAAGGAATGTCTGAAGGCTAACTTATTAACCACCTTCGTGATAACGAAGCAGAAGACAGTGAAGGAAGGGTAGGGACCTGGTTTCTTTCACTGCCGCCACAAGAATCAAATTAATTATCTTTGTAAAAGAGTTCCTAATACATTTCCAAGTTTAGGGAATATATCCCACATGCTGCAAAGTTCATGTCCATCCACTTCCCAGTGACTTGTCATTCACACCGACAGTAAAAGTAGCAGTTATAAGAACACAGGTTTGCAAACTAGACTGATTAGAAAAGATCATTCTGATTTTTCTCCTCCATAAATGATACCAAGCTAAGGAAATGAAACAGCCCTCTCACAACAAGGAAATGCAGGGCTTAGGGCCCAGTGCCTAGTCAAAGGCTATCCACAAAATGTAACTTTCTGGTGCTTTATCAGTGTACTGTGACATAGTTTATGTGTCAAAAAGATCCTGGAGTCTGAGACAGACAGCTCTGCGTTTGTTCTGTGCCAGGGGTGGGGTCTGGAGGCTGTGAAGAATCAGAAAATACAGAGGAAATACAAGGTACAAACATACACACAAAGTAAGGCCCAAGGTAAATTGGACCAGAAACATGGAGTGGTTCCCAAAGCCCCCTTTGCTGCTCAGAGACATAACCTTGACTCAGGAAGTTTTTCCCGTTTTCCTCAATGGGGTTACAGCTGAGAGTTGATTGAACTATATACTTCAGACCAGAGGGCAGAGCAGTGGAGCTTCAACTGATGGAGTCACATGAAAGAGCAACTTATTTTTTTCTTGGGAGTGAACAAGCAAAGGCATGTTCCAGATATGCCAGGGACGTTGACCAAGCCCAGTGCAGACATTGGGCAATGTCGGATCTACGAAGCCCTTGCTGCCATTTAATACATCTTGGCCAGAAATTTCATGTGAGAATAAAGCAGCCCATATATTAGCATAGGATAGGCTTTAACTGATGGGAACCCAATAAAATTCATTATTTCAGTTGCACATATTTCAAGCAGCCACAACCACATTGCACTACTGAGACAGTCAACAGATATTAAACCCAAATAGCTCGGTAAGTGCAGCTTCAGGGTCATCTTGACATGGTGACAATGATAAGTTGCTTAAATATATTAAAGCACTTTGACCTCGATTCTACCTGGATTAGTGTCCTTCTATGTTACTCTTCCCATTACTGGATTTTTTTCTATTTCTTTTTAGATGAAAAATAGACATTGATGCTTCAGCGCCCTTTGGAAATGTGCCTTGTGTAGGACTTCTGAGATATTTTTCTTTCTTTTAAAAAATAACCTTCAAATAAAAATAATAGGCTTTTCAGATAACAGAGCCCAAAGCAAATAACATCAAACTTTGCTAATACGGTCACGAAAAGACCAGAGAGACCTTCTGAAGTGGGGCTGCCAAGTGCTAAAAGGAAACACTCGTAGCAGAAGGCAAGCGAAGTGTTTTTCCAGAGAACAGCCATCACCGCAGCTCGCGGCTTAAGGGGTGACAGAATCCCCCCCAATCTAGCAAGAGCCCCGGCTTCAATGGTACTGTTTTTGCTTTTTCTTCTTCAAAACAAGGTGCTTTCTGGGAGGAACCGTGTGGTAGGGCAGACTCCACTTTTCTTGACATTGAGAAATTATATATATATAATTTCGGCCCTGACTGAGCACGTTCCAGGCCATCTGATAGGGTTCAGGTTCATGTGCGCACCAACTGCCGGTAGGAGAAAGCAAAGTTAGTCTGGGTTTACCTGCCGTAAGCAAACCGCCTGTCTTTGTGATGATCCCCAAAGGTATCCCACAGCCTGAGAGACACGCTTACTTCGTCAACAACATCCCTGGAACGCTCCAAGACCTGCGGGGGAGACGGGGAAGCCATGCCCGGTGTGAATGGGAAGTTCCCCCCAAAGAATGTTCCAGAACACACCCTTCGATTCCCCACTTAACTGATTTGCGCTCCTGTTTCAGCGCAAGGATTGAACTGAAAAATCCCACTTCCTGGAATCACAAGACCGCAGGCTTCCATTCGGATACCCGACCAGAGCCCTCAAGCGTGCGTTTTGCTTTCGTTTTAGCTGGTGGGTCCCCAAAGGGCCGCGCTCTCTGCAGCGGGAGTTGCCTCGTGGCATTAGTATTGTTTCAAGCAGACTGGCAGCCGCACTCCTGTCCCCCGTAGGAGTGAATCCCCAGCCCCGGCCGCCTTACCTCCTGGCACACCCGGTACTGATCGATGGCCCACACGGTGGGCACGTGGGTGGCCAGCAGCTGGTACTGGGTGAGCGTGGTGTTGCACGCTCGGGCGCAGATCAGGCGCGTCTTCCCCACGGCGTTGTCGCCCACCACCACGCACTTGATGGTTTCCACGTTGGGCCGTTCGTAGTCCATGTCCGTGTCCATCTATAAAACCCTGCCGGGAGAGAGCGGACACGGCGTCAACGACAGCCGAGCGGCCCGAGACCCGCTCCGTCCGAGATGCCCGCGGCCTCGGGAGAAGCCTGGCCGTGCCCACGCCGCCAACGGAAAGTCTCCGCTTCTTTGGATACCCACACGAGTCCCAACACTGGCTTGTTGTTTTGATATGCCCCCGCTCCCCTCATGGTTTATTTCCGTGAACGTGTTATTTTCTCCTTGGTTTTCTCTAAATACTGGAAACGAGTCGAGGAAGAGCCCAGATAGTGGCACACCGTTACTGCTCACCCGCCACTCCTGTGCGCATGCGCACCAACGACGCACCGTGATAGCGCCCCGGCCTGTGCGCATGCGCACCGACGACGCACCGCTGTAGCGCACCGGCCACTCCAGTGCGCATGCGCACCAACGACGCACCGCTGTAGCGCACCGGCCTGTGCGCATGCGCACCGACGACGACGCACCGTTACTGCTCACCCGCCACTCCTGTGCGCATGCGCACCAACGACGCACCGTGATAGCGCCCCGGCCTGTGCGCATGCGCACCGACGACGCACCGCTGTAGCGCACCGGCCTGTGCGCATGCGCACCGACGACGACGCACCGATACCTGCAGATTCAGCTTGGACACTTTCGGGTGCAATCGGCCTTGGCAATGTTAGGCCCCCAAGCCCTCCCAAGTGTCCAGCCACCCAGTGCCTGGGATGGAAGAGTTAAACAGGAAATTATTATGGTGCCTCGTTGACTTAGAGGAAGAACGCGAGTCCCAGCTGAAAGGCCTACGTGACATTCAAGGAGAGTAAATTACGTCTGACTTTTTTTTTTTTTTTTAATATACCAACCAAACTCAAAATGAGGGAGGGAAGGAGGAATTAAAAAGATATTCTGAAGCCCAGGATTGAGTTGCAAGTTGGGATTCCAGGGCTTCAGGAAGGGGTTCAAGAAGAAAAAGAAGGTCTGGAAACTGGTTATGGTAGCAATTGTACAATACTGCTTGATGTGATTGAACTATGGAATGATATGTGTATTAGCTCCCAATAAAAATGGTTTTGGGGAAAAAAGATATTTTCAAGAGGGCTCATGTGACTTAAAGCAATAATTTCCCACTTCCTTAAATTAAAAAAAAATTCTTCCCTAATGTATTTTCATAAAAAAAAATCTGGGGTGTATTATGACTTCATCAGGAAGAGGAACTACTTTGGATTCTTCCTGAAACCATCCCAAAACGCCTAAAGAGCCTTGCTGATGGGGGTCAAGGGGAAGGGGGGGGGGCAGCTGCCACAGCTTCCCTTCCCAGGGACAGGAACCTCCTAAACTTACTTAGCAGCTGGTGGGAAGTGGGAGGGGACTGGCAGGTGGGGGTGGGAGTGTTTGGCAATTGATTGTAATTACCCTTTGGGGGACAATGATTGTCAAACAGAAAACTGGCTAGGTAGTCATTTTAAAGCATTGATCATGATTTTAATGGCTAAAGTTAAATAGTTATAGTAGGGCCTAATACATAATTGGGACTCACTAAGTATTCATTTCAAGTGGCTTGAGAAAAATAAGCATTTGGATAAGAGAGGTTAAGGGTAAAGATGGAGAGAGCCGAGGAAGACTAGTAAGAAGAAAATGCTTTCACAGGATTATCTCTGACAGTGACAAAGGGTGTGGGATTATCTCCTGGGACACATTCACAGGAGGTGTTAAACCAAGGCTGTAGAACTCTTGGCAGGAAAAGGGTGGAAGAGGTGTTTGGGGTGGGTAGGATTTGATCTGTGGTTCCTAAAGAGTGAAGAGAGAAAAAATCCGCAGGTACCCGTCCCTGACTTGGCAAATGCTGATTCTGAAACTCTTGAGTGGGGAAAGAGAGCCTTTAAAACCCCTACATCTTGGTATACACCCCAAAGAAATAAACAACAAAAGAGGTACAACTATATACACACATGCTTATTGTAGTGCTAGGTCCAGTACCAAAAAGATGGAAACAACCAAAATGTCTGGAAGGAATGGGTAAATACGCTTCGGTACATACATTCCATGGAACATTATGCATCCCTAAAGAACAATGATCAAGCTGGCAAAAACTTCGTGGCATGGAAAGACTGTAGGCTCAGCAAATCCCATACAAATACTGAATAAGATCACTACTACAAAAGAAAAAACAAGAATGGTGTCCATACTGACACCTTTAAGTAATTCTTCTGAAGAGCCGCAAACATGGACTCCTGAATTCTGATTCACCCCTAATATTCTAGGATTTCATTTTTTGTTTCCCACTTAAGAGTACAGTGTGGCAAAACATGCCTTTGGCATTCGATCAGTGGTCCTCAAATACCACCCCCAAGGAACATTTGACAATGCCTGGAGACACTTTGGGTTGCTGAAGCCAGGCGAGGGTGAATGCAACTGGCATTTAATCGGTCGAGGCTAGGAAGGAGGCTAAACCTCGTTCAGGCACCAGACAGCACCTCTCTGCCAAACAAAGAATATTCTGGTGCAAAATGTCTGTGCTGAGGCTGAGAAACCTTGCTTAGATGGATCTCAGTTTGAATCTCAGTTCCTCCCAGTATTGACCCTTTCTGGGCCTAAGCTTCCTCAGTCTGTTTGTTCAGTGTGAATAAAAACACCTCCATCAGGCAGTTGTTGTGAGAAGTCAATAAAGCGATGCTCAATGTACGTCCCCAGTGCAGTGCCTAGTACTCCCTACTCACGGAGTTAGGTGGAAAACCAGAAACTAAGGCAGACTCACTGGCATCCAGTCAATTGCAATCCACAGTGACTCTGTAGGGCTTAGCGGAACTGCTCCATAGGGTTTCTGAGATGGTCACTGTTTAAGAATCCACTCAGTCTTATTTTCTACCACGGAGTGACCATGTGCCCAATAGCGTAACCCACTCTTGACGCCAGGGCTCCTTGGAAAGCCACGATTAAAGCGAAATTTCCATCATAACTCCAGCAGAACAATCTTTAAAAAGGGTAGATTTTAATGGGACTCATCAAAGAATATAAATACAAGATGGGCCACTGCTAGCGGCCCTTAGACAAAGAAGATAGAAACCATTCTGGGGCAGGCGGAAAGGGTCATGGTTACCCAAAAAAGTGGAATTGTAAATGTGGGTTAAAACCTTTTTCTTTTTAATGCGGCCTTGTTAAACTCCAGAATATAAAGGCTCACATTTCTTACCACTCTGACACATCTGGGGGCTATCATCCATGGAGGTGCCTGTGTCAGAAACACAGCTTTGGTTTGAATCTGGTGACACAGCGGGTAGTGGGTTAAACATCGGTCTGATGACCTTACGGTTCATGGTTTAAACCCACCAGCTGCTGCTCAGGAGGAAAATGAGGCTATCTGCTCGTGTGAGATTGTGCAGTGGCAGAAACCCCAAGGAGCAGTTCAACTTTGTCCTATCAGGCCAACGTGTGTTGGGATAGTGTTGATGGTAGTGATCTTAGCCTGTTCTTTAGGATGGATTATCAAACCTTAACCATAAGGTACAAAGAATTTTCAAAGAGTTCATGGAGAAATGGAATGAAAATGGATCTCCCTCCCCACAAACATTTTTTGTTTGAAAAAGAAAGGCTTTGTTTAGACAGGCTGAGGTAATAGCTGTTAGCCATTTCAACATGCTTCTGGCCATCGACCCAAGTGTTGGTGCTGATTAAAGGTGGCCTGTTCTTCCCTCTTCGCAAAGAGCCTTTGAGTCAGAACTCTCCCTCCCTCTGACTGCTGGTCTCATGCCTGGGGTGGAGCAGAACCTCCCAGTGTTTCCAGAAGCTTCCTGTCTCTCCAGGCGGGCTCCAGGTAGATGCTGCACCTTCTAGCCTTGAGCAGCTGGAGGCTCCACAAACAAGACCTTAAAGGGTAGAAAACCTTACTCTTTTGATAATGAATTTGATTCTTTGAAAGACAGACCAAAGTCTTACAGCAGTATTTGGGGCAGTATTTCGATTTAACCAAAGTTGAAATGACACTAAAAATAGAGAACTGGGTTTCTCAGCTTACAAACTAGCCCTCATAGCAGCTTCCAAAGAGGCGTTTCCCCAAATAATGCAAACCACGGAGGAGTGGTGGGCTTACTGGGCAGTTTTCACAGAAGACCACTATGAAGCAGACGGAAACCCTCAGACTTAGCTGAAGGCAATGGTTATAAAAAGCATCCTGCCTTCATTTGTTATTTATGGACCAATCCCCTCGCCCAGCCCGAAAGCAATCTTGTGTGTCAAAGGTGAGGATAACAACCTCTAGTCCTCTAATCCCTAGCAATCTGCTCGAGCCCACAGAGGAGGAACAAGTAAGGACAGAAGTAAGCACTCATAGTCCAGAGCACGCGCTTTAGCCTGGACGTTCCAGGAAGAGTTGGCAGAATTTTCAAATACTGAGCCTCTTTGATATGCAGTCGGAATTCATTTTGCAGTAATTTAAACAGTGTTTGAAGAGGATGAAGTTACAGCCAAGAATGTAAACTCGTGCTACACTTACATTGTTGGAAATCAATTATTCATCTGTTACACATAAACAAATAAACATTACATTTCAGTAGTAATTATAAAAATATGCAATTTTCTCCTCCTCCATTTAGTACAAGCTCTAATTTATTCATATCTGGAGCTCGTGTGGTTGAATGAGTTCTCAGGGCCATCTGGATAATGACTATGTGGATCCTGATTTTTATTTACCTAGAATGAGAGTTATAAATATTATCCATTTAACGCTGATAATGGATTTTGCCACCATAACTTTTATTGGTCTATGAAAATACCCTTTCACTTTGCGATAGAAGCCTGAAGAAACAAGGAAGGTATAAAAAAAAAACCTTGAAAGAACTAACACCAAGTAGCCCATTTATAGGGTAGTTTCGTAATATTTTTAGACAAAACCAAACTGAATCTCATTTTATACTTTTACTTCAAGACATGGATGCTGGTAATTTAAAATGTCATCTGAAGAATGGATCTTTCTTTGTATTGGAAATTTATTTGAAAACTTGTAAGTGATCAAGGCCATTAGGAGGCTGAGAAGTGAAGAAAACTAATGAGCTGGTTCTGGGTGATTAGTGCTGAGGGTACTTGGGAGCCAAATAGGACATTCAGAACAGTAAAGCCAAAACCACCTCCTTTGCTTGTATTGCCCCATACCTGTCTCTGCCATTACGGCTCCACTTTATTCACTACGGTCTCCTCCTAGCCTGCTACTCATAGTCAATGTCCACAAAGCTCATGCATCCAATACTCTTGCTCCACAAGATCATTACCTCCTTGCTAACAGTGGTCTTCACTCAAATTCTACTAGAGATAGTCAAACAGTTGTGCTGGATACTGTCAGACAGGCATTTTTATCTCGGATCCCTCAGATTTCCAACTGCCCCTTTCAGAACAAAATCCTCCATCTTTACAAGATGCTTATGCTTGATGAAGTTTGGCTACTGCAACAACTCCCATCCGGGTGGAATCTAATTCTCTGATGGAATGGAAGCAGGCCTTTTGATTGGCCCAACAGAATGTGGTAGAAGCGATGCTGTGCGAGTTCGGGAGTCTAGCCCTCAGGATGCATTGCAGCTTCTGTGTCTCCATCCTCTGGGAGACTTCTCGGAGGTCATGACAGAAGGCAGCTAGTTTGGCCTAGCCCAACTAAAAACACATACTGACCCTCTATGGGATTTCTGAGGTTATAAACCTTTACAAGAGCGAACATCATTTTTCTCCTTCACAGCAGCTGGTGGATTTGAACTCTTTACGTTGCAGTCCAATGCTTGCCCGGCAGTGCCACCCGGGCTCCTTATCTTGCCTACCAGAAGATGAGAATTCATGCTGAAGACAACGGAGGCAGCCCAGCCGAGTGCCATCACTAAATGGCAGTTAATTTAAGTGAGGCCAGTGTGGATCTTCTAACTCGGCCATTCTTCAGCTGAAATGTCTTATCAGTCAGCCTAGCAAGGCCACCAGAGGGGTGACCCAGGCGACTCACAGTCATGAGACATAATCAATGTGGCTCTTATATGGACCACATTGTGGGGTGGATTGTTTTGTAGCAATAGTTATCTGAAACACAATCATTACATCTTAGCTAAAGCTATAGAACCTTGACTCCATGATTAATTTTTTCTGTTTCTGTGGTGCCCTTGAATTGGTGTTTTCCACCGATGAGTGGATGGATCACACTTTTCTATGTAACATCGTGCACGTCGTGTGGCAGGCAGAATCGTGACCCCTCCAAAGATATACAGGTCTTAACCCGTGCAACCAGTGACGGTGCTAATTGCTAAGAGAGAATTGGGATTGCAGGTAGAATTACAGTTACGAGTCAGTTGACCTCAATAGAAAAAGCCTGTCATAGATTTTATGGGTGGACCTAATATAACCTGTGTCTGCGTAGTCAATGTCGCACAAAGAGACAGCAGTCAGAGTCTGAAAGATAAATGGAGATGCTGTGTAGTTGGTTTTGAAGATGGAGGAGGGAGCCACAAACCAAGAGATTCAGGTAGCTTCTAGAAGCTGGGAAGGTAAAGGAAACAGACTCTCCATGAGAGCCAGTGGAATGCAGTCTTGCCAACTGTAGCCCAGCGAAACCCGTTCAGACTTCTGACTTTAGAACTGTAGCATAACAAATGTGCATTGTTTTAAAAACCACTGAACGCCTGGCAGTTTGTTAGAACAGCCACATGAAACTAACACAGCCCAACCACACAAATGGCCTCCCTGTGTTCTGCGTGTTATGCTCCATCTTGGTGTCTTGACATCGCGATTTCTTCTGTGTGTGCTCTGATCCTGTCCCAGTCCCTTTCATTCCATAAAAACGGATCCAAACATTCCTTCCTCTAAGAGCCTCTCGTAGATATTCCTCACCCCCCCCCCCGCCCCCCGGCTAACTCACTGCCTCAATTGCACAAATAAATTGTTCTGAGGGAAACAAATGGTAGAGCTCGCTCTCTCACACACACACTTTTTCACAATTTTCAAATAATTTCCAGATATACTAACAAATCATGGAATGATGATTTCTGAATTTTTTTTGGTGTGTGTGTCATTTCACCTTCAAAGTGGCCCTTCTCATGCACTTCATGCGCCGGCAAGTGTGTCCCGGATGCTGCTTTGTGCTAACACAGATGAAATCTATGACGTTCAACCACCCTCTTCGGTAAACCTTTCCTCGTCTACCCCAGCTGGTCCACAGCAGCCTCAAGGCAATTCTGGCTGTCTCCTATGGGGAAGAGGGAGTCAACATACAAACTGAGCTCACCTGACTTGCTTCCCCAATTCATTTTCCTTTCGTTCTTTTAGGGGCTTTTGATCTTGTTCAGTGCTCGGGAGCTGGTTCCTACTCACAGCGACTCTGAACCACAGACCGAAACCCTGCCTGCTCCTGTGTCATCTTCACGGTTGGAATGTGGGAGCCCATTGTTGTAACCATGGCGGCAATCCATCTCATCATTTCCCCCCTCCTTCTACTTTACCAAGCATAATATCCTCTTCCAGGGCAGCTCTCTCCTGATAACTTTGCCAAAGTCCAGGAGCTGACGTCTCAGGGTCCACAGTTGTAAGGCTCATTCATGCGGAGGGCAAAAGGATGACACTCTGAGGGCTAAGGCGCACCCACACAGGGTGGAATTCAATCACCTCACATGCATGTGAAAGCTGGGCGTTGGATCATGGTGCTGCTGAAGGAACATGAAAGGGCCATTAGGTGCCAGAAGAACAAACAAATTCCTCACAATGTTGGTCTTCAGAGTGACCTGTGCTGAAATGGGCGCCTATAACACGCTAGGGACTCTCAGCACCTCACTCACACTCTGGCTACGTGACTTTTAGCAGTATGTCCCATGATTCATTAATTCTTGGCCTCTGTGGCTGATTGAGAAGGATCCCTGGTTGGCAGAGTGGTTAAAACTCTTGGAGGGAAGGTGGGGTAGAAAGGGGGACCGATTCCAGGGATCTACATATAACCTCCTCCCTGGGGGTGGGCAACAGAAAAGTGGGTGAAGGTAGACGTCGGACAGTGTTAAGATATGACAAAATAATAATAATTTAAAAATTATCAAGGGTTCATGAGGGGGGTGGGGGAGCGAGGGGAAATATGAGGAGCTGATATGAGGGGCTCAAGTAGAAAGCACATGTTTTGAAACTGATGATGGCAACAAATGTACAAATGTGCTTGACACAATGGATGTATGTATGGATTGTGATAAGAGTTGTACGAGCCCTCCGCCCCCAAATGATTTAAAAACAAAACAACTTCTTGGCTATTAACCAAAAGGTTGGCATTTCCAACCTACCACCTACTTGATGGAGGAATGCGTGGCGGTCTGCTTTTGTCAAGGTTTACAGTTCTCAGAAACTCTACGAAGCGTTTCCATTAAGGCATTTCAGTGCACAGCGATGCCCCTTTTCTCTAATGTGTGTGTGTCTGATAAGACTCAAGATGTTCCTGATTGTTCTGGGTAGGTGCACTTCAGCATAAGTGCACTCTTTGAGACTGTCCCACTAGTGTTAGGAAGGAGAAGCAGAGAGTGTCACCGTTTGTCTAAGACACTTTGCTAGGAGTCCCTTATTGGTCCCAATCACTCCACCATTGCAATCGGCCATCTCTGCCCCTCACCTGTGCGATGCATGGCTGTGTCACATACCTGTGTACAATTTCAGCCATGTGAGCCTTCTGTTTAGAGACAGGAAATCTAAGGCCCATGGTGTGTGTGTTTGGGGGTGGGGTGGGGGTAAGGGTGGGTCTTTGTATTTCTGGTGTCACTCAGCATTCAGACAGGTTGAATGGCGCTATTCTATAGCCACTAAATGTCCTCGTCAGTTGAATAGTATATAATCTGAACTTAAGGAATACTTTAACCTTGTCATTAAAAAGTACCAGTGTACTTTTAGTGTTCTGCCAGAGTGGGCGCTATAAAAAATAGTTTCGAATGCTTTGTTTTTGACAGAAACACAAGGGGAATGTTAAGAGTTGCTCAGTGCCTACAGCCAGCAGACAAACTTCAACTGTGTGGATCCCACTATCCTGCACCCTCATCACCAGTCCAAGGCAGGTAGAAGCTGCTTCAATGGCAAAGAAACATCTCAGCTGGGAGAGAGAAGGAACCCGGAGCTGAGAAAGGGGTAGTAAGGGTTGAGCCAGATTGTTCGAAATCAAAATATCCCAGCAACATAGCTTTATGATATAAGTACCTTTCATCATTTAAATCAACAGCAAAGGGCTGTTTGAATATCATCTTGAATATTTTCAATGGAATGCTCTGATGTTTAATATAAAGGAAAAGCGGTAAGTCACAGAAAGGACACGAGTTCAAAATCCAGGAATGAAGATTGTACAGAGGCATGCACCTTCTACGAGGTTCTACATCCACTGATTATCCTCATCAGATCCCCACACGCAAGGGCTGCCACTCTCTCCTTGTCTTTAAACTCAAAATCAGTAGAGCAGCGGAGCCCAGATTCAACATTGTTTTCCTACCTACCCATTGCTCTTAATAAATCACAAAATGAAAAATGCCTCAAATGAAAACTCAGGTCAGATTTAAAACATGAACTTAGAGATTCCAGCATGCACCTCAAAACCAGCCGAGGTAAACTGCTCTAGAACCCAGACATACTGGTCTCCCTTCTCCTGGGGACATGCCACATATCTCTGCCTTGAGGGTTTTAGTTGCAACATTACTTCTACTTTAACATCCCCCTCCCACCCATGCCTGGTCCACTGCTGTTTTCTTTCGTCTCTAGTGTGCAGGCAGAGGTCATTGGTTAAACTTACGGAGTACCAGGTCTACTAGGACTACAGTAGCAAAGGGGCCAAGCATGGCTCTCACCCTTGAGAACTTCACAGTTAGCTGGGGGAGACAACTAACAAATGGACACAGGTGTACTTCTCAATTGTTGTAAGTCCCTTGAAGAGAGATAAAAGGAGCTATGAGGCGGAATAGGGGACCAGAAGACCCCCAGACAGATGAGGAAGGCGTCTCAGAGGAGGTCCTAGCAGGCTCCAGTCACAAGATGGGATGGGAAAGCAAGTGGGAGGAGTCAGAAAGGGGAATTGTTGAGAGGGAGGGTCAGCAAGGTAGGCAGGTGACAGATGTGTGTGTGTGTGTTCTTTTAAGCCACAGACAGGCGTTGGGATTTTATTCTAAGTGTACGGAGAATCGCTGGAGTAGGCAGAGGAGTGACACGCTGTGTCTTGCTTTTTAGAAGTCTTCTCTCTCTTGTTGAGACTGCTATGCGGAGAACACCACCTTGCTGCTCTCCTGGGAAATATGAGTGCTGGCAGAAGATCCAGTTAGGATACTACTAGAGTTCTTCAGGGAAGTGAGGAAGGTGGCTTTGGCCACAGTACAATCAGCAGGCATACAGCAAAGCAGATAGAAGTAAACTATATTTTTATTCTTTTATACCATCTTCCAGGGACTTATCAAGGAGGCCCTGTGATCCAACGCTTAAGGGCCTGACTGCTCACTGACAGGAGGGCAGCTCGAGCCCACGAGCTGCTCAGCAGGAGAGAAGACGAGGCCATGTGTTTCCATAAAGACGACGTTCTAGGAAGCACTGTGTGGCAATTCCACTCTGTCATAGAAGGTTTTTCATGAGTCACATCGACTTGATGACACAAAGCAACAGAGTATTTCCAAACTCTGGTTTGTGACGCAGATGATCATGTCTACATATATTCCCCTTTCAGCTCACCAAGATTATACGTTTGTGACAAGGGACTGGTTTTCATGCTGAACCCTACAAATATTTTCACCATGTTCTGCCTGAATGTAGCTTTCAGCAGCCAGCTGATGGCTTGAATATAAAAGCTGCTCAGTCCTCCATAGGAAACCTTCCACTGGGGGCTGCTAGAGGGCTTGCACACAGCTATCTGGTGACGGACCATGAAACCCTGCAGCCTCAAAAGGAGCAGCATGTGGCCAAGCCTGTGGTTGGTGAGAGGAACACCTTGAAGGACATCTGTGTGGCCCATCATGAGCAGCAGCATTTGACAGATGGCGATGTACCAACCATTGGTCTCCAGCCGGAGGAGCATCAGTAACCATGGGAACCACCAGGGACCCAGGACCAGACCCTCCGTTAAACAGGAGGGCGGAGGTGGGAGGCCTGAAAAGCCAGGCAGGAGGGGCTCAGAACTAGATTGGATTTAGACAAATCATGATATATAATCATTTATTATGCTCTCGTGCCTAGAGGTAACTTATGCATCTCAATACTACTTACATATAGGGTAGCACAAAGTTCATACTTTCATACTTAACACAAGGGATTCCAACTAACTCTCTCCCCCCCACCCCCCTGCCCGAGTCTCTACTTGGCTGGAAAAGAAGGAGAGAGGGAAGGCACCGAGTACAATTAGAGAGAGCCCCACTGGCAAACTGGCCAAGCGCTTGACAGTGAATTACAATGTCAGCGATGCTAGGTCTACAGGATACAGGATGGCAGGTTGTTCTGTAAAGGTTTCTAGCCTGGGGAGCCCTAGGAGGCAGCCCTTCTAATCCCTGCTAAGAGTCAGAACCCACTCAAAGGCAATGGGTTTGTTTGAGGTCTTAGAATTTTAGTTCATAAAGAAATATAGTTAATATGAAGGTAAATCTTAAATGTAGGAAATCAACCCATGCTTAAAAGAGCCCCATCAACAAGGACATTTTTAAAAAAGGCAATTAGATAGTCTTCCAGATGAGGTAACTGTGAAAGCCCACAAGCTTTGGACAACACCCCCCCCCCGCCCCTCCCAACAATGTCTAATGATAATTATTTCCATTCTGTACCCATAGCAACGCCACGACGGTGCCAGAACATAGGGATAAGAAGTAACCATAGATCAGAAATTGGAAGGACTTCTTCCAAATTCACTTCTGCGGACACCAGTGAGAAAATCCCTGGAGACTAGGAGAGAAAGGCTCGCTCAGGAAGTTAGCAGGATGCGCAACTTGATTGGACGCGTTTGCCCCACCTGTGGGCAGAGTAGGTGGTGAAGCCACCAGGAAGCCTCGAGGAAACCGATATCTGACCCTGATGTCAGCAGCGGCCCCTCAGTGACGATGGACCACCGAGAGAGAACTGAGCATATTGGAATTTTGGCTTTCCTGGCTGGCTTGACCCGGCCCTTTCCGTTTTCACATCGTGACAAACGATGCACTGATCCAGTGAAGAGGGAATGGTGTGGGGGTGGCTTTTCCAAAGACTGCATATTTATATGAGGGCTTTCGGTCATCACGGTTGAGCTTATCTCGCCCTTGAAGGTTCTTTGAACCAGGAGTATGTTGGACAGTTTTGCTGGTCTGTCTGGAAGTGGGCGAGTCTCCGAGCCTCCCGAAAAAGAGTGGGTAGATCTCTACTTTGATTTCTCACCGAGACTGAGGTTCCCCAAGGGTCTGGAATACATGTTGATCGTTGGCTGACAGGAATTTTTTTTTCTTCTGGCTAGAGAGAGCACCAGTCAATATACGGTCAGTTGAACACACTGACTGAAAGAGAAGTCATAGAAGCAAGAACGTCTACTAACGTGTAAACACAGCTTGAAAAAGATGCGGGATCCACGCGCCCTCCCATGTGAAAGAAAACAACACACGAAAACTATAGATAGGCGAGGTTCCAAGTCACAGGACAAGCAAAAGAAAGGCAACGCCCCGCCGAACATGGAGATTAAAAACAAAACACAAAGTGCTCACCTGTTGCTCTTGAGTCAATTGCCACTCCCAGAGCCCCCATAAAACCGAAGGGCAAAGCCCCAGCTTTCTCCCGTAAAGCAGCTAGGGAGTTTGACCTGGCAACCAGGTGAAAATAAACAGCAAATGTAGAATGTCATGAAGAGATTTAGTAAGGCCCCGGCCAAACCTGAGAAGCAATCTCTTTATAGAGAATGAAAGGTCATCTGAAAACCACATGACCCAAGAAGTTGACAAAGGGGCAGAATCTCAAAGCCAAATCTCCTTCTGGATCCTAGAGGAACAGAAGGAGCTACATGTGGTTTAAAAGGACAAAGCTCTACCGACTTACACACAGCAAGAATGGGCAGCGAGAGAAGAAAACGGAGGAGGAGAAAAGGAAGATTCCAAATCTATATTTCTATATTAAATGTCATGGCAAAAAGTAGTCGCAAAAGAATTCTTAAGACTCCTAAAGCAGCCTTTGAACCAAAGGCCAGGAGAATAACCTGGAAGGTCACAGCTTCATCAACACACCGAAGACGCCCAAACACGGCGAGTCTGGGAAAAGAGGAAATAATGCCTCAAATTGTCAGCCGGATCAAACGGATATTTGTGTGACGGCGAACACAAAGCTACTTTCTGGTAGCAAATACCTGGGGGATGGGGAGCTTTAAAAAATGAAACTATTCACAGATATGAGCCAGAATGCCCAGAGCTAATTCAAAATGGAAATACCTAACAGAAAGGGAATTTTTAGTTTTAAAGAACTGGGGGAACCACAGCGAATTAAACAAATAAGATGAGCTTCAACTCCGGGTACAAAATTTACTAGAAAACCCCCTGTATGTCACAGCCACGTTGGTGAAAACCAAGTGGGGAGCAATTCGTAGGAAAAACCAACAGATACATCAAAGCACTGGAAAACTTTGAGGGCTTTTGTCATGACTGAAGTCATCAAAAAACCCTAACAGATAAAAAAAAAGTAGAATACTCTTCCCTCAGATTAGGGAAACAAAACCAATACAACACACGGAGGATTTGAATAACAAATAGTAAGATTAAATTGATATCCCACATTTTAAAGAGTTTATTGAAAAAAAGGTGACAACTTCTTTTCAAGTGGTCTTGAGACACTTATAAAAGCCGACCACATACTTGGTCACAAGGTCAAAATTTAAGTTGGATCCAACAAATAGTCTGGCCACCTGCCACCTAGGAATAAATGTCTTGTTCAAGCTCATTGTTGCAGCCACTGCATGGCTCCCCCTCCCTGGGGGATTTCGCCACTTTGGGGGAGGCTCTCTTACCCAGCATGATGTCCTCCTTCAGGGATTGGTCTCCTAAGATCATTGACACAGTACGTGGAGAACAAATTGTGCCACCTCATTTCCAAGGAGCACTCTGGAAGTGCTTGTTCCAAGACTGGTTTGTTCTTTCATCTGGCAATCTGGTCGGCAGGCTTTGCCAAGGTCATAATTCAAAGGCACCGTTAAAAACAACATCTTCTTATCCAATTCTGTGTCTCCCTTATCCATTGCGCTGCTGGACCCCGAGCCGCCCCATAGGAGAGGGGAAGCACGCAGGTTTCTACTCTGGTAAAGAGTTGCACTTTCAGGAGCCCACAGGCTGGTTCTGTTCTGTTCTTCAAGTCTCTGAGTCAGAACTGACTTGAGGGCAGTGAATCTTTTTGTTTGCCTGTTTCGTCCATAGGTTGGGATTCATAAAAGAAATAAAGGGCTGGAAATGAGAAATGATTGAGAATACCACGGCTTGGGTCAGGCTCACTTGAGTCCTCAAAGTGCCATGTTTGTTGTTAACACTTTCAAGAGGTCCTTGGCAGCAGACGTGCCACAATACAATGTTTGATTTCCACACACACTGATGTGCATCCAGGTAAAAACGTTGTCAACCTCATCTCTTTTCCGTTTAGCAGAATGCTGTGTGTTGTGGAAGTGGTGAGGATTTCGATTGTCTTCTGAAGGCTGCCTCTTCTCCAGCAGCCATTGCTTCGAGTCCTCTCGCTGTCAGCGTGCACGTTGGTGTCATCTGCATACAACGGGTTGTTTAGGAGTCTTCCTCCAACCCTGATTCCCTGATACTTTTAAAACTTTGGCCCAGCTTCTCATTGAATGACTGTGACAAAAAGGTACAATCCTGACACACACCTTTCCTGCTTTTAAAATGTGCAGTATCCCCTTACTCTACTAGACGGATTGCATTTTGGCCCATGGATAGGTCCTGCAAGAGCACAATGAAACGTCTAGAACTCCTGTTCTTGACAATATTACCCATAACTTGTTATGATCCACAAGTGAAATACCATTGCTTAGTTAAGGAAACACAAGTGAACACCTTTCAAATCTGTTTTCCGCCAACGTTCATCTGACAGCAGCACTGATATTTCTCAGAAGGCAACGAGAATTTCTAATAACGTCCCATTGATCTGGTGCCGCAAACATTTTGAAATGATCATGAACAAACTTGTACTTGCATGGGATGTAATCATATTGTTTGATAATGTCTGCATTTTGTTGGAGTAGCTTTCTTTAGAATGTGCACAGATATAGATCTTTCATCAATTGGCTGTAAAGCTGTTTCCCAAATTTCTTGGTCTAGCTGAGGGAGCCCCTTGGAGCACTGCATCTCTTTGTTGAAACATCTCACTTTGTCTTGTATCAATTCCTGGGGACTTGTTTTATGCCAATCATGTCAGTGTAGCTTGAACTTCTTGCTTCAACACTGTCAGTTCTCGATCATATTCCACCTCCCGAGATGGTTGCACATTGACCAGTTCGTTTTGGTTCAGTGACTATGTTTATTCTGTCTTCTCTTGATACTGCTGACATTGTTCAATGGTTTACCTATTGAATCCCTCAATAATGTAACTGGAAGTTTCAATTTTTCCTTCAGGGGTTTCTGTTTTTTCCAGCTTGGAAAATTCAGAGCATGCTCTTTCCTTTTGTTTTTCTAACTCTAGTTTTTTGAAGGTAAAATTGGGTTTTCTAATTCTCATTCCTGGAGGTAGAATTGGATTTTCTAACTCTAGTTCTTTGAAGGCAGAATTGACCTAAATGAAGTGGATTGAGTACATCTGCCAGGACCCTCATTTACTGAAGCACCTGTAGCTCAAATTAAAATGATAAGAAACAGCTTTAAACATTCATTAGTGATGGAATTATGAAATATAAATTTAGGAAAATTAGAAGTTGTCAAAGATTAAATAGAACAGTTGAAGATAGATATCGTAGGCACTGGTGAGCTGAAAAGAACTGGGATTGGTCATTTTAAATCAGTCATACGATCTACTACACTGGAAATACCATTTTCTCAAGGAAGAGTGTCCCATTTACAGTTAAAGGAAATTATTTTTACCAAAATTAACTGTAGTTAGTTCAGACAAAGCAATAATTCAGTGAAAACTTAAATTCTGCCAAGGAAGAAGTTGTCCTAGACATAAAAAGTTGTAGCATTTTAAAAATAAATAGTACAGTGGGATAGTGACCAGAAATGGGGACTTTTAAAATATCATGTTTCTTGATTTAAGTACTGGTTATATAGGTATGTTCCATGAAAAAAAAATAATCAGTAGACTTAGAATCTCTATACATTTCTACATGGATGTTTGATACTAATTCATTTTGTAAAAGTAAAGTAAGGAAACATTGCTGTTGGAGGCCCTGCAGGCCTCGAGGAAAAACCCTACCAGTGCGATGGCCACGTGCTCGACTGTTGACAGAACTGTTGGCAGTTCGAGTCCATCTGCCCTGAAGCAGGAGAACGATGCAGTAGCTGCTTCAGTCACTCCGGCTCCAAAACCCCGGGAGCGGCTCTTCTCTGTGCTGGAGGATCACTCGTCATAATCAACATGGTGCCAATAGGTATAGTTGTTTTTGGGTTTTTTTTTTGGGGGGGGGTCCTCATGAAGGTAAAAAAGGGCTCTATAGCAAGAAGTTCAGTGAAGGCACTCGCTAAAGGTGCCCCTTGGGTTAGCTGGTTTATCATTAGGAACCATGCGCTATGCGACCTTCAGATGCCATGGAAGTCAAACACCTGCAGCTCAACATTTAGGTCTATAACATGCCACCAGTTATGACATCCTTCCCTGGTTGAGTACAATGAGCGCACCTATGACTTGGCTTGTTTTTTCAGGATGTTGTAGCAAAGTGAGACCAGGAACGAGACAGTACTGGTTGGACAATAAGCCGGATGCCTGAACAACTCATGTTTAGTTAGAAGATAGAACTGAATAGATTCTAGCTGGTATTTTTAGAACATGTTCTCGTCACCCACCAACTGATGGAAGAAATTGTTACATGAAAGATTGTGCATTTTCTTCAAGCAGGAGAGGGGACTGCTTATGTAAGTGGAAAAATGTTACCAATTTTTATGCAGGGCAACTAGCAATTTTAAGTTAAGGCTTTACACCGATGCCTTTAATTCTAAAACTCCATTCCTAGGAAAATAATCGAGGCCTACAAAAGTATTTCATTAAAATTATATTCATCATATTTGCAGAGACAAAATAATGGAAGCAAACTTGAAACTCTAACCACAGGGGATTAGTTAGGACAGGGGTCAGCCCATTTTTGAGATGGAAGAGCCCATGCCATCCCTTAAAACAATGTAAAAATTATGTGAGGGCCATACATATATTTTTACAAACAGATGAAATCACTGTAATCTGAGTTATATCCTTTAAAACCTTATTCATGAAACTATGATAGTTTTATTTTTTATTTTCAATTTTACTTCAAAGCCACATGTACAGCCCCAAAGAGCTACATCTGGCTCTTGAGCTGCAGTGTGCCGACCCTGAGGTTAGGTCAGTGATAGCGTATCCATAATAAGAGAATGTCGAATCATCAATATGCTGTTATAGAAATACATCTGTCATCATAAATGTGCATAAAATAAGTTATGATAATTGCGGCATGCCCCTATTCCTCAACAGTCAGGGATTCAAATAGTCACTGAAGAATTTGGAATAGAGCAAAGCCATAGTGATAATGCCAACATTTTTTATTGGGCTAGATTATAGTTTATTTGGCTTATTATTACTATCTTCTCCTTATGTGGTAAAGTCATTTTTTTTCTATTATGAAGATATTATTTATGTAATGAATAAATTTTACAAAAAAGGTGAGGGTGGCAAGGTAGCAAAACTATGGACGAGATAATGCATGTGTGTCAACACATCATTCTTTCATTATGAAGAATGATGTCTACTCTGTACTTTCAGTCCATATATCGAAAGGCTTATGTGAAGTCCCTTTCTAGAGTACGAACTAGCCTTGCTGCTCCTGGGACTTCCTTTCAGTGCTTAGCAGTCATTCTAGTCATTAATAATATGATCTTGGGCTTCCTGATCTTTCAACTCCCTTTACTCCTTTATAATAAAATAACTTGTATGTCAATGGGCCCAAACAAGCTGCCACTCAGCCTACAAAAATGTAGCAAGCATCAGCTCTTGAACAGTAGGTGTAGAAACAAACCACCCACAACCCACAAGGTCGCATTTGCGAAGCTCCCCAGATCATGTCATGAGATTCGGAGAAATTTCAGTTTTTATGACACAAGATAGCCCATGGTGCATTTCAGAAGAAAAAAATCCGAAATATTCTAAGTGGTCACTGTTGAATTTTGTTCAATTACACACAAAGGGGAACAATTTCCTTCATTGGGGGCTCTTTTTAGGAGTCTAAATGATCAGCTGCCTAATTTAGCCTTTGGCTTCATGTCCACCGTGTCGATTATTCCCCTATGCTAGCTGACGTGAGGCCAAATCCCATCCCTATTTAGCGTGCACATGCGGATGTCTTGATGAAAGGGGGAGCTGGTGAATCTGCATTAAAAGAGTCAGGAGAACACATTGTCATGAATGGAAATGCAAGGCTCAATGGCTTATGGCACCAAATGGGCATTCACACAAAAGAAGCAATCGGCCTCAGGATTTTTTGCTACATGAGAAGTAGCAGAGAGGAAGGGAACTTGTAGAGAAGACAACCAAGGAATTGACTGCCCATTAGAAATATTAGGGGGATTTATTGCTTTAACAGTGTATTGCTGCCTATACCAGCAGGTTCTAGGCACCACCATTCCTAATCATCAACAACTGAAATGGGACTTGTCAACAGTAAAGTGGAGAATTCAATAATGAAACGAGGTCTATTCACAGTATTAGTGAGTTGATTTTGCCATATTTTCATAGTTTAGTATTCACTGCAAAAGGATATGGAAGGGGCTTATGGGCGCAGGGGGAAAGTTCAGTTCGTGAAAATTCTTTCAGTTGTATACATGAATAATTAGCCTATTTAGCTTTATGTAACATACATTTCAATGTTTAAAAGTTTTAAATACAGATTTAAATACAGTCTGTCTCCAGGCGTGGATCTACTAAAACCATAAAGAATAAGCTTCCCTGGGTGTATTCCAGTATACTGCCGAGGTTTATCCCTGGATTGGCTGACTGACTGACACCCAGTGACGTACTAAAGCTGGCCCATCCTAGCCCACACTAGTCAGGTCTCAAATGTGTCACAATTTTCTGTATTAAAAATTGAATTCTAAAAACTTACGGTTATAAAAATCATACTAAAAGCAAAGCTAATAATTAATCAAAACTCCCCATTTCCTAATTGTTTTCATTGTCTTTATTCTCTACACTGTAGAGGTTATTATGTGGATTTCATCCACAGGGGAGAAACTGTATATAATGGTGTGTGAATGTGCATCTCTTCCCAGTTTTATGCTCAGGCACAGTGATGGCTTGAAACTGCCACTATGGGATTAACAAACACTACTTATCAGGTCTTGCTTTATTGTTTTGTTGATTGGATGGGAAAAAATGCCAATAATATAGATTAAACATAAAAATATGTGGCTCTTGTGTTGTAAAGGGTACAGTCAAGGAAATACTTTCCCGGCATTTGAAGACTATTTTCCAGTAGTGATGAATGACGAAAGTTATGACATTGGCTTTTGTTATTTCACTTTGCCTTATTCATTAACATAAAGGAAATATTAGCCAACATTCATATGGTAACTATACTTGTCTACCAACAAAATCTAATATAGGTTGACTATGGATAAAGAGTTCACTGAAGAACCAAAAACAATACTTTGAAAATCAATGGGCTATGTGGAATTTAGAATAAGAAAGAATTAAGTATCGTATATTTTCGACTTATTTGTAAACTGTATGCCACACATTCTTAGGAGGGTCAAATCAATGCAGGTATGCATATGTGTACACACAGACAGCATACAGGTATGCATACGTGTACACACAGACAGCATACAGGAATGCATACGTGTACACACAGACAGCATACAGGTATGCATACGTGTACACACAGACAGCATATATATGCACTTGTGCACACTTTTTCCCTCCAAGACTTAGTTGGTTTATCTGCTGCATGGTCTCTATCCCTTCCATGTTTTAAGATTCTAATCTGCTATATCAGGATTTAAGAAACAAACGAACATGGAGGGAAAGTGCAATCAATTGGCATAACATAGTTCATAAAGAAAGTTTTAAATCCTAGCCTGGGGAGCAGTGTCTAGGGTCTGAAAGTTTATTAGCAGCCGAGATACAACTAAGTGCTCTCTACTTGTTAGAGACGAGAAAGAATGAAGGAAATTGACATCTTAATAAACTAGTCCACAGGGCTACTAGTCCACATGAATTTCAGTTTTATTCATCCTGGGAAAAAAGAACTGTGCCCAAAGCAGGCCTGGATGCCATTGCTGACCATGCTGACCAGGGACACAATAGGAGGTCCTGGGCAGAATGGGAGAACAGTGTTGAATGAAACTCAAATTCCTAAACGAGGCCAGACTTACTAGATCAGTAGAGACTAGAGGAATCCTTAAAACTATCATCCTAAACAAATTTTTGAACTTTGAGATCACTCCTAGAGGTCGCCTTTTGCTCAAGTAATTGACCGGCTTATAAAATAAACCATGTCCACTGGGAGCATGCCGCCCTAGGAAGAATCAACAATATGCATCCACTTGATCAACACTGACACTATATCAAAGATGGGCAGTGAAGGAGGGACAAGGGAGCTAGAGCAATGGGAACAGAACAAACAGAAGGGGAATGAGAACAGAATAAACAGAACGAACACATTTAAGAAAATGTCACCAATGTCAGGGAATGATTTGTGTAAAGTTTTAAAATGTGAGCCTAGCTTGCTGTAACACAATAAAATGCCTAGAACACAATAAAATAATACAGAAAGGAAAAGAAAAAGCCAAGCAACAGAGGGTAGCAAGGTAGCTATGGCCGATAAAGTATGAGAATCAGCATAAGACCTGGTGTGTCAGTCTGGGTGATTAGAGAAACAAATCCACAGAAGCTCATATGCATAAGAAAAAGAGTTTTATATAAATGGAAAGTGCACATCAAGAAAACATCCCAGCCCAGTGCTGCCCAAGCTCACAAGTCCAACATTAACCCATGTGCCTGACACCAATCCACAAAGTCCTCCTCCATCTCACAAAATGCACACTATGATGCCGACTGCAGGAGGAAAGCCGAATCAGTGAATGTGTAAGCATCTCAGTGCTGGCGGGGGTCTCCAAGGTCCATGCAGCTTCTCCTCAGTCAAGTCTTGCAGGAAGTGAGCCTTGCCAGCTGAAGTAGGGAACTGGCTAAGGCAGCTGCACCCTGGTCTGACCATCACAAAGCAAGAGACCTGAGAACTAGAAAGGCAAGGCTCACCGAGCCATTTAGCTCTCCACCCTTCAATTCATCCCACATGTGTTTATCAGTCAGGTTGGCACGATTAATTTTAACTATCGCACCTGGCAACAGCTACATTTCAAAAACTCACTACTCAAGTCTGGTCATCCAACCAGCAGTGCTGGCATGACCAGAGAGCTTGCTAGAAATGCTGAAGCTCAGGCCTTACCCCAGAACTCCTCAATCAAGGCTGTATTGTAACAAGCTCCCCAGGTAATCCACATAAACGAAAGTTACGGAGCACTGATGGAAAACTAATTGCTCATTATCGTGAACCAAGGCGCCCTAGTGACACCCAGGTAAGTGGTCGGCTGCTCAAACCCACCAGCCACTCTGAGAGAGAGAACGGTGAGACTGGCTGCTACTGTCGAGATTGACAGCTTTGGAAACCCTGTAAAGGGCCCCTGTGAGGGGAAGCAAATAGGGGGCAGTGGTTCCATTATGAAATGAATGACATAGCCAATTTGAGAGGAGTAATCATGTGAGGGACAATCTAGCAGTTGGCAATGTCTAAGCAACCTTGCAGCTTCTCGATAGTATTAGGGACAACCCATTGTTAGCACGAAACCTGAGGAACATATAGTTTTGAGGATATATATATATATTTGTCAAATACTAAAAAGGGAAACTGCACCATTAGGGGGGAAAAGTCGATTCTAGGTCATTTGGATTATTAATAAAAAGTGAAAATGGTGCAAGTCAGGGGGAAAACCACGATGCTGGTTTCCCTCTATGTCCGTGATGATGTTGCTGAAGCCTTGTTTTCAAAGTCCTGAGCAGGGCAGGGTGGCAAGTAGCACAGGACAAAGGGCGGCAGCTGGGGAGAGGAGGGTGACAAAACATTTTCCTGAGAGGTAATTTAGGGCAGAGGAGTTACCCGGTGCTGGGGTGAGGGGGAGCAATGGTAATGTTTATGCTTTCCCTGTCAATCTATCAGCCAGCACACACGGCGCAGGGAAAGAGGCCCAGCACTCAGAAAATTGCTTAGGAGTCCAGTAAATCGCAACAAGGACAGGAAGGAAGAGCTCATGTGCCTCGAAATGGCAAGGGAACCTTTTCTTCTGGCAGTGGTATTCTCTGGAAATATGTGTCAGTCACTTGGCCGAAACTAGAGTAGCTTCTTTGAGATGCAAAGGTCTACGTGGAAGACATGTTAGATCCATAAACAGAGTCTGGGCGAAAACGAGAGCCACAAATCTCTAAAAGGAGCTTGGCATTAGTTTTCGGCAGAAACTGAAGCCATAAAATGATTCAATTCACATAAACCTGGGCAGCCTGAGAATATGAAGGAAATAAATGTGATTGTGACTGGGCCATTGCTACCCACAGAGACAACCGGGCTTGCTTTAACCCAAGGGTAAAATAAGGTTCCCAGAGCCATTTCTTGCCAGGTCAGAGTTAAAATGGCTCCAGTAGGTTTAGGGGGAAATAATGTGACTCCCTAATGTGGTGACCCACCTTTCTCTGAGATATTCCAGGAAGGTTTCGAGGAGAACCAACCCTCCATTAGCACCTACTCTGTGCTCGACAAGAGCGATTTCATTACATCTTCCTCATCCTTTGAGGGATGCGATAGGTTGCCATGTTCTAAACATGGAAAATGAGGTGCAAAGAATAAGCATTGCACCCAGGCCACTTCGCTGATAAACAGCCAGAGCGCCACAGGCAACAACAACAACAACAACAAAACCACACCAAGCAGCTCCCGTAGATGGCTCGACAAAGACCGTCTGGAAGGTGTGGGGGTGTGCAGCCGTGTTTTCAATAGGAGGGAAAAAGATCGTTCTCTAAGGTGTCACTGAAGAGAAGTGAGGTTTCTTTTAGAATCTACCACAACTTTACACTGCTGGAATCCTCTTCTCATCCATTGCTGGGTGCACCTTTGTTCACCCAGCACTCACTCCCTCCCTGCACCTGAGTCCAACTCACAATGACCCTCTAGGTCAGGGTAGAACTGTCCCTGTGGGTTTCTGAGAGAGTAACAACCATTTACAGAAGTAGAAAGTCTCATTGTTCTCTCACTGAGCAGATGGTGGTTTTGAACTGCTGACCCTAAGGATGTGCCTCAGCTTGCAGACATAGTGCAGAGTTCATGGTGCTGATTTTGGCTACACTGGAGGTTTCAGGAGACTTGGCTCTTTCCAGTGTGATGCAATGGAAGGTGCCTGGGGCTGGGACGCAGAAACCTGGGTTTAATGCCGGCTGTGTCTCTTACGAACTCAGACAGTAGGTAAGTTACATTATTTATCTGGGTTGCAGGTTTTTAAATCTGTATGAGTTTGAACTAGATATTCTTAAGAACCTTTCATGCTCCGTGATTCAATTCTCAGTTTCAACTAATATTTAAGACGATGCTTCCCTAAAATTATAGTAGAAATAACCTGAAGAGTTAACACATTTGTTCAGGCAAAGCTGCTACCTGGTTCACGTTGCAACAAAAGAACGCCTCAAAACCCAACCTCTCCCCTCTGCCCCTGGAAGCAATAGGCATTATTTAACTACTACATTCCGTCATCTGCGGGAATAAACCTGCTTGGAAGAAAATGGTGTAAGAGATTTTCTCTAGGAGTTTTTGGGAACAAATATGAATTTAAGGTGCAGACAGAGTGCAACTCTGAGGTTTACTTTCGATTAGTTCAGTGACTCCATCTTTCCAAAGTCCATTTTCCGGTGCCGTGAAATTGGAATCGATAGTGAGTACTTGCTGGAATGCAGCGAAGTGTCTCTCATCTAGCAGGAGTACAATGGTGTCCAATAGATACTGGGTTTCTGTTCTTTCAAAGGTTCTTAAGGGTTTGGTTTTAGTCAGTGACATTTCTCCATAGAAGGAGAGAGACTGGGACTGTAACCTCTTCAGCATTGGGAACTTGCCATTAAACTGACTTAACAATCACTGGTCTGGAGTTGATCAGACTCCTAGCAGGTGTATAGACAAGGTAGAACTCCACTGGTGAGTTTCCAAGAGTAGAAACTCCCATCTTTCTCTCTGGGAGTGCTTGGTTTCAAACTGCTGACCTCCTGGTCAGCAGCCCAATGCGTAACTCACTATACCAGCCGGGCTCCTTGCCACTACCCTGGATCTCTGCAAATGACAAGACTATGACTTCCATCAAAATAGAGTGCAAGTAACCTCTACTTCTTCCAACAAATCTCAGAAGAAGTACAGCCAGAACATTCCTTAGAGCGAAGAAGTTTCTTCATACTTCGGATATATGTTCTCAGGAGAGAACAGTCCCTGGAGAAGACCCAAAAACCAAGCCAACAAATAGACTAACTGAAGTCACTGTCATTGAGTACCTCTGGCTCACAGTGACCCTACAGGACAGAGTAGAATGGCAGGTGTGAATTTTCCAGACTGTAACTCTTTACAGGAGTAGAAAGCCTCATTGTTGCTGTTTTTTCTCCCAAGAAGGCACTGGTGATTTTGAACTAACCTTTCGGAATAGCAGTGACAAAGGGGAAGACCCTGAACAAGATGGAATGCCACCATGGTTACAAAAATCAGAAGAACAATTGTGAAGATGACGCAGGATCGGGCAGTAGTGTTTCTTTCTGTCGTACGTTGGAAACAAAATAAGTTGGCACTGATGTGCGGGCACCTGGCAACAATAGCATGTCACAAATAAACAAACTCTCCCTTGTGGAAAAATGTAACCGCTGCTAGTAGCACAGTGCCATCTCTTTGTTTGTAAGCTTTACAATGTACCCTTGGGTAGATGAAACCTAATCAAACACACGCCAGTCCATTTGATGGGGTGGCTCAAAGGACTGTCCAGGGCCATCTGAGACAAGTGACTGTCATACCAACAGTATTATTTGCTCATTTCTTAATTTGTGTCCTATGTTCACAAGGAACGAAAGGTCACAGCAAGAGGAAGAGCAGGTGGGATGACTTGTTTATAAACAAAACAATTCTGGCACTGAGATGGAAACAATAAATTCCTATACATCCTGCTCATTTGAGGGACTCATTTTTTTTTTTGTTCGCCAAAGCGACTTCTCCCTTCCCACTCACCACACCTCTGGCCAATTAGAGAATATTCTCTTGATGATAGGTTTCCCAAGCCTGGTGTTGATGTTGTGAGGTTAGTGGGAAGCTTGGGTGGAGAAAGATTAACCCAAGAACCAGCTCCACCACATCAGTACTCTTAGAACCCTATTACATGAAGGCTGAGTGAGGCTCGCCACTAATGAGATGTTGAATTGCCTATTATTGAGAAGGAGACCAACAGTAAGGTTAAACTGTCTCTGCTTTCTACAGGTAAATTTCCTGAGTGTAAAACAATGAAGTCACCAATATTCCTAGCCATTTATTAAAGAGCTACATCATGCATATTAATCGAATCCTTCTGAAGTTCAAACAAAAGAAACAAATGATTGCTAATTAGGTAATTATTATTAGAGACACTATGTCAATTTTAGTGTCTCTTTTTGCTTACGTATTTCAACTGTAATTTTACTGCTTTAAACAACTACAGCTTTACAGACACTATCTGGATTTTTAAAATCACATACTACTGTTCAGCTAACCATTAACCAGTTAATTATGAGGTATTAGGCTATGATAGAATCTTCTCAACATAATATTATGGGGCAATATGGCACAGACATGTTTTATAGACTATGATATATTTCTAATGATTCCCTGTATAGCAACATTTACAGGACACTACTAATATAGAAAAGCTTAAGTTGTTGCTGTAGTTATGTGTCATTGAGCTGCTTCTGATTCATGGAGGTTCTATGCACAACAGAACGGAACTCTCGCTAGTTCCATGACGTTTTAACGTCATTACTACGGTTTGAGCCCATAGCTGTGGACCCTGGGTTAATCTATCTCTTTGAGAGACTTCCTCTTCTTTGCTGACCTTGTACTTCACCAAGTCTGAGGTCATTCTTCAGGTATTGGTCCGTCCTGTATCCTCCTGATAACATGTCCAAAATAAAGAAAGTCGTGTCACCCCCACTTCCACGGAGTATTCTGGCTCTACTTCTTTTAAAAAAATTATTTTATTGGGGGCTCGTACAACTGTTATCACAACCTATCCACCCATCCATCTATTGTGTCAAGCACATTTGTACATTTGTTGCCATCATCATTCTCAAAACATTTGCTTTCTACTTGAGGCTTTGGTCTCAGTTCATTTTAGTCCTTGATAATTTATAAATTATTTTTTCATGTCTTACACCGTCCGATGTTACTTTTCTGTTGTCTGTGCCCTTCACCCACGTTTCTTTGTCTTCCCCCCAAGGAGGGGGTTATATGTAGATCATTGTGTTTGGTTACCCCTTTCTACCCCACCTTCTCCTTACCCTCCTGGTATCGCTACTCTCATTATTGGTCCTGAGAGGTTTATCTGTCCTGAATTCCCTGTGTTTCCAGCTCTAATCTGCACCAGTGTACATGCTCTGCTCTAGCTGGATTTGTAAGGTAAAATTGGACCATGATAATGGAGGGGAGGAAGCATTAAAGAGCTAGAGGAAAGTTGTATGTTTCATCGTTGCTATACTGCACCCTGACTGGCTCATCTCCAACCCCGCCTTCTGTAAGGGGGTGTCCACTTTGGCTTTACTTCTTCTAAGACAAAATGGTTTGTTCATCTGGCAGCCTATGGTTATATTCCATATTTTCCCATTCCATAATTCAAATCCATCATTTCTTCTTCTGTCTTCCTTATTCATTGTTGAATTTTTACATGCAGATGAGGTGATTGAAAATACCATGGGTTTGGGGTCAACTGAACCATAGTCCTTAAAGTATCATATATTTTTTAAAACACTTTAAAAATATTTTTTTGCAACAGATTTGCAAAGTCTTTGATTTCCTATCTGCTGATTCCAAGGGCTTTAACTGAGGATTCACACACAATGAAATCCTTGGCAATTTCAATCTTTTCCCCCCTCATTTATCACGATGCTGCTTATTGATCTAATTGTGAGGAATTTTTTTTGCTTTCTTTGTATTGAAGCATAATCCATTCTGACCTTCATCAGTAAGAGCTTGGTTTTGCATATATGCATATAGCAGGTTGTTAATGACTCTTGCTCCTATTTTGATGGTGGTTTCCTCATATAGTCCTGTTTCTCAGATTATTAGCTTAACATACAGTTTAATGAGTATGGTGTAAGTTTGCAATCCTGATGGAAACGTTTCCTAACTTTAAAACATCCATTCTCCCCTTATTCTGTTGGAATGGCTGCCTCTTGGCCTGTGCACACGTTCCACATGAGCACAATGAAGTGTACTGGAATTTCCATTCTTCTTAATGTTTTTCATAACTTGCGTTGATCTATACAGACTTTACAAAGCCTGTAAAAGACAGATAGACATCTTTCTGGCACCCTCTGCTTTCAGCCAAGATCCACCCAATGTCAGCACTGATATCCATCGTTCCAAGCCCTCTTCTGAACCTGGCTTGAATTTCGGGCAGTTCCCTGCTGTACTGTTGCAAACTATCTTCAGCAAAAGTTGATTTGTGTGTGTTATGAATGGGATTGTTTGATAACTTCCACAATTTACAACGTTGGTCAACTCACTAATGGAAAGCTAGTTATTTCCAAAAAGTAATTTAATACACAGACTCTTAGCATGATTTTTATGAGGCAGAAATGATCACTATTAGATATAATAAGGGATGTACATACAAAAAAGTGAATACTTAAGAATCATAAGAGGATCCCATGAATATCATCAGGCAAATATACTTGAAAGTTTTACAGTATATAATTTGAGAAAGTCTTCATTAAAGAAATAACTATTTTAAGGATTACAAGGAAACACGTCCTAATTTGTTTTATAAGGCCATTATAACCCCAGTCTCACAACCAGACAAGGATAGAATGAGAATCGTTCTTGTATACAGATTTTTTTCAGAGGCTTTGGTTTTCACTGTTTCAATAACCAAGTTAGAAGATCATTTGCACATCAGTAGAAACTACAAACATAGGACATTTTCATTAAAGAAAAAAATGGGTTTACGGCAATTTACTCTTTCTAAGCAATCACAGTAGAGTATTGATAAAGAATTTCTCTTTTACTTAAGTTTAATTCTCTTGAAATGTCAATCAACATCTTCACTCCCTCAAAGTCCACCATGGCCACCTTAGGAAGTAGGCTTCTTTATTTGTCAGTCAGAGATACAAAGTGAGGGGGGGAATATTTTCATCATGTTCTTAGGCTGAAGGTTGCAGCTTCGTTATAAGGAAATCTTTTTTCTTGTTTTGTATGCAGCCGGAAGGTGCAGCTTATAAACGTAAAAAACCAAATGCCTCAATTAAGTTTTTAGGGTTATTGACTTGAGTTGGGGATATCAGCACATTTGAAAAAAAATGATATAATCTTAATTTGTTTTTCCACTTCATTCTTATTACCCCTTTTATATGGCCCAGGAGCCTTGCTCCGAGAGAGACGCGACTTGGTTTTCCACTCCTTTAAACAGCTACAATCTCAGACACACACGGCGGTCGCTGTGAGTCCGCATTGATTTGATGGCAGTCATTTTTGTTTTTCTATTCATATGATCCAGGAGCCCTCGTGGCATAGTGGTTTCTCTGCAAGGTCGGCAGTACGAAACCAGCAGCTGCCCCGAGGGGGAAAGACCAAGCTTTCCACTCCGACAAACAGTCTCAGAAAGCCACAGGGGGCAGTTCTATGCTGTCGCATTCAGTTGCTATGCATCAGTAAAGACCAGATGGCAGTGAATGAGTTTATAGGCTCCCCAAACCAGTCTCACTGCCACGGAGTTGACACCGACTCAGGGACCCTACAGGACAGGGTCAAACGGCTGACTTTGCAAGTTTCTAAGACTGTAACTCTTTACCGGAGTAGAAAGCCCAGCCTTTTGCCCACAGAGCAGGTGGTTTCAAACGACTCGCCTTGCGGATCAAAGCTCAATGCATAACCACTCCGCTACGCTACCAAGGCTCCTTTTAAAAACTATTAGAAAGCATTCCACCAAAAGAGGAGGAAGATGAGTAGAGGAAGAAGAATCGTGGGGGTGTTTAAAGAAGTTGCCAGCCCAGGCAAAAACTTACAGTTTAATACCCATTCAACATTGGTCATTTTTAGAAATTACATATTTGTTTATTATACATCTATGAGACACTTTCCAGATCACTGGATTCCAGAAAGAACCCGGTACTTCAACCATCATACAAAATCATGATATTTTCTTCAGGATGTTGGGCAAGTTGAAACCACTCACAATCTTGTCAGAATGCTTTTGCAACAATAATGCTTTGGGAGTTGAGATCCTGTAATTTAGAGGTTGTGGGTGACTGCATAATCACTCCCTGTTGAGTTGAAATTCCACATTGTGTCTTTCTCCAAACTCTCGCCCATTGATCATCTATCCAGACCAGGAAAAAGTGACTGCAAATATTTTCCATACATATGAAATTTCAAAGTGGTCCTATAGACTAGAAAATTTTGAATTTCTCGTAAATGTCCCTTGACCTCCAATTCAGCCTTTGGCCATGCATAATCTCGATCTATTCCCTCATTGCTTCACACATAAATGTTTAATATCTTGCCTTTTAAATTGGTTTGTAATATTCTCAAAACTCAGAGACAGCATTAAATACTGACTTTTTGCAACAACTGGACTATTGATGTTATTATGTAAACTGTAATTACCAAGCTCTCTAGGCAAGTCAGTTAACCTTTTTGCCTTGACTTTTCCTCCTGGGAGAGAAAGAAGCCTTGGTGAAATGTCTGGTAAGCCCTGGACTGCTAACCCCAAGGTCAGTGGTTCAAACCCAGCAGCCACTCCTTGGTAGAAAGATGGGATTATCTGCTCCAACAGATTTACAGCCTCAGAAATCCTATAAGGAATTGACTCGATGGCAGAGAAAGCTTTTTCTTTTTCTTTGCTATTGAGATTTTTTTTTTTTTTAACCAACAGGAGCGTTTAGGTGTTTTATTAAGAGTAAATCACAAGTATTTTGTTTTTAATCCTATTTCTACCAATGAGTAGGAATATGAATTCAATATATTGTCTAACATCTCCACCTTTGCAATTCCTTGCCGTTAATTTTGGAATCAAGAGAGGGGTTTTAGGATTTTTTTTAAGGTACAATGGGGACACACATGTCAAGAAAGTAGCATATTATCTGACCCAACTTGGTTAGTGCTCAGGAAATGTCAGCAGCCATCACTGGATCAAGTTTCATCTAACATTTGTGTGCGAAGACTAGAGGAGAAGCAAAACTTTAATCATCAACCCCCATGTCCCCAGTTATCTCAACTATCTGGCCTTATTTTGATCCCCAGTATAGAAGCAAATAAATAAAAAGTCTTACAAAACACCGACAGATCCAGGGCTTATTCAGTACCATTTTACATACAGAGTGAATAAAATCGTTTTAAGAATCATCAAACACATCATGTGCAAAATTGAGTCCATAAAGCAAACCATCAAGGCACATTCTGCTAAGACAAAATGTTACGGAACCTGTTCTGCCGTGCATACTCCAAATTAGTCACAAGTTGTCGTCAAGCTATGGTCATGGGTTTCCGCAATCACACTGACCTGGCTTGCTGGGAGTGCACAACACAAATCCTGCCCACTGGTGGACTTACCTGTGTGAAAGGGAGAGACACTTTAGAAATCCTTTTAGCTGCCAGGCACATGAGAAAATTTTCAACACACTTTGTGTCCTCCACTAGAATTTTTACCCTATTTTTGCCAAGTGCTGCGCTAGAGTGACATCTCTTTTTTTCTTTTTAAAAAATGAGAACATATATTAAAATATTAAACAGGACAAGGACAAGACAATGATGAAGACATAGTATCCAGATGGGGAGATCATTAACACGATGAGATTCAAGGGTTTGCTGAGGTGCAGAATTTTAAAGGGTGGTGGTGGTTGGTCAAGGAAAATGGTCACAAACGCATGGCTCGTGGTAGATCAATGTACTATAACTGCAGGTGTGACTCACGGAGAGGGACACCGATGTTGTGGGAGACAGAGGCGCTTACGAGATGGCCCAAGGGCCTTCCCAGTCAGGCAGTCAGGGCATGCCTCATGCGTCTGTTACCCACTGTACTGGGACCTCCATCCAGAACACACCCAGGTCAGTCCCCAAGGCCCCTGTGGACCGTTCAGTGGGTAGAGGTAATAATGTCCTTTCCAATGTACTCTAAAGTGACATTTTCTTTGGGTCAACTGTAGATAGTGAGGTTAACATTTTGTAGCAGTTGAACTAATATGTTTCCGAGCACTTAGGATCCTTCAAAATTTAAAAAAGAAAAGTTGCTGCAGATCAAGGGCCGTGAGGATGTGAACAATTTCAACGCAGACGTTACAGACCTGAACATGCTATTGCTCTGAAAAAGCATTTTAAGATACTATTCTTTTTGCCCTGGGCTCTCTGGATAGCACAAATGGTTACACATCTAGCTACTAACAAAAAACTTGGCCATTGGAATCCATCCAGGGGTACTGGGAAAGACAGACCTGGCAATCTATGTCCAAAAAAAGCACAGTCATTGAAAACCCCATGGAAAACCATCTTTCCCCTCAGCCCTAACAGGCACCCACCATTCCACTTAGACACACGTTATCACCCTGAATCAGGACTGACTAGATAGCAACTTGCTTGGCTCCTGGTTTTTTAATCAGACCAAACAAGATTGACTTTTCCTATTAAATTATATTTGTATAATTGAGCAATTACATTACAGGATCAATAACATCAATGCACACGTGTTTCTATTTCCACCACTGTTCTCACACACAGCTCTGTATAATCAAATTTACACTACCTCCTGGGAAAATAACAAGATATAGGGAAGCTGAGAAACCTCCTTAATATTTTTTCCCCAGAGCCTTCCCTACCGAGAGGAACTAGTTACACACTTTCTGCACCAATATGTCCAAGAACGATCCAGGGACCTCTCAGAAACTCTCCTTTCACGGAATTCACTGCCCACGCCACCTGTGGAGCACGATGCAGACACTATTTATACTGTGTTTTCTAGAAACCAGTGACTCTCTTGGGTTGTGGAAAGCGATTGGAGGTGGGATGCATTTATTTCCAAATTTCTAAAGTGTTTGTAAACATACTAAAAAAAAAAACAACCAAAAAACTTAGCAAGTCAAAAACAGCCTATTTGATGTGGGGGAGGACATTATGCAGAGATGGAAGTCACTGATAGCTTAAGAAACAGTATTGTTCTTTCTACTTTTCGAGGCTATGATACAGTACAGAATGTGTATTAAAGCCCCCGCTGAGAGTTGGTGGGGGGGGGTCCCCAAACACTGAAAACTCAAGCTGAGCTCTGGCTGGGGTCCAACGGAGGTGATGGACAGCACAGGTGGGGGAAACTCAAAGTCAGGGCCACTCGTCTAGTTTCAACTTCCTAGATCTGGATGCCCTGTGTTTATATCAACTACCATGCAACCTCCCGCCCCCCCCCCTCGCCCTAGCGAATGTGTACAGTCAGCTCCCAAGGCACAGCTTGTGTGCTACGTGCAAAGCCAAGTCGAAACCCCGCGCTTGGCGCTCCCTTAACTTGCTGGCTTGTCCAAGTCTAAATATTGACATTGCTCCGTAGTTGAGATGGTTGATACTGCGGAGGGCAGAAAAGGCACAGCGCACCGTGCAATCGAACGCTGTATTGTTACCTAGCTGTGCCTTCCTTCCATCTCTCTTAATTCTTTTCATTGCAGATGGGGGGTGGGGTGGGGGCTGGGTCCCCGTGACTGCTCCCCCACCTCCGTTGTTCTCTCCAAAGCAGAGAGCAAGCAGACAGAGACAAGGTAGGGTGTTTTCCAAGCCCCTCAAGGCAGCTCCAACTGTTGTCACAGCAACTCACAACAGACTCTCCAGAGACACAGCAGGGAGGGGGGCGGGCGCCAGACAGTAGGTTGACCAGTCAATCTTCAAGCAGGGTGTGCCAGCGCCCAAGGGTTACCATACCCGCCCCACCACCCCCTTCGGGTTCTCCAGCTCCCCACCGCTGTCCCTCGAAGGCAAAGCAGGCCCTCTGACAGGCGGGGTTCCAGTCCCTCCTGGGCGCGGCCAGCCTGCTCGGGGTGCCGGGTGTACATTTCCTCAACTCCGACTTAGGGGTGCGGCCGTGTGGGCGCAACGGACAATCCGCTGGCCTCGGGCGTGAGGGTCTCTGGCCTGGCCCAGGATTTAAGACACCCCACGGCTCGGTCCCAGCACGCTCGCGCACGACCCTGCGGGCCGCGAAGCGGGGTCCCGGGTTCTCGTCCGCCACCCGCGGGGGGCGCGGGCCGCGGGGGGGCTGTGCTCCGGGTGCTCGGAGAAGTTTCCGACCACAGCGCACTCACCACCGGAACCTACCCTGCAGCCCAGCGCGCCGCCAGCTCTCTCCGCCTTCTAGCCTGGGGGGTGGGTGCAGGGACCCCCAGCCACTCAGCACCAGCACCGACTGCGCGCGCTCGCGGCTGTGCGGGGTCCCGGGGCGCGGCGCGCCGCCCGCCGCCCAACTTCGCACAAAGGCAGCATGGCACTGGCGGGCCGGCGCTGCGGCGCCTCGGCCGGGGCTCCAGGCCAGGGGTGATCGCCCCCTCCCCGCCCTTCCCCGCCCTCCCCGGCGCCTCGGGGCCCCCCACCCCGCTCCCAGGCGGGGCAGTGGGGCGGAACCGCGCGCCCCGCACCTCGCTCCGCCGCCGCGGCGGCCGCCTCCCTCGCGCCCCGTGACGTTGGCCGCCTTCGGGGCTATTTATATCCCCGCGATTGGATTTCATTCATGAAACCGGGGCCTGGTGTGGCGGGGCGCCGGGGCGCGGGCGGCCAAGGTGTGTCTGCTCCACGCGGACTCCAGGCGGGTGGCGGGGGCGGCACGAGGCCTGGGGACCCGGCCCAGCCACGCGCAGAGCGTGGAGAGAGACCCCAGCCCTTCTCCCAGGCGCCCGGGAGGAGAGGGGAGGGGAGGGCGTGGGTGACCGGTGCCGCCTCCCAGCCCCACCATCCCGCCCATTCCCGCACGTCCGCCGGCCCTTTGTCGCAGGCTTAGCAAAGTAAGTTGGGCCACTCACTAACCGGCTGGGCAGCGCGGCTTCTTCCCCCTCGGAGCTGGCCGGCCGCGGACTCCGGGGGAGGACATTGGCTTTGTTTCCAAACCGAGCCCTGCTGCTGACCAAGGGCGGCGTTAGCCCAGCCTCCTCCTCTCCCGGGCGCCGCACGTGCTGGCGGGCGGGCGGGCTCCCCCCTCCGGGTTACCTTCCTCATCCGCTCCGCTCGCTCCCGGGGTCCCCGCGGGGAGAGCAGCCACTCACTGGCGGCCCCTGACCCAAGTGCCACGGGTGCTTTTCAACCGCCTGCCAAGGTCTGTGGGAGGAGGTGAAACTGACTTCTGGCTCCTCCTGGCTGGTCAGAATTCTTGGTCGCCCATGACAGCCCGTGTGTCCTCTTGAAAACTCTTCTCCCTCTTCCAGGTAGACTGTGACCTCTGGCACCAGGAGCAGGGGTCTGTTTTTCGTGGATTCGCATAACAAACACCCAACCAGTGGCTGCAGATTGCCAGGTACCCAGCCAAGCGTTGGGTGTGTGACCGTGAACACACCCCAACCTGGTCCAGGCCAGCAGGGATCGTTCAGTTTATTTGCTTTCAAGTCCTCACGCTTCCAACTTGTCCAAAGACAGCTGGGGGAATAAAGTTACTAATGTGTTCTGTTGCATTAGGGGACTTATTCATTTAATAAACTGTGATGACATTAGGGGACTTATCCATTTAATAAACTGTGATGGAAGAAACTGTTTTAAAGACAGTGGCCATGTGTCTGACCCTGAAGCTCTCACCTCAGGATGGTCCTGAGATACTGAGGGGCTGGGGGAAAGGGAGCCACATTTTCTTACAAGAATCATTTCTTTGTGTCATTCCCACCTCCCACCCCCCAAACTGGAACACGTGGGAAAATGCTCAGAGAAAACCATCTGTGCAGTCCCAGTGTTCAGAGGACTCCTCTCTTCTCTGGGATTTCCAGACTTGTTTCGGCCCACTGAGTATTTCTAATCTCCCCATCGAATGTACATTTTCCTTGGGGCCAAAGGCCTGTCTGCTGCTTTCTAAATCTAGAGCCCCTGAGGCATAGTGGAATTCAATATTTTTTACCAAAAAAACTTTCACAGGCAACGTTTTTGTTTGTTGGCTTAAGCTGCCTGTATATCGCCATCTTTAGAAATGGAGTTATCAGGCTCTTATAGTTGATAAAAAGCCCAGGTGGTGTAGCGGTTATGCATCGGGCTGCTAAGGACAAAGCCAGCAGTTCGAAATCACCAGCTGCTTCACGAGGGACAGGTGAGGCCTTCGACTCCCCTAAGGAGTTCCAGTCTTGGAAAACCACAAGGGCAGTTCCACCCTGCCTGTAGGGTCACTGTGGATTGGAAGGGACTCAGCGGCGGTGAGCTTGGAGTTTTGCTTTGTTTTCTAATGTTTGATACTTGCAAGGGGGGGTGTGTGTGAAAATTAAGTACGGGTGTCTAACACCTTCTAGGAAGACACCGAAGGAGGTGATCATTCATTTGGTACAAAAGCGATTTCCTTTAGCCTATTTAAAATGGATTCTGTGTATTTTGAAAGGTGTAATCAATATACATCGTTTCACTAACCCATTTCTTGGGGAAAATTAATTAACCCTGCTCACTCCTAGCAAAGCAGTTCTCTTCGTTGCAAGGCATATCTTCACACTGCCCTGGGACTAAGAAATAAGGCCGAGAGTCAACAGAAATGGAAGTCAACATGCAGTGCAGCCTTCCGCTGTGTGTGGCAGGCCATGGTGCCTCAAAACAGGTCATCTTATTTAATCCGCACACCTATCAAGAGAGATATCATTACCATAACCATTTCTAGACAGGGAAACCAAGGCAAGGAGAGGTCAGCTATGCTCTAAGGCTTTGCCAGGACCCACAGGCAAAACCTATAATCTGTCCAGTGTCATCCTGATTGTATCCTTCACCTGCTTCCTACCATTCTGTCCTGCCTCAGTGTCCTCCATGGGCTCAATCAGAAATGTAAACGGTTCAGTGGCATGCCTCTCTTAAACAAGAGACAGCTGGAGCAAGAAAGCCAGCAACTAAAAGACCGCAGGCAGCAACTTACCCTCGAGTGATTGTGCTCCGCTCTAGGGCCACTGAGACTGGCCTTCCCAAGGGCGGTCCTCCTGCAGGATAAAGAACAACCCTTACTCTTGGAAGTACCCGGGGGGAGGCTTCAATCGGAGGTACACTGACCTGAAGAACATTTAGGAAAATAAATTGATGTAAGCAGTCATTCTACTATGAAAAGAGAGGGGCTGGGGTGGGGTGTGGGAATCCCTTTTCTGGGAAATCCTCCCCCACCACCACCACCTGGGTCAGTGAGCTCTGAAAGATCTGCCACATGGGTGCAAGCAGCCACCCCCCTCTCCATTTTACTTCTAAAACTTCTGATTTTGGAGAGGTTGGGGAGAATTCAGCAAGGAGTACCTTGTATTTTGTCAACAGGAAAGAAGAGTCAAGGAATGAGCGCAAACCATCCCTGGAAACACTGCCAGGAACATATTTATATGATCACAACACGATCCAGATTTACATGCTCACATGGTTGCTTGGTAATCAAATGAAAATAACTTTATTTTAGTAAATACGAAGCTCAGTCGAGCTTAATTGAACCTAGATGATGTATTTTAACATTTTCAGGCTTTCATTGCTCACAGGTGGTTTAATATTTTTGACTAGTTTTTAGGGCAAATATTTTAACAGGATCATAAACCTAAACCAAAAGCTGCACCCACTGCTGTGGGGTCTTAGTGCCTGTACACAGAGCTTCTGAAGCTGTCAATCTTTATGGGAACACTTAGCCTCCTCTTTCTCCACAGAGGTGCTGGTGGATTTGAACTGCCCACCTTCTTGTTAGCAGTCCAATGCTTATCATACAGTGACACCAAGGTTATACCAAGAACCAAATCAAACTCTGCCACTGAGTCAATGCTGACTCATAGCGACCCTATAGGACAGGGTAGAAGTGTCCCCGTGAGTTTCTGAGACGGGAATTGTTTAGGGGAGTCTAAGGCCCTGTCTTCCCCCCATCCCCCACCCCAAGCATCTGCTATGGGTTCCCACCGCTGACCTTGCAGTTATCAGCCCAACTCAAAACTACTACAGTAAAGAGGCCACAGGATAAATATGTTTACACATTATAATCAAGACACGGCATTGTTCCATGACCCCCTAAGGATATCTTGCCCCGTCTCTTGTTTGTCCGCCTGTCCAACTAATTACTGAGGTCCATCTAGACTGTGGTACGCATGAATAGTCCTCTCTTTATTCTGAGTAACCTTCTACTACATAGCTGAACCAGTATTTGTCTAATGCATTGAAAGACAGTTGTTTCCACAGTTTGCTATTATGAATAAATCAGCTATGAATGTTAGTATGCAGGCTTTTGTGTGAACATACATTTTTACTTGGGGGGGGGCGTTAAAAGCCCCCAAATATGGTTGTTAGGTCACATGCTACGTTTTTAAAGAAAGTGTCCATCAATTTTCCATGTTGTACATTTTACAGCAGTTCTGGAGTTCCACCTCCTCGTCATCACTTGGCACGATCACTTAAAACACGGAAACAGACTGTTTGGGGGGAGTTTTATTTGTGGAGTCAAACTTCAGCTGTTCTAACGTTGTATGCAATTGTGGGTGGCACTAAGGACCCATGTGCTCTCTGCTGGTTACAAAACAGGGGCGGGGGCGGGGCTGGATGGTTGAATCCACCAGGAGGTGCCTGGAAAGAAAGGTCTGGCGTTTCACCTCAGATAAATCAGAGTTCCAGCCCTAGCACACTGCCCGCCTCCCCTCCCTTGACTTGGACTCCAGCACAAAGCAACTGGTTGTGAAGCGTTTAAGGAATGCTCATTGCAGTTCCTTGGGAAACATCTTTTCATCCGTTTATTGAACATCTGTGCTTCTTCTTTGCTGAAATATCTGTTGATGTCGTTTTTCTCTTCTATAATTATATCTACATATATACATCCTCGTACATATGTATGTATCATTGTTAAACTCTGGTTTACTTATTTTGGCCTCATGTAGATTAAATACATGTTTTGGATGAAATCACTATTTTTCAACATCTGTAGTCTTATTTTTTTAATTCTTAATTAACAAGTTTACTTTTGACAGTTCCATTGGCACCCAATTCACAGATCACACATTTCAGTACTCCAATCACATGTATCAGAGTTCTGCACACCCAGCACCATCAATTCCGGGACGTCTCTTCTGCCTTGTCCTCCTTGTTGTCAGTTTACTGCCTTATTTTTCACAGAGAATATTCTCAGGTATAAAACTTCTCTAAGGACAGTCTTCTCAGGCTTGTTTTATAAATCAACACCACAGGCATAGGAACTGGCACTGAGGTGATTGACATGGACAATCACCAGTGAGCCTCCAGTTCTGGCTCACACGTGGCTGTACTGTGAAGGACTATAGCTCCATCCTGGTGCACAGGTGTACGTGTCCTGGGGCTGTGAATGGGTGCATTTAGGTATCAACACTCACGGGGCTCTGAGAGGTGTGGGACAAGCTGGCGTGGCTCTGGGCAGAGTAGGGGGTCCACGGACCACTGTTCCTGCCCCAGAGAGGGGGATGCAGCAGCAGCAGCAGTGGATGCCGGAAAGGAAGACGGCTTGGTGCTCTGCATGGTTTTGGCCTCGGTTGCAGAATTTGATGCTGTCCCTGGCAATCACAGGGCCTGGCTGTGGGTGACGAGCTCGGTTGATCCAGAGAAATTTCATAGACAATTAATGCTAGGGTTTGAAACCATGGAAGAGAATAAACACAGCTAGGTGTCGATTTTGACAAATATATTTCTTTGGTCAAGAAAAAATTAATAGGGTAAGCAAAAAATATATGTATTGCTTACAAGGGCCCTCATTCATATATGCATAGGTTTATTCCCCACAAAATGTCCTTAAAATGGCTCTGCAGTAAGTTAATGGTCCTCTTGGTTAGTTTGGATGACATCAAAACAAGGTGGCTAAAATGGTATGGGGCCCACATCTGATCTCCGTTAGTGAAGCAAACAAATAAAAAACAAACCCGACGGTTTTAGGAGAGGAGATGGGTCAGTCAGGGTGCGAGGTAGTACTGATGAAGGACACAGCTTTCCCCCAGATCCTGGATGCTTCCTCCCCCCAACTACCATGATCCGAATTCTACCTTGCAGGGCTTGATAGGGCAGAGGTTGTACACTGGTGCATATAGGAGCTGGAGGCAAAGGGAATCCAGGGTGGATGATACCTTCAGGACCAAGGGTGTGATTGGCTATGCTGGGAGAGTGGAGGGTGAGTGGGCTAGAAAGGGGGAACTGATTACAAGGATCCACATATGACCTCCTCCCTGGGTTGGTCTGGAGGGTGTGGGCCCAGTGGGCTAGAAGAGGCTTCAGCTAATGATGAAAAGAATTATGATGTTGGTTCTGGGGCCTTTTATTAGTACTAAGGGTTGATGGTTTTCAGTGGCTAATTCTTCAGAAGTGGACAGCCAGTTCCTTCCTCTTAATCTGCGCCTAGCCTGGAAACTCCAGTGAAACCTGGCCTCCATGGGCAACCCTGATGGTATTGGAAATGCTGGTGACGGCACTTCCAGCATCACAAGAAACACCCACCTCATCACAGTTCAGCAGACTGACAGATGAGGGATGGAAGGCTGCGGCCTCCAGGATGGGCTGCAACTCAATGCAAAGGAAACAAAAATCCTCACCATCGGTTCAGTAGACAACATCATGATGAACAGAGGGAAAAAAATTCAAGTTGTCAAGGATAAACTTTTACTTGGATCCACAATCAAAGCTCACGAAGTTAAGACATCATCGTGTTGTACTGGGCACATTGCTACACACGACCCCTTCCATGCGTTAAAGAGCAAGGCTGTCGTTTTGGGGCGGGGGGTAAGGTGCACCTGACACAAGCCATGGTGTGTTCAATCACTTCACACATATATGAAGGTTGAGCAATTAATAAGGTAGTCTATAGGAGAATTGATGTGTTGGCGAAGAATATTGGAAGGACTGTGAACTCCAAAAGGACAAACAAGTCTGTCTTGGTAGAAGGACAGTCAGATGCTCCTTAGCAGGGAGGCTGGTGAGACTTTGGGTCATGTACTTTGGGCATGTTATCAGGAGAGACTAGTCCTGAGACACAAATATCATGCTTGAGAAAGTAGCGGGTCCGTGAGAAAGAGAGAGAGTCTCACTGAAATAGATAGACGCAGTGGCTACAACAATGGGCTCAAACATAACTATTGTGAATCGGGTGCAAGACCGGCCAGTGTTTCCTTGTGTCGTACTTGGGTAGCTGTGAGGTGGAACAGAGTTGGTGGTTCCTGAAAACAATAAAATATTGATGGGTAAAGAAATAAAAATAGCAATAACTGAACCTCCTGAGACTGTTTCTACTCTAACCTTGAATTCAGTAACTCTAGCACTCCAGCCCCATCATTCATCTGTTCGTTGTATTGTAGGAGCTTACAAAGTATTTCAAATACCAGCATAGTTATACGCTGTAGACAGGTTTCAGCAGAACTTCCAGACTAAGATAGACTAGGAAGAAGAAATAGGAGGACAACGTCTGAAAAAGCAGCCACTGAACACGTTATAATTAGCAGGGAAGCATTGTCTGACAGAGCCAGGTGGTGAGGCTCTTCCGTTGGACGGCACTCAAGATACGATGAAGGAAGAACTGCCTCCTCAAGGCCATGTGACCTGAACGATCTGAACAGACAGATCTGAACAGGAACTCCATTGCTGACGGGGCCCAACTCAAAATGATAAGAAACAGTGGCAAATATCCATTACTAATTAGAACATGGAAGACACACTATACAACTAGGAAAACTGGAAGTTGTCGAAATGATATGGAGCAAATAGAGATGGATAGCCCATGCATGGGCGAGCTACCCTGGGCTGGTGTCGGTCACTCTGAATCAGAGAACCATGAGGATGACAGTGCTGGGAATGGCAAATTCAAAGGGAAGGACATCACATTCCTCATCAAAAAGAACATTTCAAGATCTATCTTGAAGCCCAATGTCGCTTGTGATAGGACAATATCTATGTATCTTCAAGGAAGATCAATTAATACAACTATTATTCAAGTGTACACAGCAAACTCAAGCCAGAGATGAAGAAATTGAGGGGGTTCTATCAATTTCTACAGTTTGAAATTGATCAAATATGCCTCAAAATGCATCGATAATTACTGGCGATTGGACTGTAAATTAAATGTTGGAAACATAAAGGAAGGGTTTGGTTGCTGGAAAATGTACTTTTGGTGATAGACTTCATAACTGGAGATAACATGATAGAACTTTGTAAGACCAATGACTTTTTCATTGCAAATACCTTTTTTTCAATACACACAATTTAACAAGTGGACCTCATATGATGGAATACACAGGATTCAATGCATTGGGCTGCTTATTTCAAAGTCAACTGAAACCACCGGCCACTCTGTAGGGGGAAAGATATGGCTTTCTATTCCTGTAAAGATTATCAGCTCCCAAAACCTACAGGGGCAATTCTACCCTCCTATCTATAGATCCACTATGAATTAGAATCGATTCCATGGTGGTGAAATTTTTTGGTGGAAAGAGATAATAGAGAAGCTCAATATTATCAGCCAAAAAGAAACCAGAGGCTAACTGTGAAACAGGTCATGAGGTTCAAAGTGAAGAAAAATAAAACAAATCCACAGGAGTCAAAATATCACCTTGAGTCGATCTCATCTGAATGTGCAGACTACCCAAGGACAAATGTGACTAATTGAACACTGATGGGCAAAGGCCAGACGAGAGGCGCGAGGACATCAAAGCATCACAGATAAAGAAAGAAAAGGGCCATTAAAAAGATGGGGATGAAATAAAAGATAAAAATGAATCTCAGAAGAGACTCGCATTTGCTCTTGAATATAGAGAAGCAAATGTAAATGGAAGAAATGATTAAAGAGTGAAGCAGCTTCACGGCGCAGCTCAAGGAAGACAAAGTGAAGTGTTCAAATGAAATCTGTGGGCTCCAGGGGTGGGTTTGAACACCCAAACCTCACAGTCTTGAACATCCTGCGGTGGCCAGGAATTAGAACTGACATCTGGACAGCAGCTGACGACACCAAACCCAACTCGCGGCCAGGCGGTCGATTCTCACTCATTTTGACCCTTGGCAGGAGTAGAAAGCTTTATCTTTCTCCCGAGGGGCCGGTGGTTTTGAATTACTGACCTTGTGGCTCACAGTTTGACTTGTAACCACTATGCCACCAGGATTCTTCTTTTAAAAATATCATTTTATTGGGGCTCACACAACTCTTATCACAATCCATACATACATCAATTGTGTAAAGCATATTTGTACATTCGTTACCCCCATCATTCTCAAAGCATTTGCTCTCCACGTAAGCCTCTGGCTCCTCATTTTCCCCCCTCCCTCCCTGTTGTCCCCTCCCTTATGAATCCTAGATAATTTATAAATTATTATTTTGTCATATCTTACACTGTCCGACGTCTCCCTTCATCTACTTTTCTGTCTTCTGTCCCCCAGGGAGGAGGTTATATGTAGATCGTATAATGGATTCCCCCTCTCTACCCCACCCTCCCTCCACCCTCCACCCACTCTCACCACTGGTCCTGAAGGGATCATCTGTCCTGGATTCCCTGTGTTTCCAGTTCTTATCTGTACCAGTGTACATCCTCTGGTCTAGCCAGATTTGTAAGGTAGAATTGGAGTCGAGGTAGCGGGGGTGGGGGTGGGGGGGTGGGGGGAGGAGGAAGCATTTAGGAACCAAAGGAAAGTTGTAGTTGCTACACTGTCACCAGGATTCTTCATGCCAAGACGACTCCCCAATCAAATGATCTTCTCTTCTATTCTGCACAGTATCTTCAAATGGCTATTTGCTAAGCCCATTTTGACAATTACCATTGTGCATAGAGCTTGACATTTCACAAGACATTTTTTACACATGGGATTTTATTTCGTCCTCCTACCAGCTTTCTAGAGAGTTGTTATTCTTGTCTGGGTTTTCTATGGGCACATTGAGGTACAGTGAGTTATGGAGCTACCACAGAATTACGTGGTTAGTATATGGAGTGTCTGAAATACAACTCAGCTTTTCCTCTCTTTCTCCTATCCTACCAAAAACCCAACTCACTGACATCGAATTGATGCCAACTCATAGAGACTCCATAGGACAGGGCAGAGCTGCCCCTGTGAGTTTCTGAGACTACAACTGTTTTCAAGGATAGAAAGCACCTTTCTCTCAAGGAGTGCCTGGTGGTTTTGAACTGTCAACCTTTCGGCACATAGATTCCTTCATTTGTTTGAGTGGTGTGGTGGGCTACATATGGAGCTCCTAATCACAGGGGCAGTGGTTCCAACCCATTAGTCACTCCTTGGAAGTAAGACAGGCTATTTCTGTAGAGATTTAAAGTATTGGAAAGCCAAAGGGGCAGTTTGTCTCTGTCCGATGGGGTAGCTATGAACCTGAATCCACTGGATGGATGGCAGTAAGAGTAAATAGAAAAGAAATACAATTTTATGAAATAGGCAAGGTAACCTTAAAAATGCCATAGTGCATAAATCATATATATGCATGCATATATGTATGTATTCATTTATATATATATTATACACATACATATATAAATTAGGCCAAGTTGAAGTCTTGCATTAGCACCTTGTGTAATATTAGAAATATAGCTCATTCCTGAACTAAATATCCTTTTCAAATGCAGATTGTTTTCTGGTTCAGCAGCGTATTTTTACTTAAAATCAAAAAGGATGCATGCTGTGTTTTTCTTCTTCCTAGGAGTGTGTCGCAAATGTTTTCCAATCACCAATGTCCCACTGAACAATTGACTTCACCAAAGCCAGATAAATGACCATAAAAGTTACTTGCTACCTCCTCTTAATCATAGTGAATTAGACCTGGGCAATGCCGTTTTAATAGGAGAAATGTTGACAAGATAATGAATTTGTTTGAATCGCAGAGCTTGGAGAATCACCGTTTTACCAAGCTCTCTCCCATCCCCAAAGACAACAAAATGAATGGACTCGTGCAGAAAGAATTTGATGTAAACCTTTAGAAGCACACTTAGCGCACTATAAGAAAGGAAGGCAGCCCTATTCCCGTTCCCTTGCACTTGGTGTATATTCATTGATACCCAGCACACAGGGGCCTCCAACATAGAAGCATGTTTGCCTTCATAGAACCACCAACTAAAAGCATCTCCCATCGAATGCTTTGATCTTTAAGAGCATAATCATTGAGATTGTAAGATTGGATCCACGAGGTTAAATTTTTTTAACCTAACATGCATCTATTAATGTTTTTAAAAGCTTCCCCTGGAAGCTGCATTATGACCAATAGCGATAATAGATCTGCAGGCCCAAGACTAAATTGCTCACGTTTATCTTTTAGATAAAGGACACTACTCTCAGTTGATCTCATTGTCAAGACGAGCTCTGATTTCCCGAGAACAGTGGACAGAAAAGAGAAACCTTTAGAGCTAGTTTGAGTAAAGGCATCACTGCGTGTGTATGTGTGTGCCCAAACAGGCGCTTACCTATGAGCTGCAAGGTTGGCAGTTCAACCCTCTTAAGAGAGGCCTGCTGGTTTGTGCCCCAAGTTCATACATAACCTTGAAAACCCTATGCGTTAATTCTACTCTGCAGACTAAGGAGTTACCATGAGTCAGAATCCACTGTTCAGTAACTAACAACAAACCAAACCCAAACAGACTGCTGTCTGACTCATGGCAACTTTGTCGTCAGTCTTTCTTTCCATGAACAGGTAACTCCCACTTTCTCCCAAACAGTAGGGGTGGGTTTCACTGGTCATCCTGGCAGTTAGCAGCTTGAAGTTTACCTAATAGCTCCACCAGGGTTTGTTCACAACAGCAAGCTTTGCATAAATCCCAACATAAATTTCCCAAGAAGTCACTATCCCCACACAGCTAGCTGGCTGGCAGAGCCAAAGGCTTCTATTCTTATCTGAGGGCAGAGTGTAAACACAGCTGAATCCTGCAACTCTGCCTGGTGTGTGGGACCACGGCGATCCTGATGGCCAGTCGGTCCATGCTGAGTTTCCAACAATGCTGAGGCAGCAGAATGGGCTCTCCAGGTGGGATGCTCCACGGTGTCTTCTCCCTAAGTAGCCTGACTCAGAAGCACAAGGGAGCTACAGCGCCTCAGATAGGAGTACTTTTATTTTACCCCTGTTTGTCGGTTGGCATTTGTTAGGTGCCATCTAGTTGGCTGTGACTCACAGTGACTGTGCACAACAGAAGGGAACACTGCCTGGTCCTGCGCCATGCTCACAATTTGTTTGAGCCCCTTGCTGCAGCCACTGTGTCAGTCTGTCTTGTTGAAGGCCTTCCTCTGTTGTGCCGATCTACTTTAGGAAACACGCCGTCCTTCTCTGGGCAGTGGTCCCTCCTGATAATGTCTTGAAAGCACATTTGTTGATGGATAACCATCCTTGCTTCTAAGCAGCATCCTGGCTGCGTGTCTTTTAACATAGATGTGCTTGTTTGTTGGGCAAGCTCTTTGGCTAGCCACACAGGAGCTATATCTTGCCTGCGACCATTCCTCCAAGGCAGGCGGGAACTCTGATCCACACAGTGGCTGCCACCAACCTCCCTCTATCAGGGGACAAGTTTCATATTGAAGATGGGAAATTTCCATCTCCCCCTGACAAACAATCGCTGTGTTTCCGCGCATCTGTAGAAGGGAGTCACGCAGCCGTAAGAAACTGGAATAATAAATGGACGGCTGGCACACACAGAGCGTGTTGGGAAAATAATTTCGCCTACATTTCTGCTTAGTGAGCCTTTTGAATACGCACATTACTTCATCTCCAGGACAACCTGGAGAAACATTCTCCCCCTTTGAGAGAAGAGGCCATGCCGTCTCCCAGAGTGCGTGCAGGTGACGAGGTATCCCAATGCTCACCCCGATTTGACCTTAGGGAAGTGGATGTTCTGAAGTAGTTTAGTGCACAGCACCCTAACTTCCATCGCTACCTCCTTAGAAGGAGAAGTCTAGAAACACCAGTGACCTGGCAGGAGACGTAGCAGCCTGTCCGCAGCTGAAGCTGAGCTTTGAGGATTTTTCTGTCATTGGCAACATTGCTCACAATTTGTCCTTCTCTAGAAAACCCCGCCAACCTGACTTGCCGTCCTAGACCCCAGCACATCTGGTTCCAGGCACACAGCTTCAAAGTCTCTCCCGGCCCTGTAAATATTTATATTTACCTGAGTATGTCCCATGACCTACATTTGCCAGTTGGTCCACTCCCCTGGGTAGGTAAGTCGTTCAGTGAGTCATACGTGATTGAACAAAGCAGTTAAACATTTCAGGATCACCAATGAGGAAGCATAATCCTTTAGTTTGTAAGCATAAACTGATGACTGGGATTAAAGACCAAGTCTTGATTTCCATCGAAGCATCAATCTTAGGGGATGCCGAAGATTTAGAGAGTGGGAAGGAGGTCTCTTTGTGTCTTCAGTCTCACAGCACCTTGAACAATAATATGGGCTGGGATTCTCCACAAAAATTAAGCCTCTTTGAATGATTTATAACCATTAACCAAGGGTGTTGACAATCCGGAATGCCTTGGACAGTTGATTGCCTCCACCCCTCTTAGGCCAAACCAGGGAGGGACAGTTTCTCTCTTAGGGGCTTGCCTACGTGTGTCCTTGACGGAGGTCACCGTAGAAGGCACAGTGCAGCGGGTGGCATAGTACGGAGACAGACCCTATCTGTCATGTCCTGACTGCTTTGGTCAGAAGGCCCTGGGTCAATCTTGCAAGTCCTTAGACCCAGCAATGTGTGTGTCGCAATTGAAGTATCATTCCTGCTTCTGCGGTCCCACCTGTAACTGAAGTACTGCTCTACCAGCCAGCATGCACGTGTGGCAGTCTCCTCGGCTTACCCATGGCCTTTTGTCAAGTGCTGGATCGCAACAAACCCTTGGACATGATTTCAAAGTTGTGTTGGTTACTTTCCTCATCTGGATGAAGTGTCTGTGTCTTTGTGTTGTCTTTTAAAAGATTTAATAAATGTTCTCTTGAAACCATAAAGAAAAAAAAGAAGAAAAAAAGGAAATAATTTTAATAATGGTGAGTGCCAACACTTTTACAAGGCACCTTATTTTTAATTTCTTCAAATTATTCCTCTATAAACCCAGTATTTTTATGAGTCATGGAAACCCCATGTGTTACAGAGTAGATGTGAGCTCCAGGGGTTTTCTTGCCTGTGTCTTTATGGAAGCAGGCTGCTAGGCCTTCTGAGAGGCTGCTGGGTGGGTTTAAACCATCAACCTTTCCGTTGGTAGCTGAGAAGAGACTGTTTATGCAACCGACACTCTATGATTTATACATATATGCCACACAGTTTCAAAATGAAAATTTATAATGAAGTTGAACTATTATGGGGAAGTGGTTCTTCATGGTTTTATTTGTTCTTCTATAATCACTGCCAATATTGAACTTGAGCTCTCGAAAATAGTCTTCCAAGGTTAACGTGTAATAAATTGGTAAAGTCCTAGTGTACATGAGTGATAGTCATGAACTCTAAGATCATCCTCTGTGAATTGGTAATAATCCCTAAAAACACTAGGACATTGTTCGAAAGGGGCTAAATGCTTTCATGTTGTCAATAAACACACACAGGGGCTTTAGGAGACAGTCCTATTATTGTTCCTATGTGCTGCTGACCTGGTTCTGGCTCACAGTGACCTGATGAAGCTCTGCCTGGTCCAGAACTATCCTCTGGTGTCATGTCTGAGCCCATTGTTGCCGCCACTGCGCCAACCCATCTCTTTGAATTCCTTTCTCTCTTTTTTGGCTGATGTTCTACTTTACCAAGCATGTGGCTTTTTCCCCAGAAACTGAACTCTGCTGACAACATGCCCAAGTTTGTGAGACATGCCAGCCCATTATATACATGAAGAAACCCCGGAGCAGAGTGTTGAAGTCACTTGCCAGAGATCAACTATTTAGTTGGTATTGTTTCTCTTACTGCCATCGAGTCGATGTCCACTCATAGCAAACCTATTGGACAGGGTCCAACTGCCCCTAGGGGTTTCCAAAACTGTGACTGATTACAGGAGTAGAAAGCCCCATCATTCTCCGGAGGAATGGCTGGTGGTTTCAGTGCCGACCTTGTGGATCACAGCCGAACACCTGAGTTCTGTAAACAACCAGGGCTCCTGGAGTAGTGGTTATGCATTGGGCTGTGATCCACAAGGTCCACAGTTCAAAACTACCAGCAGCTAAACAGCTCCATGGGAGAAAGACAGAATTTTCCACTACTGTAAACATTTGCAGTCTTGGAAATTCACAGGGCCAGTTCGACCCTGTCCGATAGGGTCACTAGGACACACAGAGTTTGTTCTACAGTTCAAACACTTCCTACAGAACCTTGTGCTTCTGTAAGTAACCCTCCTACTTCAGCCCGCAGTAAGTTGTTAGTATCAGCTACCATAGTGTCCTAGAATGGAGGGAATAATCCACATTATAAGAAATTATTGTTTACATCATTAACAATATTTACTGTGGCAACATGCACACTAACTTGTTCACCCAACAGTTATTAATATTATTATTTGTGCTTATTCCTTCTTGATGAAGCACTGTGTTGATTTAAAAAATCACTCATTGTTGTTGAAAAATATACACAGCAAAATATACACCAACTTGTGCAGTTCTGCCTTTCCTTTTGTGGCAGTGATTCCATTCTGTGAGTTCTGTGCCATGCACACTCTGCCATGCGGACTTGTCCCCTCTCTGTTCAGACAAATGTGCGGCCTTCAAAGCTCCATATCTCAACTTTTGAGTTGCAGTTGCCAATTTAATAATATACAGATAGTTCTTTAAGAAGCACAATGCTCACGGCAGACCTTTACAATACATTTTGTAGATAATAAAGGTGATATAGCTTCAACTGCAGATAAAAGTAGTTCTTGTGCTTTTGATAGGAAGAAATGTGGCAAAGCTGTTGCTTTTGCCGGCATTCCTGTGATTGCAGCGTGATTGTTGCTGGCCCGATGTTTCTTCCTAGCAAAACACTTCAGGTGGCTGATGAGTGAAAAAGAGCATACATAACCTCAACAACATGTTATCAATGGACACTCATGGGCATGCTTTAAGTCACCGTCAACGTTTCTTACACTTTGTACTCTTGCTTATCTGTCTACTCCCATAAAGAATTACAGTCTTGGAAATCCTGTGTCAGATTTTATGAATAGGAATCAACTTGATGGTAGTAAGTTTGGTTTGCTTTGGCTTGTTTATCTGTACCATACTGTGGAACTGTGTTACCGATTGCCTTCTGGATAATTAAAGAAGCATTGTTATATGCAGTGTAATTTAAACTCTAATTGATTTTAATATATGATTTTTGTGCTTTTCATCAATGAAAAGTAAAAAAAAAATTAATTCTCTTACTTGGAATATTCAATTACCAGCTCCTTCCTTTTACTTTTCTTTCTTTTTCCTTTTAGAATGCTAGCTTTCAGCCCGATACAGCACAGCGAAGAACAGTAAAGATAGCCTGCTTGTGAATCTAGGCCACTGGCTTAAGAAGTTAACAAGATCTCAAGTCAGACAGTTACCAGCTCGGTGGAGAGGCAGATCAGTTCTCTCAGGGCTCAGTTTCTTCATATATAAAATGCAAGCCGTCAGATGGAAGTAAAAGCATTTATGGAAGTCTATAATTCCAATATGGTTACAATATTTTATGTTGAAATTTTTGGGGAAAATGAGAATGACACAGTCGTCTTCAAAAGTGCTCCATTATCTGACCAGTACATCTGATCTTTTTTATGATTTTGAGTTTTACTCTACATCATCCGACCCTATTCCCTCCCACCAACTCTCTCTAGGCCCTTCGATGAGATCCCTTTCAGAGAACTTGGTAGATAGTAGGGCACCATCTGGTTCTTCCAGTCTCTGGGTCTAGAAGGCTCACATGTGTGCAGTCCGGTTGTGCACTAGACTAATTGTTTCCAAATGTCTGGTGTTCTTCACTCTTACTTACTTCTGAGAAAACCCCCAAATCAAACTCACTGCCATTGTGTCGATTCTGACTCATAGTGACCCTATAGGTCAGGATAGAACTGCTTCTGTGAGTTTCTCAGACTGTAACTCCTGACAGGAGTAGAAAGCCCTGACTTTCTTCTGCAGAGTGGCTGGTGGTTTCAAACTGCTGACCTTGCAGTTAGCATCCCAACATGTAACCACTAGGCCAGCAGGGTTCCTGTTCTTGCTCCTGATAGAATAGACCAAATAGCTGCACTCTAGAGGCTTTGAAGATCCCAGTTTCTGCTCTCCAAAGCAGCATGGACTGCTGCTGACTATGTGATGCCAATCGGCCTTGCTGATCCCTGGGACTTTGGCCCTCAACTCCCAGGCCCTGGAGTTCATTCCCTCAGGGTGTTTGCTTATGTCGTCTAATACCTTTCTGCCACATTTATGGGTATATTTTCAGAATAGATAAATATAGATACACACAGATACATATACATCTACACTTTTATTTCCCTTGTCTAGTGTACAGACGGACTGCATAAACCTCAGCCTCCTTGGCCTGGAGACAAGAAGAACTAACTAGATAGTGCACTACTACCACTACCAAGGGTATCATATTTGTCTATATAAATTAAGTCTATATAAACTAAATATACCTTTTTAGTTTACATAAATTAGCCTCTTTATATACCCTGTCAAAAATGTATTTCATTGGTATGATCCCACTCTTACTCCGATACACATTCATGAGAAGGTTTTGAGAAAATTGAAAACTACATTGGTAAGAAAAAGGCCAGGAAATTTGTGTCCCAAGGAATTTTTCCCATAACAATAATGCACCTTCTTATTCCTGGAGGGCAGCAAGGACTCTTACCCATCTAGAATGTCACTGGGTAAGTCTTACCCAAATACAGTCCTGATCTTGTCCCTTCGCACCTCTGCTTGTTCCCCAAACTCAAAGATCATAGAAAAGGAACATGGTTCGAGTCCCTTGAGGATACCTAAACTGCTGCTTTGATATCGTGTAAATCGAAGAGGGCAGAATTCTTTGGGAAGGATTAGAAAGTTGGAAATGGCACCTTCGGAAGTGTATAGACCTAGATGGGTCATCTTCTGAGAAACAATACCTTCATATTTGTATTTTTGTTCCATAAATATTTTATGACTTTCCAGCAGTACTTTCTGACTCATCTTTGTATTTATACAAGCAAATAGGTGAGACTGGACTATGTATGTTAAGTGGGAAGTACTCTTTGTTGAGTTTACTGTATGTGTTTGAGGGTGAGACTTTTATTGTGATATTGTAATATCTTTTAAAAATCAAGAGTGTTTCTTTAAACTCACTTTGGGAACATCTGAGTAAGTAATACAAAAATGGAATATTTGGTATATAAAGTATTCCAAATAACTTAACCAGCAGGCTTCCTTTTGAAATGTGGGTCACTGTCATGAATTATTCAAGATGCTTGTATCCTGGGTTACCCCAAACCGCAGATAATTGTCAGCTTTCATTCCATGGCACACACGTTTCCATTTTAACCGCCAGCCCACTATCTGCCAGGGATCTTTACTGCAGAGCGCTCTGATTAGGCAGCATCAGGACAGATGACCAAGTACTAGAAGGCATTCTCTCAGTCTACACTTGTGATCTGCAACTTCTCAGCGGCAGAAACTCACAAGCGTCCAGTGGTTGATGGCAAAGGAAAGAAGAATCCGTATGTATAGCAAGCCTGTTTATAGTGTAAATAGGAACAGACTGTAATTGAAAAATGTAAGCCTATGCTATCATATTGATAAAATATTATTAATGTATACACATTGTTAAATCCATAGTAAATTTTGCCTATTAATTTACTTCATCAACAGACTGAACAACCATCATGAGTGATTCTGCAAAAATTTTACTTTGGACATAGTTTATCAATAGGCTGGCATGCTTCTGAGTGCAATAGTTCCCAATTTGGTGTACCATTCGGCTCTAGGAATCAACACACATTTCTTCAGCCCATCTCAAAATCAACTTGAGTCAAATGTTTATTGATCATAAAAATATTAAATGCCAGGTCAACGTGAATAATGGGGGACACACACAGAGAGAGAGAGAGAGCAATTTAGCAATCCACTTCAGAAAATGAGCAAGAGTATTCTTAATAATTTAGCCAATGGCACTAACAATAGCCTCAAGTTCTCCTGAATTGTGTTCAGTGTTTTACCTACTTGATCTGATGTAGTTCTCACAGCAACCTGGGAAGCGGTGTCATCCTCTCCCTCTGACAGACAGATGGGGAAGGGGAAGAGTAGAGAGCTAATGCACATGCTCACAGTTGCATCCCTGAAACGGGGCACGCAACAAAGACAACTCCTGACAGTCTCAGATCAAAGCCCCAGTGTGTCAGTGCTGTTCAGGGCGAGTCAATACTCCCTCCAAGGAGGAGGATCGACTGGGAGCACTTCAAAGTAGATGGTCTGTGCTTGGCCAGAACAGGGACACACTCCAGTGTTCAGCTGACTGAATAATCACCATTAGGTCCTCAGGCACTGTGGCTGAAGGATTCTGGGTGGGGTATGAAAACGCTAATGCTACACTAAAGAAGCAGAAAAGTTAAGCATCTCCACGGAAATTAAATCACAAGGAACTTGACTGGATGCCATTTTTACATGCATAAGGGTGAAGCCTGCAAAAAATGTAGCCTTGAGCGCAGTGTGTTCTACAGCATGCTAATTGTACCCTATGTTTTCTGAAGGATGGTCACTGTGAAAAATGCTCTTGTTTCATTGAGGAACCCAAGGCTTCTGAACCAGCTCTCTTGGCAAAGAAACGCAGCAAGTTCCAGTTTTCAAAGGGGTTGGGACCTTGATGTTGCACAGGCCAGAAGGGCCAAGAAAAATTTCTTTTTTACTTGCTAAGTAAGTATAACTGGATTTATAAAGCAAAACTTGGAATTGAGATGAATCCCTAAAACATTTCTAACACAGGAAATTCTCACAAACTCACCAGCCAACTCTGCAACTGAGGACAGAGGCGGAGTTTTAAGTAAAATGGGTTTCGTTTTTATCATCTGGCAACATTCTCACTATGGCCGACTAGCACGCTTTCTTAGACCCAGTGATTCCTGCCTCCCAGTACCTACTAGGTGCTTCGGTGGTCCCTCTTTGGGGAGCAGCTGGCCCTGTGCCCTACTTTTCGCAGAATGCCCTGGAAGAGAAGCTGCAGGCCTACACTTTCGGGAGGCCTGGTCACCTAGGCTTGGGTACTCCGAAGGAAGCCATCTCTTAAGAAAGGAGTCTGACTACTTGGGACTGTCATTCTGGAGACACAAAACCTCAGAAAAGAGACCCAGTCGAGGGGCCAGCTGGCGGTCAGCACATCGACCGTGAGTGAATGCACTGTGGAACTGGTGCAGCTGGGACACCGCATGCTGAATCATCCCCACGGATCCCTGCCTAAAGGGCAGGCGTTTGAGCAAATGGACGGAATTGCTATTGTTTTAATCCTCTAAGTTTGGGTTCCTTTGTTATGCAGAATAGATGGTCAGCATTATTCCAGATCTCGTCCCCTTCTACAAATTTGTTCTGGCAGGGACCTTCACCTCTCTGTTTCTTTTACAAAATGCCAACAACTTCAAAGCAAAAGCCAACCCGGCTCCAGTGGAGTTGATTCAGCATCAGCGACCTAAAGACCAAGTAGCATTGCGCCCCCGCATTTCCTAGTTGCTACTCTTTACGTAAAGAGAGCGCCACATCCGTTTCCTGCAGAGTGGCTGGTTGAACTTCCGACCTTTTGACTAGCAGCCAGGCATTTTAACCACTGCTTTACCAGGACTCCTGCCAACACCCTTGCCATATTATACCAGGTCCTTTCCCCTTTGCCCAACTTTGTTTTGGAGAGAACATTCATTCTTTCAGTGAAGGTTGGCCAGCATCACTGTTGGATGATGCTGGTGTCCAGGTACCCACAGACGAGAGACTTGAAAGTGCTTTCAGCACCAGAGACGTGAAACACTTACATGCCATCTTTTCCCCTGCACAGGACAGCGCAGGAAGCCAAGCGCAATGGCGGAGCGGAGCCGAGACCATCAGGCAGTTCTGCGTCACTGTAGACAGAGAGTGCAATCTTCTAGGACATGATCAAGAAAGAAAATCATCTGGGTTCACCTGGGATGAAGAAAGGGGTTCACCCAGGTGGAGGCAAAGGAGGTATGAAGCAATGGTATTTCATGGGGAAGGCACAGCCCAAGTAAAATGCTGACCCTGTACAGTTTAGTGAGGCCATTAGGCAAGCTGAGGTGACAAAGGGAGGGTGACCCAGCTGCCCAAGCAGACAGATGCCTTGAATGCTGTTCTAATGCGTTTAGTTAAAGACAAAGTGAGGCCACCTGAATGGCTCCTCTCAGAAGGAAAACACAAGAGGAGGTCTGGTTTTTAAACAGGAAAGTGTTCAAATGCCGACTGTGCAGTTGGGTAACATGTGTGATATACGTAAACATGTATTTAACTGCCACTCAGATCAAGTGGACGCTCGTGTAACACTCGTCACGTGACCTAACAAGGACACCATGAATATAGCTGCACCTTTCCACAGTAGAAGAGCAGTAAATAGAACAAAGACAGAACAGCAAGACCAAGCGGTTAGGAATGCAAGGTTAGTTTAACATGAGCAACAACAACAATGATGTCATTCATCATATTCATGGAACACAAGAGAGAAACCATAAGATCATTTCAGTAGAAACAGAGAGTTAATTTATACAGTGTAGTACTGATTCATGACAACAAACCCACTATCTAAGGGTTTCAAGCGAGGCAAAGGCATGGCCAAATCGGTGCTGCTTCCGGTGGAAGGCTCTTCTTCATGAAGGAATCTCAGGTCTTGTTCCTGGAATAGGGAGTTATAGTACGGTGGGCTTTGGGGAAAGATTCCAAAGATGGGGAGAAAGCAAAATCCACTGATAGCTAACTCTGCCATTGGTGGAACAAAGCCAAATGCTGACTGTCAAGTGAGCAATAGATTTCCTCCAGACTGCCTTAAGAGCTATGCAGACAAACAGAGCCCAGACACAGGGTCCATTAAAAATGTGATTGCTCCACACATCACAGGCAGCCGTGCTAATGGATACTGCGTACAGGTTTCTCAGCCTGGTTGCTTTATGCTGGAACCAAAAAAGAGGTAGAACAGCTCAGTCTCATGTGATGGCTCATGGCAACAGAGACAGCAGGTAAGAAAGCAGGACACCCAAGTCCTAGTTTTGCTTTTGTCCCTCTTCAGCTAAGTGGAAAGACATGCATGGAAAGCTCTTTCTTTGGAAAGAGAGTTTGCCTCTCTGCGTTTGTTTCTAGCTCTTGATAATAAATAGATCAGACAGATGGGGATGGGAATAAGTCAAAACTGGGTTTTAATTCTGGCCATGACATGTAGCAGCTATGTGAGCTGGGTCTTAATTTCCACATGTGTGGAATGAAAGAAACCGCAACCTGCTTCTCTGGAGACTAAAAAGGATCATGTAGGTGGAGACGCAACATGCTCACGGCACACACTCAACTTTCTTTAAAGGGAGATGATTTTTACGTTGCTCAGAATTGGCTATGGGGTTATAAAATGCCCCAATGAACAAGAGTCCATGAAAACACTAATTTGCTCTGACATGGAGATTGGTAGGTGCTGTGGGGAGCTTTGAAATTCGGCATATTCTGCCTGTCATCCCAGGTGGCGCTGGAAGACGCCCGAGAATTTTGGCAGGAAGGGAAACAAGGAGGGCCGACAATCTGTGTGACTTAATCTTGGGAATGACCCAATGATTTCATTACAATGGGAAAGTGCTCTGATGGAATTTCTCACACTCTGAGAAGTACTAAGTGAAAATCTAATTAAACAGTACTTCCATAGCATTTCCACATAACCTACCGTAATTGATGTGACAAGCCGACCCCCGTATTGATGAATCGAATAGTGTGCTTAGGGAAATCATGCAGTGGACTCTGACGCCCAGTCAGACATGTGACTTTTGCCAGCTCTCAACAAGCTACTCACACCAACAAAGCACCTCGGCAGAGAATTGGAAATTTGATAATCTGCTTTTGGCGCATCAAATAAGTGTCTGCTTTTCCCCAAAGTCACATTCGCAGGATCCTTTTGGGAGTTTGTACGATCTGATTGGGTTAATACAGCAAATGGCAACATTCACGAGGGGGGTTGACTGATCCGTGGTTTCGAGTCACGCTCCGACCACCTACCTATTCATGCTCTCTTCTCCATGGATGATCACAGCCGCCCGGAGGTGACGGGAAGACAGTCTTTTCGGAATCCTTTGTAGCAGCACCTGCCTCGAATGGGCACCAGCATGTTTTCTTTCTCTTATTATTGACGCGGGGTTGAATGGGTTGGTAACGCGGGGATCACCCATTCTGTCCTGTACTCAAAGCCCACCGTGCGTTATTTACCAACACTGCCCCTGCGTCTGTTCCAACGCACCGTGACCTTGGATGAGGTTTTTCAATTCTTTAATTTCCCAGGGCACGAGCAGTCTCATCTTTTCCCCGTGACCAGGCTGGTCGCTGACCTTGGAGCTAACAACCCAGGGCCGAACCCACAAGGCTACCAGGGCCCTGACCCTTCCGTGCGCCCCCCAGTCATTTAACTAACGCTGCTTTCTCTAGTGGGGAGGGGGAGGGAGAATTGGGGAGGGTGTGTGTGTGTGTGTGCACGCGCAGTGTGTTGTGTATGTGTGTGGTGTGTGTATGTGTGCAGTGTGTGTATGTGTGTGGTGTGTATGTGTATGTTTGTGGTGTGTGTGTATGTGTGTGGTGTGTGAAGTGTGTGTGTGAGTGTGTGTGGTGTGTGTGTGGTGTGTGAATGTGTGGTCTGTGTGTGTTTGTGGTGTGTGTGTGGTGTGTATATGTGTGTGGTGTGTGTATGTGTGTGATGTGTGTGTGGTGTGTATGTGTATGTGGTATGTGTATGTGTGTGGTGTGTGTGTGAGTGTGTGCTGTGTATGTGCAAGTTGTGTATGTGTGTGGTATGTGTGTATGTGTGTGGTGTGTGTATGTGTGTGGTGTGTGAGTGTGTATGTGTGTGAGTGTGTGGTTTGTGTATGTGTGTGGTATGTGTATGTGTGTGGTGTGTGAGTGTGCATGGTGTGTGTGTATATGTGTGGTATGTGTGTGTATGTGTGTGGTATGTGTGTGGTGTGTGTGTGTATGTGTGTGGTGTGTGTGTGTATGTGTGTGGTGTGTGTATGTGTGTGGCGTGTGCATGTGGTGTGTGTATGCGTGTGGTGTGTGTATGTGTGTGGTGTGTGTATGTGTGTGGTGTGTGCGTGTGAGTGTGTGCGTGTGTGTGGTGTGTGTGTATATGTGTGTGGTGTGTGTATGTGTGTGGTGTGTGTATGTGTGTGGTGTGTGTATGTGTGTGGTGTGTGTGTATGTGTGTGGTGTGTGTATGTGTGTGGTGTGTGTATGTGTGTGGTGTGTGCGTGTGAGTGTGTGAGTGTGTGTGGTGTGTATGTGTGTGGTGTGTGTGTGTATGTGTGTGGTGTGTGGTATGTGCGTGTGAGTGTGTGAGTGTGTGTGAGTGTGCATGGTGTGTGTATATGTGTGTGGTGTGTGTGTATGTGTGTGGTGTGTATGTGTATGTGTGTGGTGTGTGTATGTGTGTGTGCGTGTGAGTGTGTGAGTGTGTGTGGTGTGTATGTGTGTGGTGTGTGTGTATGTGTGTGGTGTGTGGTATGTGCGTGTGAGTGTGTGTGAGTGTGCATGGTGTGTGTGTATATGTGTGTGGTGTGTGTGTGTGTATGTGTGTGGTGTGTGTATGTGTGTGGTGTGTGTACATGTGTGGTGTGTGCGTGTGAGTGTGTGTTTCGAAAGGTCCTGGTGTTGTGTTTCCTGGATCACTCCTGGAAGCTCTTGCGCTGCTCTTCCAGCGGCTCCGAGGCATGCCATGCAAATTCATCCAAGTCAGAGATCCCGCCCTGGCTTTGCAATCGTTTGGAACCTGTGGAAAACCTTGTAGGCAACGAAAACACAAACCACAGGGAGGTGAATCGTCAGGCTGGGGCAGCCCAAAGGGTTTTTAAATGGAGCAACAGAGGAGTAAGAGCTTCTTCTAGAAGAGTAACGAGAGGGAGAGCCTTCCGAACCCTGGCACCATCATCTGTTACTTGCTTTTGCGTGAGTTATTTAGCTTTGCCCAGCTTCCGCATTCTCCTCTCTAAAATGGGGCAAATAATACCTGTGCACTTACTACATTTCCCGGGGGTAATAATAGGGCTATAGCTTGATTTCAAGATGTAAGTAGGCTGTTTTTTAAAAATAAGTTTAATGTAACTCACACACATATTCAAAACAAACTCAATGCCATTGACTCAATTCTGACTCAGATACAGGACAGAGTAGAAATGCTCCTGTGAGTTTCCCAGACAGTAACTGTTTAATGGGACGAGACGTTCTCTTCTTACTCCCTAAGAGTGGCTGGTGGTTCAACCACAGACCTTGAGGTTGGCAGTCCCACTCTTGACCACTGGGCCACCAGGGCTTCCTACACACACACACACACACACACACACACACACACACACACACACACGGGCTTCAGTAAGTTCATTTCCCACAAACTCTTTGAAGCTCTTTTCTATACACCCACAATATATATATATATATATATATATATATATATATATATATATATATATATATATATATATATAAATAAAATCTCTGGATTCAGAATGTGGAGATCATGTCTGAGAGTCAGTCCTATAATTTTCAGGCTCTGTGGGAATTGCTCACAAGCTCTCTCTCAGAGACAGCTGGAGCAGGACCACGGTGCAGTCCAGCGGACTCAATGTTCTGCCATCCAGTCCATTTCAACAGATAGCGACCCCATGGGACAGAGCAGAGCCACCCTGGTGCTGTATTTTTGAGACTGGAGCTTTTCTGGGGAAAGAAGGCCTGGTCTTTTGTCCATGGAGTGACTGTTGGTTTCTGACTGCTGTCCTTGCAGTTAGTCCAGTTCGAACCACTCCACCACTATAAAAATCTGCCACAACTGCATGTAGGTGGATAGATGTGAGTGTTTTCTTAATGAAAGCACACAGAAATGGCAGAGAAGGGATTTCTGATATTGTGGCCATTACTTGTCGGTGAGTCATTGCCACTCTGGGGGGCCCCTGTGTTCTGCAGAGGACTGTTCCGTGGATGGGGGGGGCTCTCAGAAGCAGATCATCTGGGCTGTCATGGGTGGCACCTCTTGGTGGTTTGAACCACGCACCTTTCAGCTAGTGATCAAGCACTTAAACATTGCATCGTCATCTTAGGGGCCTCTCTTGAACTGCAAAATTAGCTGCAAGTCTTTTAACTTCAAACTGCTTCTTTTTAAAAAAAACCATTTTATTGGGGGCTCATACAACTCTTCTCACAATCCATCCATCCATCCATCCATTGTGTCAAGCACTTTTGTACATTTGTTTCCCTCATCATTGTCAAAACATTTGCTTTCTATTTGAGCCCTTGGTATCAGCTCCTCATTTTTCCTCCTCCTCCCCCTCCCACTCCCCTATAAACCCTTGATAATTTATAAATTATTATTATTTTGTCATATCTTACACCATCTGACGTCTCCCTTCACCCACTTCTCTGCTGTCCGTCCCCGGGGAGGAGTTTATGTAGATCCTTGTAATCTCCCTCACCTTCCCTCCACTCTCGTGCAAACTGCTTCTTATACCTACTCTTTAACGTTTTCTTTCTTTTTTTTACCTTTTAGGGAGAATTTTCTACTCTCTGCAAGAAGCAAATTATATAGTCTCAACACATACTGCCCCACCCCTCCCCTGCAAATAGTCTTTTTCAAGTACTCTGCCTGTTGTATGTCCTCCTAAAGAAGCCTTCTCCATGAGCAATACTTAGAAGTTCATCAGTCCTTTGGTAAAATCTTAAGTATGATCTATCATAGCTTGGAAATAAGACCTAGTATACTTAATTCTGGGCTAATAGAAATATTTCCAGATTTTATTATTCCCAATCCAATTGTAACAGTGGTGTACTCTTCCTGGACCTGCCTTGGCTTCTTAAAAACAACCTGAACACCGACAGTACTATGATTCTATGGCTGCATTTCACCACTGACACTATCCGCCAGTTTCATCATGTTCAAACAAAGGTGTCATTCCTAATCCAGAGTGAGAGCATGATGAACAATTGCTGTTTTAAGACAGGCGTTCTTTCCCAGAGACCTTGATAATATTGCAGGCGATCTAGCTATGGAGGTGATAGGAGAATCACCCCAAGAAGTATGGAAAATATGTATACATTCCAGCGAAAGTGATCTGCATCAATCGGTGTGGTCACTGGAACAAACCATACCCAAATTGTTTTGGCCAAAAGTTATGGCAGGAATGTTCTCAGGGCCACTTACTGCTGTGTGTGTGGACGGTTCTCCTGGTCCTCGGTGTCACATAGAAACCGAGCGGCTCAGCAAATATTGACTGAATTATAATGCTGACAGTATTAATTATTTTCTTCACATATTTGAGGTTTTCAGCTTGTTCTCAGTTTCACAAGATGAAGGCGAATAAAGAAGTTTAATCAGCAAATAATTCAAATACGATAAAGGAGATGCAGGAAGATAAATTCACAGGTACTAGAAGAGGCTTTTAGGGCAATCTTGCAAAAAGGCTTTTTTGAAAGTTGCACCCTTTGCATTAAAATGTCTCTGCACAGAGTAAAATATTTAGACTGCAACATTAGCTAAAAAAGAAACCTCAGCATTAGGAGAACACCCACTCTAGCTCTTCCTTGTCCATCTACGAAGCTGCCTAGGGCTTGTCATCATTCAAACATGAAGTTCCTGTGTGCCCTGGGACAGGACAAACCTATCAGATCTTGGGGCTATGAAAGAAATTCAAAACAAATATTTTAATTTTATAGTGCAACCAACAGTCACACCTAGTTGGGCAATATTGTGTTCGACCATTAGAGATGTTTACTTGTGTTTTATTGACTGTGTGAATTGCACAGTGTAAATCATAACACATGATGGATCACATTGCAAAGCAGGATATTGATACCGCTCTATTTTGCTTGTGTGGAACCCGTACCTGTGGACATGCCAAGAGGCAGCCCTTCGAACAGAAGCAGGGGATGCAGATGGTTTAAAATAAGGAAAGGTTCGTATCAGGGCTATGTCCTTTGAGCTAATTCTCTGAAAAAGTGAAGTCTATGAAGATGAACGAGGATTGGTGGAAGGCTCATTAACAACGTGGGATATGCAGATGACACCACCTTGCTTGCTGAGGGGGGAGAGGGTTATGGGGAAGACCATCCTGCAGTATGGATGCCGCCTCAGTGCGAAGAAAACCCAAATCCTTACAAGTGGACCAATAGGTGACACCATGATCCATAGGGAAAAGATTGAAGTTGTCAAGGATTCGGTCTTGTTTGGATTCACGATCCATGCTCATGGAAATCAGGAGTCCATTGATGCACTACAGTGGGCAAAGCTGCGGCCCCAGACCCCTTGAAATTGTGCAAAGCTCAGATGTTACTTTGAGGACGAGGGTAGGCCTGGACCACGCCGCGGCTCAATAGCTTCAACATAGTGAAAAAGCACTGTGCAGTCATCACCGCAATTTAAGACATTTCCGTTTTCCTTGTACTTTTCTTACATCTCCCCTTCCCCTGCCATAACTCCAAAAAACAAAACAAAACAAAACAAAAAACACTAGCAATCCTGTCACTATCTCCATAGAGTTTCTTATCCTGGCTTTCATCTAAAGAAAAACATACAACAGAAAGCAAAAAGAAAGAAAGAAAAACAATAATATCAACCAGAAAACAAAACTGTAAAAACAAAATCACATAACAGAAAATAATAAAACTAGAAAACATTTTTGAAATGTTAAAAGAGAACAAATGATAAAGCGTTCACTTTTAACCTAACTACATCTGCAATAGTCTATTTGCCAATGTCCTTTTGTTAGGTAGCTTAGCCTAGGTAATTGGGAAGTCCATTTACGCATGCCCAGGAGAGCCAGCATAGAAAAGCTGGGTTTTCCCGCCGGTGGTCTCGGATGGGCGTTACACCTGGAGCAGCCCACCTGGGCCAGGTGACTGCAATTCAGCCAATGGGAGCGACCTGGGGTCGTTGACCACGCCTCCCCCGGAACCCTTGAAAAGGCAGGGACCGAGAGGGAGAGGGGTCTTGCTTGGCTGGTCTGGACGTCTTGTGGGAGGAGAGAGATCCTTGCGTGACCTGGGGCAGTCTCTGCCAGGCCGCATGGTCAAAGGAATCCTAATGGGTGCCGCGTAAAACCTGAAACTTCTTTTAACTCTCATTAAATTCACTTGGATCATGAGCCCAGCTTCGGCGTGAAATCTTTCTCGAGCGGAGCCAAGGACCGAGGCTGAAATCTAACTCTGGAGAGAGAGACCTAACACTTTGTCTGATGAAGCTGGGCTAGTCACACCTCTGGTCAATGGTGGGATTTACCAGTTTTCATCCAAGTAGGGACCCTGAAAATGGATTTGGGGCTTTCATAGTCATCCATACACTTCTGCAAGCTGGGTGCTTATAATTCAACCTCTAATATTGTTCCCTCCTCCAGGCTTGGAGTTTATTATTTATATTCTTCGGATGTTACAGGCTGGTGTGCTTCTTCTGCAGGTGGGAATTAGCAGTCACTTCACTTAGATGACTGCTTGCTTTAAGACAGGCTTTAACACTCTGTTCTATGTTATCTTTTAATACGTAATGTGTAGCAATAAACATGTTACTGCTAAAGCTACATATAAGAAAAACAAAAACACTCCCAAACCTGTGAGGATTCATAGTAAAGGGACTAGACAGGAGGTTGGTCCTAGAGAGCGATGAGGCTGTTGTGAACTCTCTCCTGTGTTTGGGCTACTGCTGCCCTCTAGGGGAATCATGGAAAATAAGCCATCTCTTAAGCTTCTGCTGGAAAGAAATTTGAGAAGACCTTGGAGAATCATCTCATCTATCCAGCTTTTACTGAGGTCGACGACTTAATTAAAAGTAATTAAAATTACTTCAAAGATTCCAGTAAAACACTAAAAAATAGTTATGCAGCATGATCTTAGGGTCATCTAATTTAGAGAGATGGAAAGTTCTTTATTTTTGTCTGTTTGATATCTTTCCAGCAGCATTTTGAGCATGTTATTTCTTGTCCTGTGAGGAGACAACTTACTATGACTAATGTGTTAGTCACTGTTTAGACTTTCAGCTTTTACCTTTCAATATCTCTGAAACCTGAAATCCCAGTTTCCTCAGTCTCTCTCTCTCTCTCTCTCTCTCTCTCTCTCTCTCTCTCTCTCTCTCTCTCTCTCTCTCTCTCTCTTCCTATGCAGTTAGTTGAGAGTAGAATATGTAAAAATTTTCCAAAGTTACCCAACCATTATTCAGTTCGGGCAAAGAAACCTCACTAATTTCAAGTGAAGAACAAAAATCAACGTGCGGTTTTTGCCTGCTAGCTTCCATTTAAAATATTCTTGGGTCATGCTACCTTCTGTATATAAAATTTGAAAAATTAGAAACAATATGGTTTGCAATCCTAACTTATAGACAGGGAATAGTCTACTCTTTCATATCTTAAAGGAGAATTGAAATGATTAACATTAAAATGAGACTTCCGGAAGTAAATTTGAGGGGGCATCAACAGGTTTATGGAATAATCATATTCTCTTGTAATCCCACTTTTCCACAACCTCTTTGGAGTATCCGTGGATCCTGTCTGTAGGGGAGTTTTTTATGACGTCGGGTGACACCGTGGAAGGGGGAGCTACTTATAAGCTATCTCCTATATATTTAATATATCATCCATTTAGGGGTTCCCCCTTGTATTCTGTTAGTCACCAGACACTGGGGGGGGGGGTGGTCGTACAGGTGTTCAAAGACAAATACCATTTGCTGGCAAGTAGCATAAGAAGCATTTCATGTCCATTTTCCCACGTCCTGAAAGTGATTGTATTCCGAAAATTCTGTAACAGTTGCTTAGCTGTTAGGTGTACTATCCAGTAGACTTCAAGTATCTTAAAAATATTAAATTTATTTGCTAATTTTTATATCACCAGTAATTTGGATAATTTAATTTTCTCCAGCCTAATAACAATCTTCTCAGTGGGGGGTTTTAATCTCAATTTATAGTTAAAGAGTCAGCAGTGTACAGTCTAGCAGGCAGCAGGGATTTGAATACGAGTGTGCCTTTCTCCTAGCCATTGTGAGCTGCCTTGATATGTGTAGCATCGTGTCTGGCACACACGATAAGCTCAATAAGTGTTAGTATTAGATGGCATGCCTTTCCAGAGTGGTGTGTCCTTTCCTTCTGGTTTGATAGCGCAAGTTAAAACCGTGTCTGGCACATAATATAAAGCACACTACCATCGAGTCAATCCTGGACCCACTACAGGGTTTCTGCCTGTAGACCTTCGTGGCAGCAGACAGCGTTAACCTTCACTCATCTATCAGTTGGTAGATTGAACATCAGTTGAACAATTGACCTTGAGGTTTGAAGTCCAATGCCTCATCCACAGTGCCGCCAGGGATCCTTACTAGGCCCTCAAAATCCATTGTTCAGTGACTGAATTGATGAATTACCACGGATTTGCTATGAAGCCTCTTTAGAATGTTTTCCTGTTTCCTTACTGTGCATGCTTTATCTAGGGTGGTGGAACAAAGTCACAAGATCGAATGAAGTCACACGTGTTTTATGGGTCACAAGAATGATAGTGACTCCTGCCTATCTGGAATTCATTTCCAGTGAAACTCACATACGTCATGGACTTGTCAAGTTGGTGATTTTGTCTTTCAAAAATCTGAGGGAAATGAATGGGGGAACAAATACCCTACCTCCCCTTAAAAGAAGCAACAACACGCCCCCCCCCTCAAATCCCAAAACGCATTGTTTGCTTATGGAGAAGTGGCCAGAATCTTTCTAGCAAAGCCAAAGCAAGCCTGTGATATCAAGGAGATTCTAATTTATAGCATCCCAAAAGCGGCATTGCCCTAAGCTTTCCAAAATTCTCACTCTTTACCGGAGCAGACTACCGTGTGCTTTGCTTCTACAGCGCACGTTCACCACAGTGCCGCCAGGCTCCTGAACATGAAAAATAACCTTTGCAACCGTGAGCGAGAAAGGTCTGCACAAAACCCACACACTTGTGGCGAACTTGACCAGAACAGATTTTTATAAACCCAGAGACCAGATTAGAAAGGTTCTACAGCGTGGGAATTTGAAAGGGGACATACTTCAAAAGAATGGGAAATCTGCAAAAGTTCTTCACGTGCCCCAAATTCTTAACAGCTCTCTCTGCTTTTAGGATTCTGCGTCATTTCCTTTGACGTGTACATCTCCATGTTTCAAAGTTGCGGGTAGTTTTCAGATGATCATAATAGTTGTTTATATTATGATCTGAAAAATGAAACAGAAGTTATTTTGAAAAAGCACTTCCTACCCTGTAGTTGCATATAATTTGTAAAGTCACAGAAAGTTTAAAGCTCCAGGGAAGCCATTGTGGTGGCTGCTTTCGTGACCTTTCCAGTGTCCCTCTGATTTGAATAATCCAACTGCTGCTTCATTTACTGAGCAAATATTTTACTGAGAAACTTCTGTGCAAAAGCACTGTTTGTTCCAGGCAACAGGGACACAAGTGTCAAAAACCATCAAGTCTGAGTTCTCCGAGGGTTTGTAGTCAGATAGGGGAAACAGCTAATACACGGCTGAGCAAAGACCATCTTTAATTTCAGGTAGAAATGGGGCTATGAGACAGGAAGCAGGGTCGGGGGATAGAGTGTTTCTTGGCTTTGTGCTTAACTCAGGGTGGTCATGGACGTCTCTCTGATGAGATAAGCAAATCTTAAACAGAAACCTAAATTATGTGAATTGGGTCCTGTGAAAATCCACAGCGAGGGGTGTCTAGGCAAGGGCAAACAGTAAACATAAAACTCCATATTAGGGACAAAATCAGGGCACACATTTTTGTATTTCTTTGCTTTGTAAGTTCAAGGAGCACAGTGTCCTAAGTGATGACAGGTGTCGCCCTGACACAGTTGCTCCAAAAGCAATTTCAATGTTTCCCAAAGGAAATACTGTGCTTGGAATAAGGTAGATGCTAATTGTGTTTCAGCCTGTGGGGACCGGATTATACTCTTACTTAGCAAAACTTTAACACGTGGAGCAAAGGGACCAGAGGGGAGGAAACTAGAGGAAATTAGGAAACATTGGGAAAAAGCTGATGGGGTGTCAGAGAGGACTAAGGCATGAGGTTTAAGGAGACACATATTATAATTTGACTTAAATCATAACAATATAAAGTTATGAGGCCAAGGAAGTCTTATCAACAGCGATGCTTCCATATCACTTCAAGCATCATAATGCGATGGGATCATCATGCATGGCCTTTAAGGAGCGTGGTGTGTAGTGACTTATGAGCTGGGCTGCTAGCGACAAGGGCAGCTGCTTGAAGCCCCCAGCTGCTGCTCCTGCCCCCGTGAAGATCTCCAGTCCTAGAAACCCAAAGGGCAGTTCTGCTCAGTCCTATATTGGCCTCAGGAGTTGGAATGCACTTGACAGTGGTGGGTTTTTGGAAAGTTACGTTTAACCTGGTGAGTCTTTAGTTTTGGAGTTGTTGACCACCTATTGATTGCATCCTGATATTGACTTAGCATTCATTATTGGCGACTGTGAGGCTATGATTCTTTTCATTAGGAAAATGGAGTAGTACATATAGTCCCTCCCTTCACCCCAAGGTGAAAGGCCTAGAGTCAAAACAGCAGGTCTTCAAACATTCCATCTTAGCTTATTCCTGATGTCAACAAGGAAAAAAATTAGAAAACTGTGGGAACCATTTATTGGTCATGTACGAGGGTAAGCAGGAAATCATTGTACAAAACATAAAAATCTTTATTAAAACAAAAATATCAAAATGCCATGACCGATCTAAAGCCGGGAAGTATTCCCATAAACTTGTTGCAAAGCTTCACCAAGTTGGGAAGATGCTCAGTTCAGGTTTCCTAAATAATTGAAATTACTTCTGATCTCAAAATCATGCCCTCTCTGATTTATAATGTTCTCTATCATAAGATGGTAATGACATCTTCGAAGAGAATCAGAGACATATATAAATAATAGATGTATCGATGGATTTGGGTCTGGCCCTTAATTCTAGCCTTGATATCAGAAAAATTAGTTCTTTTGACATGGCCCTACTCGATACTTTTCCTCATGAAGATAACACCAAAAATACAAGAACTATAGTGAAATGTGGCAAAGAAACCAAATGGTGCCCTGCTATCAGAAAGAATAACATCTGGGGTCTTTTAAAAAATTTTAATGAATCATTTTATTGGGGGTCTTACAGCTCTTATAACAATCCATACATCCATTGTGTCAAGCACATGTGTACATGTTGCCACCATCCTTTTCAAAACATTTTCTTTCTACTTGAGCCCTTGTATCAGCTCATTTTTTCCCTTCCTCCTCCACCCTCCCATCCTCATGAACCCTTGATAAATTTATAAAATAGTATTATTTTCATATCTTGCACCTTCCCCTGTCTCCTTTCATCCATGTTTCTGTTGTTCATCACTCTGGGGATGGGGGAAGGGAAGTTATATGCTGATTGTTGAAATCTGTTCCCCACTTCTCCCCACATCTTCCCCCTACCTCATGGTACCTTTACTCCCATTATTGTTCCTGAGGGTTTTACCTGTCTTGGATTTCATGTGTCCAGAGCTCTTATCTCTACCGGTATACATGCTCTAGTCTAACAGGATTTATAAGGTAGAACTGGAGTCATGATAGTAGACTGGGGGAGGAGGGGCATTAAGGAACTAGAGGAATGTTGAATGTTTCGTTGCCAGGGTGCATACTGTATTCTGGCTGGTTCATTCATTCCTTGTGACCCTTCTGTGAGGGGTTGTCCAGTTGCCTACAGATGGGCTTTGGGTCTCCACTCCACCCACACGCCCCTCATTTACATCGACTGACTGTTTGTTTGGGGGTCTTCTGATGACTGACACCTGATCCTGTTGATACCTTGTGATCACACAGGCTGGTGTGCTTCTTCCATGTGGGCTTTGTTGCCTCATAGCTAGATGACTGCTTGTTTATCTTCAAGCCTTTAAGACCCCAGACACTATATTTTTTAAGAGCTGGGCACCATTTGCTTTCTTCACCACATTTACTTGTGCACCCATTTTGTCTTCAGCAATCATATTGGGAAGGTGAGCATCACAGAATACAAGCTGCACCCTTAGGGTTCCCTATTTCTTCCACAGGGCATGCACATATCCAAGTGGGAAGAAACATTAAAGAAAAGAAAAAACCTTTTTCCTTTAAGTGCTTTATATAGCATACTTGCTGATAGAAATAATTCATGTCTATGTTGACTATATTGCTTGACTTTTTGTAATTGTATTATGTTCAATGCTGCACATTTATATGAGGAATTAATAAATTCTGATAAAACTAGTTCAGAATTTTTATGAAACTAGTTATTTTTGACCAAAGCTTAATTCTTTTTGCACTTTCAGTACTTAAAATAGAAAAGCTACCAAGCAACATTTAGAAAATTCTAACAATTCCAAGCTCAGAAAAGAGTGTACGTCGCATTTTTTTCTGCTTGCTTTTACATTTATATTTGTGTCCCAATATGAATGGGGCTTTTACACTCTTAGATTAATGCTATGGTTTTCTGTGTCCGTCCTTTATCATCCACACTGCACTTGGACCAAACAACAACAAAAACAACCAACTGAATGCTGAACAACTCAATGCACAAATATTCATGAACAGTCAAGTTAGTATCAGGAAAAAATGTCCCAGAATATGTCCATACCTCAGCACTTTTACTCGGGGAAAACTTCAGAAAACTGTTGTGATGATTCCATAAAAATAGCATATGTGGAACCCTGACAGACGCATCGGGGTAGCGAGTTGTTAGTGGGACACTTGTGCCATCACCAGTATTAAGAAGAATTAGCATAAATAATAATAAAAATAGCTGTATATGAGTCTTACCACATTTCATCCATTGGATATGTGAGAGGTCTCTTTCTCTATTTGTAGGAATGATTGTTAAGGCTTCCACTGGTCCTAAAACTGCTTGTTAACAAGTAATGAAAGCTAAGAACCTAATTGTTGTGCATCTGAGTATCCTCGTCGGTGTAGCACGGAAAACCTGTTGTGGTGGATTAAGGAACGAGCGCAAGGACTTCTTACTGTAACCACTGCCAATCTGCCTCAACTGTCTGGTCAGATACAAGGTGCGCTGCGGCAGCCCTGCTCAGCAGGTCGCTCGTTTGGAAGTAAAATGTCCACTGATGGCAACAATGCTCTCCTATTAATATAGAACCCATGTGGTAGAGTAAAAGAATTATTTTAGGTTTTTGATGAAAAAAATAGTGCATATAACTTCTTTAACCAGCTCTATGGGAGGAAATGTTTCTACTGAGGAACAGCAAATGCAAAAGTCTAAGAATCCACTGGAGGTTTACAATCCTAGGCTATTATAAAGTGTGGCTCCTAATTTTTCTACGACTTTCTTTGGATTTGAAGATTCAATCTGGGCTGCCTTGAATATAAATGTAGGCAATTGTTAAGAAAATTACTTCCAAGGAAACAAGTAGAATCTTTCCTCCATTAAAAGGTTTTTCATTTATTAAACACGCTCATTCTGAAGGCAGATTAGATTTGTAGTGTTTGGAGGAAATGAGACGCTAGGAGCTAAGATTCTCACAGAATCACAGGGCTGGGGGTCATGAAGAGGTCATCTGGGTCATCTCCGTGTTGCTATTCAAAACAGGCTCCAAGAGAGAAAACTGCCCTTCCCTTCTTTAAACTGTCAGCACAACTTTATGTGAGCCGTAAGAGAGCTTTCTTTGGTTGGTTTGGTTTTAATGAGTATTTCACTTCTGAAGGGGTTTTGAGAACGTTGCATGAGGATTATATCACAGGAACCTAACTCAAATTAGAAACCACCCTTTGGGTTTTACACATCAAAGCAACACTTGGATAACTGGGCTGGAGGTCACACTGAGAACACTGGCTACATCCGAATCAGACAGCGGAAACCGGGGAGAAAGTGGAAGAATATAGATTCAAGTAAACCAGGGAAAAGGGCAACCTGAAGCATGTGAGAAATAACCCGGGATCCTGGTACCTGCACAAAAGAAGAGAGGAGTCCTTTGGGGAGACACTCCAGTTACATAGATTTAAGAACTTGCTGGACTTGAGGGAGACACACAAACGGACATGAGTCGCAGATGCAGGTTACTCAATTCCAGTCCTTTCTGATGGCCCTTTCTTAACGGGACGGTTGTGAAGTTTGAAATGCTGCTGTTGGTTTCATCCAGTTGGTAACGACCCACAGCGACCTTAAACGTAATAGAAGAAACACTTCCCGGTCCTGCACCGGCCTCACGATTGTTCCTGTGCCGGAGCTCATGGTTGCAGCCATGGTGTCAATCCGGCTCCTTGAGGCCCTTCCTCTACTTCCCCTCTGCTTTAATCCACGCTTTTAAATGAAAGATGTATCTACTTAGAGGCATTCAGAATGTCAACAAAACAGCTGCTTCTCTTCCTCCTTGCAATTACACAGTGGTATTCAGTTAACGGAACGATTCTTTTATACAAGCTGCAGCAGAGACGAGTGCGGATGAAAAACCAAAAACATGAAAGAAACATCCCCATATGGAACTGTGTTGTGCTGTGCACCAACGGGAAGCTCCATTCTCTTTTCCCACCACTTTGCAGCCCCCGCACGGTCCCAGGCAAGGCTAGTGGCTATTGAAAAGACCGCAGGCCAGGGCTATATTCTAAAGACACATTCAGCAATGTGTTCACTGCACAAAAATGGGCTACTATCCACTTTAAAAACAAATCTTATGGACACATTTCAATTCGTTTTTAAAGGAGTGACTTGTGCATACAGAGCACTAAATGCCTTCTGGACAGGAGGAAAACAACCCAGATAGAAGCAACTTATTCATCATCAACTTCCTCCTCCTCTGTCTTCCTCCTCTTCCTCTTCCTCCGTCTTCCTCGCTTCTCTCAGCCTCAACAACAGGGTTTTCTTGGCATCAGATTTTCCTCCGGCCCCGTGGGGAGCACTCTCCTTTTCAGAATTCGCCCTCAGTTCGGCGGCCTTCTTCTCACCAGGCTGCTTGCCATCGGCCGTGGCGTTCTTCCCGATCTCTCCCAGCTGCGTCACAACATCATCGTTGGTCAGGTCCCAGTGCCGGCCTTTGACCCCAGAACAAAACAAGAGAAAGGTTGGAGCGTGCCTGCATTTTTACGATGGAGCCTTGCTGGTGTAATGGGTTATGCACTGGGTTGCTGACCACAGGGTAGTAGTCTGAAACTACTAGCCTGTCTGAGGGAGCAAGAAGAGGCTTTCTGCTCCCATGACGAGTGGGAGTCTCAGAAACCCCCGAGGCAGTGGGTCATTCTGAGTTGGAATAGATTCAATGAGAATGAAAATATTTACAGGAAAAGACGGAAGACAGTGACTCTTTCTAGTCTCCTATTCCAGAAGCTAAGTTTCTATTTCTGTTTGTGTGACTGAGATGTGAGGAATCTTAAATTATCTTTGGAGACCATTCACATGGACTGAAAAGCTTTCCTGCAGCACATCAAAGGGCTCTTTTCTAGCAGAAAGAGATGTCAGCTTGGTGAAGTAAAGGGTCACTGGAAAAGAGGACGGGCCTCAGTGAGATGAATTGACAAGGTGCCTGCAACAATGGGCTCAAACCTAACAGTAATTGTGAAGAGGGTATAGGACTGGGTGGTGGTTGATTCCATTGTGAACAGGGTCCCTTTGAGTCAGCACCTAACAACAACAACAACAACAACAAAGTAGAAGGCCAATATAGCAATTGATAAGAAATACACTCATCCTGTTAATAAGCTACATTGACCAATTGCTGTCTTTTCTCCCTGTAGGTATGGATGTGAGGTAGATAAATAAATGGGAAGCCGACTCACACATTGTCTAGTGAATTTGGATTCAGAACTAGGAGACTACATTGAAAGGTGCAAATAAGTAATGGTTCAACACTGACAATTAAACACTCTCAACCTGCCTAATACCGTCCGCCTTTAACACAGTTCCTCATGTTGTGGTGAACTCCAACCAGAAAATTAGTTTTGTTGCTACTTCACCACTGTCATTTTGCCACTGTGTGAATCAGGCGACCCTGTGAAAGGTTGTTTTACTCCCAAGGGGGTTGCGACCCACAGGTTTAGAACCACTAATGCATTATTTTTCTCTAGAGCGCCACATTTGCTACAAGATCCAGAAATCCATGTTTCTGGGCTGGGATGTTTTTATCCTATCAAGTGCTGGAAAGAGACTGCCTAGATGAGGAAGCTTCAAATGGTCCATGGAAAAATGACTTGGAAAGATATTGAACTGTTTTCATAGACATTTTGAAACCCAGTTGTTGTAATCTCTCTTTTGACTCACCCCCTCCCCCACTTTGATGGACAAGAATGTGCACTTTTAAGGTTTTCTTTTTTAAAGTCAAGTCTAAGCAAAAAGCTCAAATCTTAAGTTGAAATTCTATTTATTAATTTGCATGGAGATGCTAGGTAATGATTATGTAAATGTCATGCTGACTTTACAGGATTGGATTTTGGGAACATTCTCATATTCAGCTCTGAAAATTCATGAGTATCTGACTGCAGATAAATAATTCTCTTTGAAAGGAAATACAAGGTTTAACTTAGCATGAACATGATCTTCCAGTTTGTTTTTTTTCCCCCCATATAAGAATCCGTCCCCAAGATGTTTCTTTTTGGCAAAAACCGAGAGGATTATACAAAGATGTCAATCAATGAAGGCAGAAACACTATAATAATGGGTTCTGGGATTACAAGACTGAGAACCTGGGAATCAAGCCCAGTTCAACCTTTTCCACAATGGGATGCTTGCTCGTAGCTCATGCTGTATGGGAGCATGGTGGCAAATGAGGAACTGTAAGGGAATTAGATCTGGTTCTGGGCCCAGTGAGTTCATTGTTGCACCAGAAAGTGATTTAAACGCATAGTTCTTCTGTAAGGCTGTATAAGGTCACCGAGTCCCCAGGGGAAAATGATAGGCCCAAATTAGAAGTTGTGATACGGGTCAATAGATGTACATGAGAAGGGTCTTGGAGCGAGGAGAGACAGCAGGTCGAAACTACTGGAACCAGGACGCAGAATAGAAGGTACAGCCAAATTTCGTTACTAGTTGGAAGGTCTTTAAAGAATAACATTTCTATGCTTAGCGTATTTAATTTATACTCTAATGTTTAGAATACTTCTTTTGAGTTACTTTTCCCCCTTCTATTTTTACAACGCAGACTATGGAGGCTAAAACCGTCCTGTTTATTTTTCAAAGAAGAGTCTTTATTATGTGAACATAACCCACAGCGCCCATTTCAGGGTCAAGAATATCTCACTGAGTTATGCACACCAGAGTGCCGTTGCCTCTGACGCGCTTTCACACGAGCTCCTAACCGATGTCTGAGCAAGAAGCCAGAGGAGAATATTTCAGCGGCATTCCTCTCTTGGGACACTTTGGGTTTTAAAATTCATTTCAAAAATGCTGTACGCCCCAATTAAATTCTGTGCAGGAAACACGGCAGCAAGTCACACAAATTAAGAAATACTCCCTCATAAGGCATCAGCTTATTGGTAGATCTAATATAATGGACTTCATCTATGATCATATTTCAGGAGATAAAATAGTTTTTAATAACAAATACTTTCATTAAATTCCTATCATAACATCTCCTGAATTTGTATATAACTTCCTGGTATGCAAAAATGCATTTTAATTCGGAAGACGGAGATTCTTAGATTCTGGAAGAGTTTAAATACCCAGCACACATAATGTGTTTTAAATTATCTGCCTCTGACAGCTAACATGCCAATATTTAGACTTTATCAGGAACTTTTGCATGTGAAATTAGACCAGGGACTCTTTCCAGTGAATTTCTAAACAGCTTAGATCTATCGACTAAATGTAAGAGTCATGAGATCTGTAAATGAAAGAATTACATATTTGAAATTATCAGGAAAAGAATGCACATTTCTAATTAAAAGAATTTTGACTCAGGTGCATTGCCTTGTAAATTATTGGATGAAAGTCGAGGAATAATATTGGAGGGGCATTCATTGAGTCAGTGCTTCGGGAGTAGTTTGAAAAGTCGTATTTTAACTGCTCCACATGTGGAGACAAGGAGATTACTTATAACTCACTGTAGTGCAGTGCAGAGAAATCACGCCAAACTCAAGAGATGTCGCCCTAGGAACACGCCTTGTTGTGGTTAGTTACACTGCTTCATGAGAGCAACCAAAGTAATCGTTTTCCTGATGCTACAAATTTTGATGGAGAAAATGAAAGAAGTAAACGACGGTGGAAGAGAAACAGGACACAAGTGAGGAAAAGGCCCCACAAGTGTGAGTTGTTCCACGGACAGATACAAATGACCGCCGTGGGGCTGCTTCTACGCTCGTCAACGCTGATGGAAAGCTCCTTAGGTCTCCCTGTGCACGTAAGACTTTAAACTTGGAAAATCTCAACGCATCTTTTCTGTAGCCCTGCACAGGTGGTCATTTTCTAGGACCATTTTTCACCCACAATTACCAGAGTGGGAAGAAAGGGAGACGGTTGATTTAAATACCCTAACTCAAAATTTACTACAGACTTAAAATCTCTGACTGAATGCTGCATTAACTATTGGCGGCTGCTTTACTGCCTTTAAAACGTGCATTTATAATTGGATACTGTAATGCTTTGCGGGTAAAATAAATACCAGCTCACACTAAAATAAATACTCTGCAGGATGAAGTTCATGTAGACATAAATTAATCATTTACCAGTTAACCAATATGCACAAGAAAGAAATAGATCACCTATTAAATGCTGCCTCATCTATTAAATGGGAAAATAAAATGCTGATGTATTTTATTGTGGCGCTGTGAGGGAAATATATATAAAATTACTGCAAAGTAGTTTATAAGCTGTAAAATGCAGTATGAACATTAAATTAATAATATTTGTACTGATTCAGATTCAACACCCTCTGCATTAAATATATCTCATTTCCTATTGAAGCATACATAAAACCAAGCTGAGGTTTTTATTTAAAATTTTATGGTATCTACAAACCTGCAACACAGCACAGAAGTAGCTGGTTATGTTCAGAATTGTTCGCTGTGCTCACACCTGAAGCCAATGTTCTGGGGTTCTCATCTGAGTCTAAAGAACTCCCTGACAGGGAGTTCATTTCACTTGTATAGAACATATGAAGGGAGCGTAGACTTACATTTTTCAGTCAGAGGGAAATATTAATGGGCTCAGGGCTCTGAGTATTTTAACTCGTAGATTGAGAGTAGGGAAATAATGCTAAGATGGGGTGGGAATGGAGCGGTGCTTCGGGTTTCAGCATGCTGTATCAGATGAATTTGCCGCATAAACATTCTGGGCAGGTCACTAAGCAGCAGGGTCTCAAGGCCATCTTGCTGTCTGAATGTTTCGGGCTTTTAGAGATGATCAAGTTTCTGTTTCTCAATTTGCTTACAGAAGTGTCATCCAAGGACACAGGGAGAACTAAGCACGATAGCACGGAGATCCTTTATTCGACTTCTTCTGTTTAAAAAATGGCGCCGTATTTGGAAGGTCTACTTGTAACAGCAGCAACAATAAAAAAAGACCTGTAACCTACTCATCACATTTTAACATTGTCAATGTTCCCTTGAGTCTCAATGATAAAATGCAGCAGACACTTCTCTACCCACTTCCTTTGATAGAGGCCATTATTATAGAAATACCTCCTCTTCTCCCACTATGAAGTGATGAATGGCTGGCTGGAGAGGCCTGAAATATTGCCAACTCTCCCTTATGTATCATGTGTCCCCAGCAATAATAAACAGTGACTAATCTTTGGTCATGAACTATATTTATGGCTTGCTTGTCACCAGGAGGTAGGTATTCTCTTGAATCAGGTTTAAGGCTCTGGTATTTATTCTAGGAGCATGTGTGCTAGGAAAAGAGGAGCCAGGTCCAAAGGAAAATAATCCTCACATTTGATTTCATTTAACCACGGATGAAGCTCGCCACTTCCATCTGCATCTGCCTCTTTTTGTGTCAGGATTCATCTAGGAGTGTTGTAGCAGGAATCTATCTAGCTTATTCCAGGGGTGCATTAAATAAGGAAACTAATGGGAGTGTGGGGGGGGAGGGAGGCAAATGAAAACTCGTGAACGTAGCCTAGTCAAAGCTTCTCGGTGCTCAAAACGAATCACAGTGAAACTCTTCCCTCCACTCCCTCCTCATTCCAACCGCAGCGGGGCCAGGGACCAATGCTTTCTCAAAATGACAGAGGACCAGAAGATAAAACTAAGACAAATTATATATCATATTGCACCCACAATGAGAGCTCAATTGGGGGGGGGAGAGACATTCTGAGGGGTGTGGAGAAATTGGAACTTCTATACAACGTTGGTGGACTTGTAAACATGCACAGCCATTGTGCAAAGTGATATGGTGCAACCTAAAACAACTAGGAATAGAAGTACCATATGACCCAGCAATACCTCTGTTGAGAACATACTCCAAAGAAATGACAGAATAGATGCATGCCCTCTGTGTTCATCACAGCAGAGTCCCTAATAGCAAGACTCTGGAAACACTTAAAACGCCCATCAGTAGAAGAATAAAGAGACTCTGGCACATAAACCCAATGGGATACGATGCATCCCTAAAACACAGCGATGAAACCACAACACACTTCAGGGGCTGTATGGACCTGGAATCCATTCTCCTGTGCGAAGTTAGGCAATCACCAAAAACCCACCACTCTAAGGATAAACACCCTCACAAAGGAGGTTTCTGCTCTCAGGTCATGGAATCTTCTAATCTGGTACCACAAGCAATGAGGTAGTGAGCCTGGCTAGTGCCCATGACTCATAGGAGTGGGGACCCCCCCCAAAACAAACAAACAAACTGGAATTGTACGGTGTGGAGCAGAGCATTTTTCCTGCTAGGCGAGCATCAGGCAACTTTCTCTGGTGAGTGCATCCAGTGGTGTCTCCTGGCAAGATTCTCTCTGGTCACAGTGAATTTTTTCATAAAAGCAGTTTCACTCGAACCTCTTTTTTGTGATGGCTGATTTAAGAGAACAGCGTACAGCTGTGAAATTTCGTTCCCTGCTCAGGAAAAATGCCACAGAAACTACTGTGATGTTGAACGCAGCTTATAAGGACACTCAAATGTACAAGTGGTTTTCTCATTTCAAAAAGGTGAAATGTCAATAGATGACAAACCTTGTTCTGGACATCTGTTAACTTCCTGAATGGATGAAAATGTTGACCTGTTGTTCATTTGGAGTTCCAGGTCAGATTGTTAATTAAGCTTTCTATTTAGAGGCTCTGAAAAGATTGCGTAACAGTGTATGACAAACAAGGCTTGATTTGTGGCAGATGGGGGACTGCTTTTACCACTAAGACAATGCACCTGCTCACATAGCCGTCTCAGCGAGCCAGTGTTTAGCAAATCACAGCATGCCTCGCTTGCCCCCTGCACTTTACTCATCTGACCTCACTCCTTGTGACTTCTTTTGGTTTTCGAGAATGAAGAGGGACATGAAAGGACAGCAATGTGATGATGTAGAATAGGTAAAAAAATAACCAGGGAGGTGCTGTCAGTCATCCAAACAGATGAGTTTGAAAAATGTTTCCAAGAATGGAATCACAGATTTGACAAAAGCATTAAGTGTAATGGGGAGTACTTTGAAGGTGATAAGGTTGTTTTGTAAAAAAAAAAAAAGAAAAAAAGAAAAATTAAATACATAGCTTTGGGAAAAAAATTTGTGTTATATATATATATATATATACATATATATAAAAATTAAAAAATTTAAAGGCCCCTTAAGTTCGTCCCTATTTTTTCATTGATGCTCTTTATGATTCTGGGGTTTATATTTAGGTCTTTAATCCATCTTGAGTTTGTTTTTGTAGATGGGGAGATCCAATTTTCCCAGCACCATTTATTAAAAACGCTATCTCTTTACCACTTAAATGTTCCCATCTTTTATCGAAGATCAGGTGTCTGCTGGTACTTGGTTGTCTTTGAGTTTCCAATTCTAATTCATTGGTCTTCTTGTCTATTGTTCTACAATCACCAAGCTGCCTTGATTACTATGGTTATATAGTAGGTTTTAAAATCTGGGGATGAAAGATTCCTACTTTGTTTTAGTTTTTTAACAGTTTCGTTAATCCTGGGTTTTTTCCATATAAAAATAGAGATTACTTTTTTCCATTTCTTTGAAGAATTGTGCTGGGGTTTGGATGGGAATTGCATTAAATTTGTAATGTGATTTTGGCAATATTGACATTTTCACTATATTCTTATCCAGAATCATAAAATATTCCTCCAGTCTCTTTTACTTTCTTGTAGAAGTGTTTTATAGTTTTCTTGTAGAAGTGTTTTATAGTTTTCTTGTATAAGTCTTTTCCCCTCTCTGATAAAATTTATTCATAGATATTTTATCTTTGGGGTTAATTACTGTAAATAGTATCGTTATTTTAATTTTCTTTTTGGTATTATTTCTAATATACAAAAACGCAACTGATTTTGGTATGCTAATCTTATATCCTGCTACATTGCCAAATCTTTCAGTTAGTTCCAGCAATTTTAAAAATTGAATCATTGGGGTTTTAAATAGATAGGGTCATTTGCAAATAAGATGAGTTTTATTTCTTCTGTGCCAATGTGGATGTCTTTCCCGTCTTCCTGGTGTCTTAGAGCTCTGGCTAGGATTTCCAGGACAGTATTAAATAAGAATGCAATCATATTAAATGAAGGACACAGCCCTATCTGGTTCCCATTCGTAGCGTAAATGTTTTCAATTTCTCTCCATTAAGGGAGATGCTAGCTGTTGGTTTAGCATATATGGTTTTCATTATATTGAGGAATTTCCCGTATATTCCTATTTTAGGCAGTGTTTTTATTTAGATGCTGAATTTTATGCAATGCCTTTTCTAAATTGACTGATATAATCATATGGTTATTATCTTTTATTTTGTTTATGTGGTGGATTACGTTGATTGGTTTTTTCTTATTTGGTTTTTCTTATATTAAACCATCCTTGTATACCTGGTACAAATTTCACTTTATTATGATTTTTAAATATTATTTTCATGCTTTGTTGAATTTTATATTCTAGGATTTTGTTGAAAATCTTGGCACTGATATTTATAAGGGATATTGGTCTATAATTTTCAGTTCTGGTGATGTCTTTACCTGGCTTAGGGTTATGCGTGCTTCATAAAATAAGTTTGATAGTATATTATCTGTTTAAGTATTATGAAATAGTTCATATATGACTGGTGTTCACTATTCTCAAAATGCTTGGTAGAATTCCCCAATAAAACCATCTGGTGCCCAGACTTTTTGGTGTTGGGAATTTTTTTATGAGTAGATCTATTTATCCTTGTTATTGGCTTGTTGAAAATGTCTGTGTTAATTTTGGTAGGGAATGGATTTTTAGAAATCCATGCATATATTCTAGATTTTCAAATTTGTCGGAATATAAGCTTTCATAATATTGTGATTGTTAAAAAATCTCTGTTATTTCTGTTGTAATGTCACTCATTTCATTGCTTATTTATAATATTTGTTTTTCTCCTTTTCATTTGTTAGGTTTGCTCTCATATTTTATCATTTTTTTAAAGCTGAGGAACCAATTTCTTGTCTTATATATTTTGTTGTATAGTTTTAAAATTTTCTGATTCATATATTTCTTTTCTTCTAGTGTCTGAGGGTTTGTTTTGCTGCTCTTGTTCAAATTGTAGTTGATGTGTTAAAGTGTTTATTCAAATTGTTTCTTCCTTTTTGAGGTGTGCTCTTATTGATATAAACTGCCCTCTGAGTAGTGCTTCTTCCATGTCCCAGAGATGTTGATGTGTTTGCATTCTCATTTTTATTTCTTTCAAGCATATTCTTATTGTGTCCTTTATTTCTTCAATTACCCAGTGTTTTTTAAGTAGAGTGTTGTTCATTTTTTATGTCATTAACTTTTGTGGGTTGATGTCTGATTTTACAGCAATGTGATCTGAACAAATGGTTTGTGAAGGTGTGGGAAGAAAGGGGGAAGTGATCACAATGATTGACATATAATCCCTTCTCAGGGGGATAAACAACAGAAAAGTGGGTGAAGGGAGGCGGCGATCAATGTAAAACATGGAAAAAAATTATCAAGGGTTCATGAGGGAGGAGGCGGGGGGTGGGGTGGGGCAATGTACCGATACGAAGGTCTCAAGTAGAAAGAAAATATTTTGAAAATGATGATGGCAATATATGTACAAATGCGCTTGACACAATGAATGGATATATGGATTGTGATAAGAGTTGTAAAAGTCCCCAATAAAATGATTTTAAAAAATGGTTTGTACTATCATGATGTTTTTGAATACATTTATGCTTATGTCATGGTCTAAAATATGATGTTTTCTGGTGTATGCTCAATGTGTGCTAGAAAAGACTGTATATTGTGCTTTTGTTGGGTGAAATGTGCTGCATATGTCTAAGAGATCAAATTGATTAATTGGATTGTGTTGTTCAGTTCTTCAGTATCTTAGTTGCTTTTCTTTCAAGTTGATTGATTTTGCTGGTAAGTGCTATGTTGAAGTCTCCTAGTATTAGCTTCCTAGAATTTGATTAATGTATTTTGACAATCTTTCATTTAGTGCATAGATATTAATTATGGTTACAGTTTCTTATTCAATTTAAACTCTCATGATTATATAATGACCTTCTTTGTCCCTCATTATGGTTTTTACTTTGATGTCTATTTTGTAAAAGATTAAAATTGCTACCCCAACTTCTTTTGACTCCCCTTAGCTTGATATAATTTTTTTACATCCTTTGATTTTTAGTCTTTGCCTTTATGCCTAAGGTGTGTTTCTTGTAAGCAGCATAATAAAGGCTCATGTTTCATTCATTCTGTGAGTCTTTGACTCTTGATTAGTGAGTTCAACCCATTTACCTTCTATGTTGTTATTGATAAATATGGTTTTATTGCCATCATTTGTTATATGTTATTTATGGTGATATTGGTTTCAGTGTTCATGATACACATATATGGGTATTTTTGCTGCATTCCTTTTGTTTACAGGTTTTCTTGCTAAGACTTTCTATGCTATTATTCCTAACAGTCTGTTGTCTTTTGTAAATGACTCGATATCTTGTTCATTCAACTATTAATTATCTGCTCTGTTCCCTCTATTTGCTGTTGTAGTCATTGCAGAAATATTACCTGTGATTCCTTATTTTGGCTTATATAGTTTGTTTCACTTTATATATCACTTAAATAGGATGCTTTCTCCATAATAATGTCTTGTATGGTAGTTGTAGGTTGCTGTCTGTTGTTGATGATTCTCTGTCCAAAATACTCCTTTTCATAATTTTTTTTTTGGTAAGGGCGATCATGTCTTTACAAATTCCTTTAGTTTTTTTCTTATCTAAAAATGATTTTATTTCTCCCTCACATTTGAGGGATAATTTTGCTGGGTGTAGGATTCTTGGTTGGCAATTTGCTTTCTTTCTTTCAAAATTTGAATTTCTCAATCCATTGTCTACATGACTTCTATAGAAAATTCTGAATTTATCTGGATTGGTTGGTTTTTATTATGTGATTTTTCTGTTTCCTGTGATGCTCTCTGGATTGTTTCCTTTTCTTTGGTGTTAGGAAGCTTGACTGTAATGTTGTGTGGTTATTTTATTTTGGGAAAAACATTCTGTATGGAGTTTTCTGAGCTTCTTGAATAGTTATTTTGTGTTCTGTCATAATATTAGGGAAATTCTTTAATACTTCAAATATTATCTCTGTACTTCATATTTCTTCTTTTTTATGGGAAGTTTATTAGACATACGTTGTTCCTTCTGATAGCATTCTGTAGACTTCTTAGGGTTTTAACTTTTTAGAAAATATAGAGCTTGATCATGTATTTTGCTCTCAAGAGATTTGTCTCTGAGGTCACTGCTACTTGATTCCATCGTTTCCATTCTTCTCTTTTGTTCTTCAAGTATTATCCAGTGCTAATATTTTAGTTTTTGACTTTGGAATTTCTATTTGGAATTCTTGCGTTATTTCTAGTATTTCAATTATTTTGTCAAGTTGGTCTGTAGTGTCCCGAGTTCCTGTAATATCTCTTTTGTTTTGTTGTGTATTTCTATCCAAATTTCCCTCCAATTGCTTAACGACACCGGAGACCCTAAACTCCCTTATGAAATGATCCAGAGCTTTCTCCTCTTCTAAGGCACCTCTGAATCTACATCTGTATGTATTGTGATTAATTGAGTTTTCTTTTGTGCCCGGTATATGCAGATATTAACTGCTGCTTTGGGCACATTGTTATCGTTTCTTTTAGTATTTACTTCAGGACGCAAAGCAATCCCAACACACACTTATTGGAGATCCCAGATGGCCAAGGGTGACCAGGTTGTTGGTTACCAGTCTACCCCAGCAGGAGCTCCAAGCAGAAGAGGATTAAATATTGCCCCGTCAAAATCTCCCAAGTCCCCAGGGAGTGCTCAGCAACCACCAACAAAGCAAACAGGACTGGTGAGAGAAGAGACTATTTGAAACACTGTTTGAATCCCTGCCGGAGCTCTTGGCACTAACCCTTTCTGTCAGAGTAGGGACCAGATTCTATACGGTCATGAGCTGACCGGCAGGCAGGTGATGCCACTGAGTCCTGAGCCTGTGGAGAAATGCTCAGACTCTGCGGGGATGATTCTCTCCCATGACACAGGCTCACCATTTTGAACACACTCCATGGCTGATCCATCCTCCCACCCCACCCCTGTGTTCCAGTGAAGTTCTGCTTAGTTCAGTCCCCAAGATTTCCAGTCAGGCAATGGGAGTCAGCAAACAGTTGATCTAAAACTCCCCTTTCCAGATGGAATGCAGTGAGTGGGCCAGGACCCTCTCAGTCCCAAAGTGCAGGAACCTGTGAATCCTCCTACCAAAGGTTGACCTGGGTCTTCCCCCAGGCATATTGGGGGAGACACGGTACCTCTCTCCATGATATTAGTTAGGGGTGAGAAGGAGAGGAGTCATCAGCTTACTGTTTCCCTCCTCTCTCTGGAAAGCTGTAGAGCCCGTGGGAGGGGCAGCTCCATAGACATTCAGCAGGACAGCCACAATACGTAGCTTCTTTGAGGATTCTTTGTGTCAGTTCCTCTCTCAGAGATGTCAACAGGTAACTAGCATGTGTTTCAACTCTTCAGGGCAGTTCCGCACTCAGGCTGCCGAGTCTTGTCTGCTTTTCTCCGAGAACCTTTGCAAAGGATTTCAGAGGGGTTCTGACTATTCAGCCATATTGGATCTCTCTCCCTGATTTAGTCAACTTTGCTTTCCCTCCCAGCTGAGAATTTAGCTTTTTCCTCCAAATGTACTGAATCAGAATCGACATTTTATGAGGATCCCTAGGCTCCACATTTATAGAACCCAGGCTATTATACCAAACCCAAACCAAACTCACTGCCATGGAGTCGATGCTGATTTATAGCAACTCCTACGTGGTGTGTACAATTGTAACTGTTTACTGGAGTAGAAAGCCCTTGGAGATGCAGGTGGTTTCCAACTGCCGAACATGGCTATTACAGGCGGGGCTATTGAATATGTAGGCAATTATAGGCTCTGGGTGGTTCTCAGGTATGCATGAGATCTTGGGAAAATATAGATGATGAATCAGTATATCTGGTTTAGAAAAAAGAAATTCTTAGAGTGAGTTAGAATGGGAACGACCTTCTTCAAAGTCCTTCGAGTCTCTGTGGTCCTGACATCACTCCGAGTGAACCGAGAAGCCACTTGAAGATTTTCATCTAGAAAAAAATCAAAATGACCTGACTTATATTTTATTGAGAAAGAGACTGTAGGGCAATGTCTGTAGACTCAGGGAGATCAATTAAATTAATTAAAATGCAAAGTTCATCTCTCCTCTCTGCATAAGTTTAATAAATATGAACCCGAATCTGATGATAGACAAGAGTTCAAAATTAGATGAAAGCAGAGTTGTATTCACAGTGAACTCCAACTGGTTGTGAGAGAAAGAAAAGAATGTCGCTAATTTCATATCCACGGCATTATATGGAACAGTTTTAAAGCTAAGTTTATGAACATACAATTTAAGAAATAGTCATAATTGAAGATTGGGAACTTTGTGCATCAATTGCTAAGGAATAAGTTAAAAGGTCACTCCTCAAAATCGTCTGTCTTGCAGGAATTAAATGAGTCCCTACTTTGATGCTTAGTTGTCTCCAGCACTGTTCAGTCCTGTACTGTGTAGTAGTTTGAAGTTGAGGTAACTTGAGTCAGAAGGAAGAATGCCAGTAAAGAGAAAGGAAGAGAGCCATTGGATCGTGTCTTAGTTTTGGAACTAAGATGGATAGGTTGTTATGAGTCAGTTTTGACTCATAACAACCCTCTGGGACAGAGTGGAACTGCACCATAGGTTGGCAGAGACTGTAATTTCTGGACGCAGGCAGCTCTCCACAGGCTGATGAGTTCGGACTGTTCCCTGAGCAGCCAGTGCTTAACTCACTGCACCGTCTCGATGCCTTCATATACAATAAAGAGCATGGAATATAAAAACACGGAAGAAACGAGAATTTAGCTTTGTAATCAGGCTTCCAGGCAGTCATTGTGATTTGGCTGTGAAACAGAAAACTCTCACCATGTCTCCAGGGCAGTTAGGTTTAGAAAAAATTGCAACTGAAAAAGTGTCAAAATTCATGGTAGGAGCACCCAGTCAGAGCTCCACATCCTTCTCTGAATTAGGTTACAATGTTCACCTGGGGAAATTCCTATGGAATCATAGTTAGCTGGCTAATTAAAAAGTAGATTTTCAACTATATTGAAATATGACAGAAAGAAGTGTACATCAGTCATCCTCTAATACCAGGAGTCTGGCTTTTCTTTAGAAACTCACACTAGAAAATTCCATGCATAATTGGAACTTTTCTGTTAAAAGCAATTTTATTGAAGTGAGTCTAAGACTTTTGTTTATTGAGGCAATGGATGCTACTGGATCTTCCTATGTTAATAAAAAGTACCTACACTCTACATCATGCTCTTAAGTCAGAACCAAGGAGCATGAAAATGTAAGGTCCACAGAATATTGACTTTTTAGTCAAATAAATAATAATGCTGAGGAAAATAACAGCTACTCTTGCAGCCTTCAGTATGGGTTACAGCTCACTTTAAACAAAACCCCAACCCTCACAATGAGACCAACAGGTCACATCCTGGTAAAGAGGGAGAAGACTGAAGTTATCAAGGATTTTGTCTTGATTGTATCCACAGTTAATGCTCATGGAAGCAGCAGCAAAGAGATTAAATGACATATTGCATTGGACAAATCTGCACAAGGCCTCTTTAAGGTGTTGAAAGCCAAGGATGTTACTGGAAGACTAAAGTGCACCAGGGCATTTTCAATCACCTCATATGCATGTGGAAGTTGGGCATTGGATAAGTAAGACCAAAGAAGCATTGGTGCACTTGGATTACAGTGTTGGCAAAAACATATTGAAGGTAAAAGAACAAACAAAAGAAGGTGAAAGAACAAACAAAGCTGCCTTGGAAGAAGTAGAGCCAGAATGTTCCGTAGGATCAAGGATGGTGAGACTTTGTCCCATGGGAGAGAAGAGTCCCTTGAAAAGGACATCGTCCTTGGGAAAGCAGAGGGGCAGAGAAAAAGAGGAAGAGCCCCGATAAGATGCATTGCCACCATGACTACAACAATGGGCTCAAACATAACAACAATCGGGGCGATGGTGCGGGGCCTGGTAGTGTCTCATTCTGCTGTACGTAGGGTGGCTACCAGTCAGGACCGACTTGGGTGCATCTAACAACGGCAACAGTTGATTTGCTGCTATTATTCAATGTTTTTCCCAACAGTTTTATTGGTACATGATTTACATATCATACAATTGAGTAGTTCAATCATTCAATCATATCAAAGGGAATTGTACAGTCACCACCACATCGGTCCTAGAGCTTTCCCCCACCCCCATGCCCTTGGTTAAATCACCTTCCAAAGGAGTTGTGCGATCATGATCAGTTCCAGGGTTCCCTCCCCCTCCCTCTGTCATTATCCATTCCTGAAATTCACTTTCCCTCCCTACTGTCCACGCCCCATCCCTGCATTCCCTATAACACCTTATATCACTTATTATCTTCACCTCTGGGAAACCCACCAGAAAACAAGGGAAAACAAAATGCACTGAGGTGGTAAGGATAAGATCCTATTAGTGCACAGACAAAAATGCAGCAGCCATCTAAGTGAGGCTTCAACTAAGTCCACCTGTAAAGCACACCAGCCCGTGCAGCCCAAGGATTGTAAATAATGGCATCCAAATCTAAGGGATGCTATAGATAGTATCAGAGCTAATCAGAACCTGCTGTGCTGTGGATGTCAATAGAAGCCCCCCAAATCCATTTGCAGAGTCCCCACATAGATTAAACCTCTGGTGAATTGCCTCTGAGCATATTGCAGGGGTGTGACTAGGCTGGCAATCTGAGAGAGAGAATTGTAAAGTCACTTAGGTTTAAATGAAATACCTTATCATTTGATGTCCCTTTTGACTAATTTCAAAGTTGTTTCAGTTTTTAATATTTTCTGGTTTGGGTGGGGTCGAGGATTTTCTGTTCTAGTCATGGTTCGTTGGGTTTGTTTGCTGTCTGACTGTGTTCTGTGTGATTTTCTGTTCACAAAATCCAGGATAGCTAAATCTGTAGAGTCAGTAACTGGATTAATAATTACCTAGGGAAATGGTAGGGTGGAATGGAGGGGGGTATCGAACAACAATGAGAACAAGAAGAAAATGTTCTGAAATTGATTATGGTGATGTTTACACAACTCTTCTTCATATGATTGAATGACTAAGTTGTAGGGAATGTGAAATAAATGCCAATAAAGTGACTTAAAATATTTCTATATGGATATTTTCTGAGTGCCTACTATGTACCAGATATCATTGCTTCACTTCACTTGAAGATTTCCCGACCTGGGAACTGCTGACATCTCGGGTCACATAGAGGATATTTAGCACATCCCTGGCCTACCAACTGGCACTGGGTTGGTAAACTCACAGCGACCCGCTGGCAAAAATAGAATTATCCCCTTTCGATGTCCAAGGCTGAATATATTTATGATGGCAGAAAGCCTCATACTCTTCCTGTAGAGCTGCTGGTGGGTTTGAACTGCTGATCTTGTAGCCATTACCCACTAGATGCCAGTAAACCACCCATGCCCAAGTCATGACGGCTAAAATATCTCAAGATGTTGCCAAATATCTCCTGAGAAGCAGAATCATCTCCAGTTGGAAACCCTTGTTTTACCTCCCCGACAGCTCTTTGGGGCAGGTACTATTAGGCTCATTGTATAAAAGAGGAAACTGTGTCTCTCGGAAGCTTATGGAAAATACCGAAGGCTTTACAGTAGTAGAGAGTAGAGCTGGTGTACACTTAGACTCCATGACTCTTGAACATTATATTAAACTCGGGTTGAAATTCAGACGTGAAGGGCTGCCCTTCTTTACGGACTTCATTCCTGTATTTCAGCATTGGGGAGAGGGGCTGGTAGTGGAAGGCAGTGCTCAGGACACAATGCGCAGAACTTGCATTGTACCGTGGTCTTTTATTTGACAGATTAATTCCACTTTAATTGGAATTCTGGAAACTAATGAAAAAAAATTGCAAGATGGCCTATTCTCAGTGTTCTTGAATCTGTCTGATTTAATTCTAACCAATTAGCATGCCATTATGGAAGAATATTATGCTGAGAATCAATATTACACTAAACACTAATATTTTATTCAGTATTAAAAATTTATACAAGTGGTAATACAAGTGCTTTATTCCAGCTTTCTCTAAATGAGAAGAAATGCTTCCTTAGGGCAATCTGAGCTACACAGAAAATGATGTCTGCTTACAAGACTATTGATTTTCTGTTTTACATAGATCATTGCTTAAATGAATCAGTGAAATTTAATTGAATGAAAATTGTTTATCTTATTATAAGGTATATAAATTTCTCAGGGTAGCAAGTATTGGTTTTCCCCCCTTTTTAATATCTTTGTTAAAATGATAACAGAAGTGTGTTATGTTTAACCCAGCTAGAGTGAACTAATGACGATCACCGTGTTCCTGATTTTAGTAGTTGCAGTAGACAGTGTACTTCCTTTTTTCCACTTGGATATATCAGCAGGCTTCAGAAGGCTCATGGAAATGTGGAATGAAAAGAGAAGGGAATTTTTCTATAATTTTTTAAAGCTCCCTCATACTACTGTTCTTATATATATTAAGACACCCCTGCCCCCCTTGGTTAGGTTAAATTAATTCAGGTGTAATCTCAGGAGGCTAGATTTTGAGCCCAAATGCCTCCATATTCTGCACGTTATCTTTTCAGGGCAAAGAGAAACTAACGCTTATTGAGTATCTCCTCAATAAACATCTAAAAACCACTTGGAGCTAGTTCAGTAAGCCAGGATTTGAAAACTGGGCTTCAAAGACTCTCAAAACGGAGTCCTGAGACAGGTGTCCTGCCTCTTAGCTGTGCTGCCTTGATTCGAGGCCCCTGGGCCTCCTCAGGGATCTGTGGATCTCTTCAGCCCCTTTCTTTCTGTCTGGACTCGTTGCTTCCTCGCCCCAAAGAACTTCAGTATCGTTTCCAAGTACCCCCGGGAGCACGGAAAGCATTCCATAGTTTGGATTCACCCAAGCCATTTACAACTTTCAGCACCTATGTACTTATTTTCCAACTTCTCAATCACCAACTATTTGAAAAATACACCCAAAACACACTCTTTGAAACATCTCTAATTTCATGAATATTGCTCCTCTCTTCAAAAGTATTAGAATTGGAAACATTTTCTAATATACTTTCATGAATTCCCAAATGTCTCGGCAAGATCAACCAATTACTATGCCCAAACCTGGAACATGCTACACTTCGGCGGGGGAAATGCTCATAATCCTAGAGGCATGTTCAAAGTTAAAGACTGCTATGCAAAATTGAAGCAAATCCCTCTCCCTCTTTATCTATCACTGAATAAATTTAACTGAAAATAAGAAATTAAAGGTATGTTCAGTATAATAATAACCATTACAAGCAGAGAAATCTTAAGCTAAAAGATAACAAAAATTTAATGAGTTGAATTTACTAAAATGTGATTCAATTTAATTAATAAGTGTTTTATGCATGACTATTATGAAAGTTCCTCTAAAAACGAAAGACTGGTACCTTAATGAGAGGTATCATTACATGAACGTATTTGTATCTGGCTTATGAGAAATAGGATTTGAGAATTTAAAATGTGTGCAGAAAATGCAAATAGATTTAATTAACTGAAAACCCATAAGACAGAACTTCTTCAAATAAGCAATTACTTTGGGGACTAATAGTGTAAATAGGATCCTGATTCATTAGTGCAAATGCCCATATGAGAAAAAGATCAGCAAATTTTATTCTTTAAGTTATTTATGCACACATGGTAATGACTCATTAATTTGTGGATTCAATAAATTTAAAATCTTTTGATAATTTGTTCATGAACCGAGCTGATGTTTACCTTTGCTTGCAAACATTGTATTTATAGATAGGTAATATCTGCGTTCCAACCATTTATTTTCAATCTTATGCATGCTTTTTATACACAGAATAAACAATTTTCAAGGAACCTCAGGCACTTTACAAGCCCCTACATACATCCAATCTATATGCTAATAACAAAATGTTCATATGATTTATTATAACAGGTCTCCTTAAGGACTTCTCCATTATAATGTTTTGTTGAAGTTACTATATGTAGTTTAAAGTAATAAAAGCCACATTTGTTTAAAAGTTATCTATAATTCAGCCTCCACACAAATTCAGGTATACCTCCTTAATTCATTGGAATAAATGAAATTTTACAATATTTACAGCTACATGTATACAGGGAATTTTCTTCTAAGGGTGCATCACAACATATAAGCATCTAGCATAAATAGAATGAAGAGTAGGAGAAAACATCCTTTAATTTCTATGTGTGGACAAATGAGAAAATTATTCATTTAAAATCACATTAAGTCACTTAGATATATGAAATATACTTTTAGATATATATCACACACTTTTCTTTAAATTGTAGATTTCACCCATTAGGGATGGCTCTAATTCTAATCACTGGCAAGGTGATAATAAGTTTTTCCAACTGAAGACAGTCAGTACTGAGGTGAAAGGAGGCGGTTGCCTCACACCAGAGCACCTGAGGGTGGGGCGTTGGGAGAGAGAGAGGCTTGAAGAATCCCCATAGCACAGCAATTCTGCCATTTCTGAATCTTCCTTCTATGGGGCATGACTTCAGAGTCTAAATACCAATTTTCTGCAGAAAATATGACTGATTTAAAAAGAATTTGGAAAATATGTATGGATTGGGTTTATACAATAAGAGTTACACTATTTCTATGATGAAAATTCAGGGCCAGGTCAAAATGAATGAGAAATTCAGAACCAGATAGACCTTATTAAACTAATAATAACTCATCATGTTAGAAGGAGGACAACATATCACTTTCTCAAAATAAACCAAGCACTTTTATCCTCCTGAAATTGATGGAGAAGTTTTTATGTAAAACATGCTATGGGGCAATGTGATACAATGGACTCTTTATTTCCATCACCAGTCTTGCATTGTGCCACACTGTGGTAGCTGGTGGCTGTTATGCTGGAAGTTATGCCAGCGGCATTTCAGATGTCAGTGAGGCTATGCCTGGTGAACAGGTTTCAGAGGAGCTTCCAGTTTAAGATTTTATTTTAAGAGTCACAATTGAACTGAGAAATTAAATATTCTCCCCTTTAAAGGAAACATTCTGAAGACAAATCTGGACATTATCCTTAAGATCTGCCATCCCCCCACAAAAAGCATTTCCATCTCTGTGGTAAATACTGCAAGAAAAGTACTTTAAAGTAGAGAAGGTGAATTCTTTCACCCAAATTAGTAGTTGTTTACTAAAGGAGAAAAAAAATCTTTGCTTCCATTTTCATAATGCAATCAAGAAGAATGCTTGATGAATAAAGCCCTCTCTGTTATGTGCATCTTGGTACTTATAAAACCTGGGAGGGAGATAAAAGCATGGAATGCTTCACCGCGAAGAAGAATACTGCCCAGACAATAGTAGTTTCTTAAATCAGTAGTTATTCTCAGCGGTACGAGCACTCCCACCCAGTCAAATGAATGCATATGTCATTTTCAGATCGCTCGCTGTCCATAAGAGCTTCAGCAACATTGGAGATGATGGTTTCCTGTGGAGGCGTAACATCTGGCATCGAATCCCACTCAACAACATTTGCCTGAATGAACTTGTCTCTAGGGTATGAGCAATAAGGACAGATATTGAGTCCATTCTGGACATCGTATGGGAAGGACATAGAAAGACATTTAGTAAAAGTGAAAGTATCTATGTATGCCCGGACCCTTTTATTTTTTTAGGTGGTTTCCAAAAGCAAATGTCATGAAACATGAATAAATATCATAAAATAGAGCTGTGAAGGGAAAGTAGGAAGTGCATATGTTACCCATATCAGTCAACACAGTTAAGCAATAGCAAGTACAAGTAGCATTTCTTGCCTATTTAAGAAGAAAGGACACATAATTTCTTCTGTAACTCATAAGAAGAAAACAGGTCTCACTTTCTCAAAATAAACCAAGTATTTTTACTTTCCTGAAATGTATAGAGAAGTTTTAATGTAAAATATGTTAGGGGGCAATGAGGTACAGTGGACCATTTAGTCACCCCATTGGTCTTTCATCGTGCCATACCGTGGTCGCTGGTGGCCGTTATGTTGGACGTTACACCACGGGCATTTCAAAGGTCAGCGAGATTATGCCTGGTGAATGGTTTTCCATGGAACTTCCAGACTCAGACAGATTAGTATACATGCCTGGTTGTCTACTTCCAAACGCTAGTCAATAAAAACACTACGGTTCACAAAAGAATATGGTTTGATACAGTGCTAGAAGGTGAACTCCCTACACCGAAAGGCACTTAAGATACCGAATGGCCACCACAGTGGACCTGAGCAAACCAGCAATCATGGAGATGGCACAGGGCGGGGTGACATTGCCTTCTCCTGTCCCTGGGTTACCATGGGTGGGAGCTGACCGCAAAGCAATAACAACTTCAATTGCTCAAAGTAGGACTGCTACTATGTCTACTATGAAAGTAGGACATTCGGTTAAAGGTGGCTTGTATTGTTCTTCAGTGGCATCGAGTGGGTTTCTACTCATTGCGATCCTATGTGCAACGTAGGAAACACCGCCGGGCCCTGCGCCATCCTCACAATTGCTCTTGAGCCCTTTGTTGCTGCCCCTCCACTTGACCAAGCATGATGGCCTTCTCCAGGGCCTGGGCGCTCCTGACCACATGTCCAAAGTACACGAGACAAAGTCTAGCCATCTTTCCTGTAAGGAACATTTTGGCTGTACTTCCTCCACGACAGATTGGTCTGTTCTTTCAACAGTCTGCGCTAAACACCATAGATCAAATACATCCATTTCTCCTTGGGCTTCCTTATTCAATGTCCAACTTGCACATGCATAACAGATGATTGGAAGCATCATGGCTTTGGTCAGGCATACATTAGGCGTCATGGTTATTATTGCTATGACAATAATCTTCTAGATGTTATTCTTGGAAATGAACCTACAGTGTGAATCTGAAAACCCTAAATATAAGCCTAAAGCATTTCAAGTTATTAGCTCTTCCTGCTTGCTAATCTCCCTCACAGACACACAAGGAGCTTTTATGATATTTTTCTCAATGGTGAGAAGGAGTGTTTGAAGGAAGTCACTGATTGCTGGTGACTCTAGGCAAGACCGCTCATTAATAAAAAGAGGGTCGAGATGATAACCTGCAGTGTGGACCATCTGCGACACAGAGCTAACACCCATACAGTCCATGTTGTAAGGCCCCAAGAGGAAAGGAAAAGAAAATGATACAGCCAAACAATTACACAAGTGCAATAAATATATAATATTATATATATAATCAAATACCTATATAAAGGAAGCAAATCACAATATGAAGTCCCTTCTTTGAAATTCACTATTTTCTTTTTCTTCAGTGACTTTCTCCCTTGACACGTTACATCTGACCTCTCAGGACATTCTTCTCAATTTTCTTGTTCTGACTTCTCTTTGCTGTCTCTCCTTAAATGTGGGCTTTCCCAAATTTCTCCAATAGGACAGCATTTTCATCCATTCCCATCATTTAGTTAGAGCTCTGAGGATGCTCTTCTTGGAAAGATTCTCAGGCCCATCCTCTCCTGACTGTGCTGTTCTGTCTGGAGAGCACACTTAATGAAGGTTACTGCCACTCTCTTAGGGCAGTTGGTGTCCTCGTCCTTCCTCACCTCCATCATGACACCTTACTCTAATACACACATTCAAGCGATTAGGACCACTTAACACACATATGCTTTTATTTCTCCTTTCTGTGTCCTAAGCCACTGTCCTACTTCAGAGACCCACCAACAGCCTTTCATCGATTGCACTCCTTGCTTCCATTGTCCAACTTTACCCTCCTTTCCTGTGCTTTCAGTTTTGTTCCTAAATCTCATGACTCTTCCCCTGCTTGAAAACCACACTCTAATCTCGGTGAGCTCCAGTCCCAAACTCATCAGCCGAGCTTTCCAAGATGTGAGATCAGCCTGTTTCCCCACTTTATTCCCGCACATAATCACTTCTCTCATTGCCACGATCCAAGCTCCTCCACATTCCCAGGCTGTTTGCCATCCCTAGTACTGTGGTTATTTACTAGTTCTTCAAGGTGGGAGACTTTCTTTAAAAAACAAACTTCACATTCCTCGAAAACCAATAACATGGACATCTACTTCCTTCTGAGATCTCCCTGAATCTTTGAGAACGAGTTGAGCCCTTTTCTGGACACTTATTTAACCCTTTAGTACAAAACCCACATACGTGGGTCTCTGGCTTTGGTGTGGATAGCTACTACACACAGCAGGAGTTCGGAGCTACAAACATTAAGCGCTCTGTTATTAACCAGGAATGTTGGTAGGTGACACCCACCCATTGGCCCCCTTTGGAGATCTTCTGAAAGTTCTGAGCACTGACCTCACATGCTCTACAAGGACATTGGGTTCCCATGAATTGGAATAGACCAAAGGCAAGCAACAGACAAATAGCAGTGACCTTGCTTTCAGAAAGCTTCTAATATAGCACGGGGAAGAGAGAAGTCTTCAATGGTTCCATGGGGCAGTAAGCAATGTTCTGAATACTGTTGGTGCTTACAAAATATTTCTACATAATCAATGAAAAAAGCAAGAACAAATTAGGAAGATTCAAGAGAAGGAAGGAAAGAGAATAAGTATAGGTGGAAGTTCTACCTTTTATTTTCTTCCCATTGTGTAAGAATTAGGTTGATTTTTACGTTACAAGGGGAAAATTGTGTGTGTGTTTAATGAATCAGATGAAATATTTAGTCTTTATGCATTTGAAATGATTAAATAAAATACATCTTATAACAGATATTTCATGGGGGTATAGGAAATGTCTTCCTGGTACCTGTTTTAATGCCTGGCACATATAATTTATTATTTGTTGAATGACTAAGTGCTTACTCAACCACCCATCTCTCTTTAATTGCCCTTCACTTTTCTTTGTCTCCGTAGCCAAATGATTGCAAGTAATCACTGATATTTTTGACTTTCCTTTTCTTACCTCCCATTAGCAGCTCATACCACACTCCAACTCCTGTCTCATCACCATGCTGAGCTGTCTACTCCCGCTCTGCTCTTTCTGGGTTGCAGCAGGAACAGGGAGGGACATTGCGGCAACACCTCATTACACAAAAGGCACAGAGAAAGTGCTTTTCAAAGGCTCAGCTCCTGGGCTCCCTCCTCCACATGGCAGTGCCAGTAAAATGGGAGAGGCAGGTCAGTACTACTTCCTGAACTCTCGGTTTATTGACCCTGGATTCAAGAGCACCATCCGGAGGAGGGACAGGCTGCACTCTGCTCCTGGAATTCTCTGGCTTAGAGGTTCAGAACCTCAGCATGTTTTCCACAGTCACACTCTACCCCATTTCCAGTGGTCACCAGCATGTCAAAGCAACTTTCTGCTCCATCACATCTCCTCCCGCCGGTGTCTTTTTGATGAAAACCTATTCGATGTGCCAGTGGAGACAAACAAGAGCACACACGGACAGAAATCACTTGCCATGTTATTTTCTGAATCATCACTGAACATTTTCCTTTCTAATTCATCACAGTTTCCTCCACATTCGTGTCTTTCATCCTTGCTGAATAAAAGAAACATTCGTCAGAGTTCCATATTCAATCTAGTTGGCCATCTCTATTGTCCTTAAAGCTTTAATCTTTGGAGCCCCATTTGGACCCTATGTTTCTTTTTTCCCCCTCTTGCTACCCTTTCCCTCCTTTCCTTACAAGCTTAGTCTACACTACCGGGCCATGAGGATTTGAATTCCTTACATTTCTGGCATTAGCAGTCTCTTCTACCTTTTAATTTATAATCATTTTCTCTGGGTACATAACCATCTAGAGGCCTATGTGAAATGTGAAAATGAGTCACAGGTTTCTATTCCAACCCCAGAACTTTCTAAAACACTCCACCCATTCATAGTCGAAATGTCTACTTGATCTTATCGGTTGTATCACCAAGACATGTGCGGAACTGAACTTAAGATCTCTCTTTCTAAACGTATTTTTTCCCAGTGCTTCCTGATACTTTCTCATCAATTCCACATAAGTAGTTCAAAAAGAAAGGCCTGTCAATTTTACTTCCTATACATCTCTTTGATCTATTCATTCTGTAGAAACTTTCAACCTCTCCTCTTGCTTGCCCTAGGTCCAATTACTAACATTTTCCTACTGAGAAAATGTAAATAGCCCATATGACTTTGCCCCTTGCTGATCCATACTAGCATATTTTTTATTTCAAAATATAAAACTGTAGCTACAATTTCCCCTTTCCCCCTCAAAGAAAAGCCAAGCTAAACAAGTAAATGAAAAGGAAAAACAAAACAAATTGCTTCTCACTAGTTTTAGGACAAAGGCATATTCTCCGATATGGCCAAGTCATAGTCACTAGTAACAGCTCTTGTCTCAGGCTCACCCTGGTCTCTAAACACTTGCCTTCTTCCTCCTGTACTCTCCTATTCTGCTCACGCGCCTTCCTGCTAGCGGTCTTTCCCACAGACGACATCTTCTCCCTATACAGAGTCTTTGTCTAGGGGAGTCCAACGCATCATGAGAGCTCAGTTTCTAGAACCTGGTTGCCTCCTTGTAGCACCTAGAACAACTTCTTTTAAATACTTATTTGTGTCTTACTTTCACTGTCAGTACCCCCAACTGATAGTAGGCCAAATGTGAGCTGGAAGATCCGCATTCTAACACTGTATGGCACCTCATTAAAAGTATGAATGCATAAAAGCATAAGAAAATGCACATTTTATGGATATAAGTTTCATGAGAAGAATGTAGACATAGTCTTCGATGTTAGCAAAGCTAAAACTAGCAAAAACATTCTGGGTTTTTGATGGAACTAAGAAGTTAACATAGAAGGACTTTCTCTCTCAGATTCGGTAGTGGGTGTGTGGTAGGGTTACTGTTGCTTTTAATGTCACAAAAGACATAAAATTAAGCATGTTAACCATCTTCCATGTCTAATGCATTGGCACTCTTATGCAATTATCATCATTAATTATTTCCCAAAGAGGAGCTCTGTGAGATGTTGGTGGTGGTTAGGTGCCAGAACACAATTACAAACCAGAACAGCCCTCTGATATTGTGTTGGTCTGACTACTTTAGAGAAACAAATCCACAGAAACTCATGTAGAAGAGAGAGTTTTATATAAAGGGTAAATGCACATCAAGAAAACATCCCAGCCCACAAGTCCAACATTAGCCCACATGTCCAACACCAATCCACAAAGTCCTCCTCCATCTCACAAAACACACGCAAGGATGCCGACTGCAGGAGGAAAGCCGAGTCAGTGAACGTGGAAGCATCTCAGCACTGGCAGGGGTCTCCACACGACTGCTCCAGCACCCAGGGTAGGTCCAGGTGGCTACTCCTTGGGGATGTCTTGCAGGAAGTGAGCCTTGCCAGTTGACACAGGGAACTGCCTGAGGCAGCTGAACCCTGGTCCGACCATCAGAAAGCAAGAGACCTGAGAACTAGAAAGGCGAGGCTCACCAAGCCATTTATCCCTCTGTTCTTCAATTAACCCCACATGTGTTTATCGGCCAGGTTGGCACAATAAACTAACTACCTCAGTTATGATAGGACATTTTAAATGAATGACTTTAGTATAGATGAGACATACTTGGATTCAAGTGAGTACTTTCGGGTCCCGCATTAACAAAGTCTACAACTGCATTTATTGACCAAAAGACATTCTAATGGGAGGAACAGAGGATTGGCATGAGAGATGTGCTGGGAAGTAAAAGAAGAAATCTGTTTGTTTTTATTCCATAACATTTGCATCTCTGTTTTGTGGATATTCTGCTGGGTGTGCTGTTTTTATATCCTGGCTTCTAAAATCCATGTCATTAAATGTAGTAAAATTTCTCCATTTCCAAATGGTGGCAGAATTCTAACAACTGCATCAGAATCTCAATAAATAAGCAAATCTAAAGTGTTGCGTAAGTTGGTTCTCTTTACTTATGTTTCAAGTACAGACCCCTCAAAAATGAAACAAATTGTGTAAGTTGGCACAGTATCACTTATGAATGCGCTCTGGCAATTATGAGAAGGAAAATATTCCACACTGAAATAAGAAATGCCATCTGATTTCAATTTAACACAAAGAGGAGAAACACATTCCATTTAGGAGTGACAAATAAAGCCGTCAATGTGATCCATTTATAGCCCCTTAGAGAATGCCACAAATCCACATAATGTTCTGAGAAGCTAGTTATTGTATTCGCCCTGTCAAAGAAAGCAGGCGTAGAAGTCCCTGATGGATTTCTATCTAAGGAAACTAAGGTTAGCTGGAATAACTTGTGCTAGTTAACATCCTTTGAGTACACCTCTTAAAGGAGAAAACGAGCTTTTGTTTTACATATATTGTGCACAGCAGTGGCACGTGTGCCCCAGTAGAGTGGAAGAATGGGACTGTCTTCACTGATGAGATAAAAGAGGGGCGGTAAGAAATTGGAGAAGCTCTTTGGTCTTCCTTGTGTCACCTTTGCAAAATGCATGAGAGCCTAACTTGCCTAATAATATCTCATTCTACAAGGTCTGCTGCTGACAAAAAGTACAGTATATAATAAAATCTTAATAGTAACCAATGAGAGTGCTCGTAATTTTGAATATTTCATTATGGTTTATTTTAGGATAAGGTACTAGAGCACACGCCAAAACTAGACCATGAAAACAAAATATCTTTATTCTCACTCTTGACCTGGTTAGGTTCCACAGACCAGTTATGAGGAACTAGGGCTATGTGAAAATGGATGACTACATCGTTGCATAACTTCCACACCACTGAGAATCCTAGCCCAGACAGATGGACACATAACCTTAACCCAGTGTTATTTTTGCCTCCCTGCATCTCAGAGCTTGTGAGTGACAAGCATGTTATGAATGTATCTAATAGTTTGATAGCAGATTTTTCAGTATTGTTATAAATGTCAAACTTTGGTTTACAAAATAAGAGCAGCTATTCTATACTTAGACTTTCTTCTTCTTAAAAAATCATTTTATTAGGGGCTCATACAACTCATAAAAATCCATACATACATCAATTGTGTAAAGCACATTTGTACATTCATTGCCTTCATCATTCTCAAAACATTTGCTCTCCGCTTTAGCCCTTGGCATCAGGTCTTCATTTTTCCTTTCCCTCCCCACTTTCCCCTCCCTCATGAACCCTTGATAATTCATAAAATATTATTTTGTCATATCTTGCTCTGTCAGACGTCTCCCTTCACCCACTTTTCTGTTGTCAGTCCCCCAGGGAGGAGGTCACACGTAGATCCTTGTAATCGGTTCCCCCTTTCCAACCCACCCTTCTTCTGCCCTCCCAGTATCACCACTCACACTACTGGTTCTGAGGGGAACATCCACCATGGATTCCCTGCATTTCCAGTTTCTATCTGTAGCAGTGTACAGCCTCTGGTCTAGCCAGACTTGCAAGGTAGGCTTGGTATAATGATGGGGGGGAGGAAGAAGCATTTAGGAACTAGATGAAAGTTATATTTTCATCGTTGTTATAGCACACCCTGCCTGGCTCATCTCCTCCCCGAGACCCTTCTGTAAGGGGGTGTCCAGTGGCCTACAAATGGACTTTGGGTCTCCACTCTGCATTCCCCCCCCCTCATTCACTATGGTAAGATTCTTTTGTTCTGATGATGCCTGATACCTGATCCCTTCGACACCTCGTGATCACACCAGCTGGTGTGCTTCCTGCATATGGACTTTGTTGCTTCTGAGCTAGATGGCCGCTTATTTACCTTCAAGTCTTTAAGACCCCAGATGCTACATCTTTTGATAGCCGGGCACCATCAACTTTCTTCGCTACATTTGCTTATGCACCCATGTGTCTTCAGAGATCGTATTATGGAGGTGAGTACACAATGATGTGATTTTTTATTCTTTGTTGCCTGATAACTGATCCCTTCGGCACCTCGTGATCACACAGGCTGGTGTGCTTCTTCCATGTGGGCTTTGCTGCTTCTGAGCTAGATGGCTGCTTGTTTACCTTGAAGCCTTTAAGACCCCAGATGGTATGTCTTTTGATAGCCAGGCACCATCAGCTTTCTTCACCACATTTACTTGTTCACCTGCTTTGTCTTCAGTGGTTGTGCCGGGAAGGTGAGCATCATAGAATGCCGATTTAATAGAAGAAAGTATTTTTGCATTGAGGGAGTACTTGAGTGGACGCCCAATTTCCATCTGCTACCTTAATACGAAACCTTTAAATATATGCACATAGATCTATTTCCACATCCTCATATATAAACATAAAATATTTATATATGAGGATAGACTTTCTTCTTTAAGAAACAGTTTATACTGCTAAATGCATTACACATATTCATATATAAACCAAAACCAAGCCAAACCAGCTGCCGTTAAGTTGATTCCAATTCATAATGAATGACTCTGTAGGACAGAGAAGAATCATTTGATAGGGTTTATGAATCCTGTACATCTTTAAAGAGGCAGAGTGCCTCATCTTTCTCTCATGTAGCAGCTGGTGGCTTCAAACTGCTGACCTTTAGGTTAGCAGCCCGATGCTTAACTCACTGGGTCACCAGGAAGCCTAGATTCATATATAAATATCTGCCAAAAAAGACCTTCTGAATGGTATAACTGAATTTTTCCCTCTCTTTTGCATTGGCTGCTAAAAAACTGAGAACAAATTTGTTACCACCTTCTAGCAAGAATGCTGAACTGCACGGCAAACATTTGAAGCATGAATCTCTCTCCTGACTCCATCTTACATTCTCTGCTTTATTTTTTCCTTTGGCTCACTTTTTTCTTACCTATTTGAAATATATTGCTGTACAGTATGTATTTTTATTAGCCTTTCTCTGTAGGTCTTAAATCCTTGCTAGCATATAAATAAAAATCTAATATTCATACTAAGCTACCACCCTTCCCCCACTATAGGGTTAAAATTTTCCCCAAGGCAATATGTAACTTGTTATGAATGTAGGAATATGATGACAGTAGTATGACTAACGAGTATTCATAATAAATAATTTACTTTTGTGATATTTAGTACAAATTTCCAATTAGAGATCCTTTAGTACTCTCAAATTATATGCAGAATTTTGTGTCTTTGTAAATTGTTACTAAGAAAGAGTTCTACAATTTTAACGTGATATTGAAAGGTGACCTTAACTCAAAAGATGAAAAATTGCTTCGCGGTGTGATTAACTTAAAAGATCTGAGATATTGGTCGTTATTAGTTCAGCTCATAATTGACAGATTATTTGTTGAGTCCCACCTAAGTGACTGGCACTGAACTTGATTACCAGGAATATAGCAGTAAAATGATCAGTTTGACCTCTGACTTCAGAGTGCTTCTTGTCCAGTGAGGCTAGGGGTAGACAATATTTTCAAGTCGAATAAGCAAGTGGTAACGCGCTATAACAAGCAATGTATGTCAAGACAGTGAGTGAGGTAGGGTGGTCTAGCAAGACTTCCCTCTGAGGAGTCATCTCCATGAAATCCAGAGAGGTCTGGGAGAACACTCTTCCCGGCAGAGGATACAGTCAATTCCAAGACCTTGAGGTAGATACCAATTTGTTAACATCACAATTATTCTAGTATATGGAAAACCAAGTTGTGCAAGCCATTTGCAATTGACCGCTAACTGAACCCAACCAGTGGCTCTGGGGAAGGTCCAGTGGCCAAGAAAGATACAGCCATGAAAACCCTATGGAACAAGCGTGACTCAGGGACAGGGAAGAAAAACAAGAACAACACTCACACATATTGGAAAGACCTCCAAATAAATATTTTCAATAGTTCTGCCTAGAAATATCAAACTAATAATTTCATGCATATTGTTAGCTTTCCTTTCCTTGCTTTTGTTTGCAAGTTAGATTTTCTAATGAGAAAGAAAAGACATCCTCAGAAAAAGAATGTCCAGATTTTATTATACATTTAATTCTTCAGTAAATATTTGAATTGACCATATTTAAAGCTCTTAAGGGGATTCTCTTAAAGTACTTAGTACAGACCGAATAAAATATAACTGCCATATATGTAACTATAATGTACCTAAAACCAATATTACATTTTTCAATATCATAGGTTTATGGGCCAAGTAAATTCTAAGACCCAGGCTCTTTAATGTGAAGTTTGAAACTCAAAGCTCTTTACCAAGGCACCAGTCATCTTATTAAAGTTGAAGCTGTATAAACTGTAACCCAACCCATTTCCCTTGAGTCAATTTTTATTCTTAGTTCTACTTAGCCCCGAAGGGCAGAGTCGAACTACCCACATGGGCTACCAAGGTTGCAAATCTTTACAGAAGCAGATTGCCTCCTCTTTCACTGCAGGAGGGACTGGTGGATTCAAACTGCCAAACTTCTGCTTAGCAGCTGAGCCACTGAATAAAAGAACACAACGAAAATTGGGGTTAAAAATTCTTAGAAATAAGGTCATAGTACTTCAAGGCATTAGAAAACCCTTCACAGCTCTGGCTGCATAAATCAATAAATGTAAGCTCTGACTAACGATCATAAATATTTCCCACACTGCTAAGTGTTTTCCTGCATCGGATTCTTTATTATGGCTACAATAAAGATGGCTCCATTGAGGCCCCAGAATTCCGCTGTGTCAGACTCCTAGCTGAGAACAAGGCACACGTCTGTGGTTCATTATCACAATTGTGGGAGGCAGGGATTCCTTCTTGCTGTGTTTTAAAGATGGGGAGACCCTGAGGCTTGGAGAATCTAAACGACTTCACTGAATCCAAGTTGGCAGCACCAGTGATTGGAGTGTGAGCTGTCTGAGAGCCATGCGGCCACACTACCACTAATCGCGTTCCTTTCTTAATTATCTCAGTATTCATTTAGCCTTGATGTTGAAAAGGTTTGGGGGAAAACAGTCTGAATGGCAGTCTGAATGATTAATCTGAGTTTCTTGTGTGCAAATTGTTATCCAGATGAGCCCAAACAAAACAAGTAAGATGGCAAATCTGCTCTTAAGACCAAAACAGACCATTTAAAAATGAGTTTACATGAATTTGGATTGGAATAAGTGATATGGAGCATCCATCACATGGATGAGAATTCCAGAACACGTAATTGTGCTCATGCAGAATCTGTACATGGATCAGAGGTAGTTATGTAACCAGAACAAGGGAATACTCCATGGCTTCAAAACAGGAAAGGTGTGCTTCAGGGTTGTAACTTCTCACGATACTTATTCCATCAGTGTGCTGAGCACCTAAGACAAGCTGGATCATATGAAGAAAACATGGCATCAGGATCAGAGGAAGGCTTACTAACAACCTGCAATACACAAATGACACACCTAGCTTGTGGGAAGGGAGGACTTGAGTCACTAGCAGATGATGATCAAGGACCTCCAGCATGGACTGCAGCTCCATGTCAAGGAGACCCAAATCCTGATCAGTATGCCAGTGGGTAACCATCATGATAACTGGAGAAAAGCTTGCAGCTGGCACCTTGCTTGGTCCCCAGTCAATGCTCACGGAAGCAGGAATCAAGAGATCAAAGACACATTGCATTAAACCTCTGTAAAGTGTGGAAAAGCAAGGGTTTGACTTTGAGGACTTACGTATACCTGACCCAAGTCATGGTATTATCATCGAAAACACAGTGCATTTGAACTATGGTGTTGGCAAAGAATATTGACTATTACCAAGGGCCCGCCAAAAGAACAAACAGATCTGTCCTGAATGAAGTACAGCCAGAAAGCTTCTTAGAGGCAAGGAAGGTGAGACTTCATCTCACTTACTTTGAACAGGTTGTCAGAAGAGACTATTCTCTGGAGAAGTTGGGGGGGAGGGATTGGAAAAGCAGGCCCCTGACAAGACGTACGCACACTGTGACTGCGGCAATGGGGTCAAACACAGCAGGCC